>NC_134839.1:37391302-38008802 GCF_965363235.1 Mytilus galloprovincialis | reverse complement strand
TGTTCATGTATCTGAATCATATGTACTATCAAATGTTACATTCGTTGAATCATGGAATAGAATTTGAGTAAATGATTACATGCATGTGCCATAATTGTGAATAGTTGTAATTATGGGTCAAGGTTAAAGTTTACATTACATTATGAAAAATGTCAGTTCTGCTAGTTTCACCTGTCTCAGTAGTTGCTGAGGCACAATTTATGCATTCTGTTCTTGACATTTTCCTTTCCTTAATTTACATTTGTTCAAATGTCCATAATTAGTCTGTTCTAAAAATAAGATAAGATAATAGTGCTTAAAAATAAGAATTTTTTAAGTAACACTTGTTCAAATTTGATTTTCAGTTTCAGAAAACAAGCAATGGTTTAAAAAAAAAGATGAAGTCAGTATTATATATCATCATAACTTTCTAGTACAAACATTAGAAATAGAAATTTTTAGAAAAAGTATTTATTATAATCTTAGTTGAAAATTTTAATGATATTCTTGTCTTGTACACTAAATCTCTCTTTAATCTTTCTGCCTATTGTAAGCTAGCATGTCAAACATTAGAACTAACTAAGTTAACTAATGAGACTTGTATATAGATTTGATTAAACTTCCCAAAAAATATTTTCAAATGGAAGACAGCAATTGACAGATTTCAATTTGAATTATCTCCCTTGAATAGTATCTAATTAATTTTAATAGGTTAATAGTATCCTGAAAAGAGCTTCTAGGGCATGGAATTTATCAAGTATTTAAGTAAACAAACTTGCTTAAACAAAAAAATAGTAGAATTATCTTAAAAATGAAGCTACCGAAAACCCAAGATATTATTTATTAATTTATAATTCATTAATATCTAATGGTCAGCTGTAAACATTATTTAGGATATTAAAGAAAAAGTGGCAATACCTTACAAACACTAACATTTAAGTTATCAAAGTATATGTAGATATTTCAAATAGAAAATGTACTAAATGCAAAGGTTATTTATCTAATATGGTTGAAAAAGAAAATTCATGGCTTTATGTGCTTTTACAAGTTCTTTTTTTTTTTATTTAGATATAATTTCTTTTTATCAAAATTCAAGTGTATGCCCAGGCGTTTTGACGTAAATGTAGCTACGCGCCTGTCATATGCTTTGCTTAATAATAAATTGGGGGAAATAATTTGTGATTAAAAATGTTAACTTTCGATAGTCTCTTTTTTTTAAAAAAAAAGGATTACTTACAATGTCTTAAATTAATTTTGTTTGTTTTAAAATAAAGAAACTTTTTTTTATGGATTATGTGGGTAAAAGTAAAATACACATTTAAATGGTTCAAATAAGTATAAATTTAAAATAAAATGGAGAATGGGAATGGGGAATGTGTCAAAAAGACAACAACCTGACCAAATGGCAGAAAAAAAGGCTTGTACTCAGATGTTGGCCAAATCATGAAATCAATTATCCCTGAAAATACAATTTTTCCTCAATATTTGAAAATTGGTATTTCTTGGAAATAAATGAATCCACAGTATACATGAGTCTAATTAAAGATTTTTAGAAAATTTGATTGATGGCTATTTAAGGATGTTTGCTCCTCTAATTTTCTATTTTTTGCCAGATTTTCAGAATCCTCTGGTTTTATCCATGTATTGCCATTAACAAACTTTGCCCACTAACCCCTATTTTTCTTTTCATAATTTTATTACATATTGCGTAAAAAGACAAATTTCATAATCTTATCAAATCCTTTGTTATTTTTACATTGTTTTTGAAACAAAAAAAAAGTGCCAATGTTAAATATATGAAAAATCTAGAGAGATTTATTTCCCGCCAAATTTTCAATTGCATATATTTCGAAAACAAGCACACAGACCCAAATTTTTTTCCTGCTTTTTTAGTTTCTTTATTTATATGCTATCAATGAGCAGCGAACATCCTTAAAATGGTTTATATTAGTCAGGAAAGAGACTATGGAGTATTTGCAACAGAAACCATATTTTCATGAAGCATTCATTTCAGATATTGTAGTTATTGCCTTTTTCATATATTAAATTTTTAGATCTGTGTTACATATTGATTTTGTATAGCTGTTAAATGGCTAGGCTTAATTGGTCAAAAGATTTTTTTTTTTGGCCATTCATTATTTTATGTATGTAACTGAAAGTTTTATTTGTTTACTATCTGAATCTGTTATATGTTTATAGTGGGTCAATTCAAATATGTTTAATGCATGCAAATGGTAAATGTTATCATTCACAAAATTTTGAAAATTTGTCTTTATCATGATAAGATTTTAAGATACTGTGCAATACAATAAAATCAATGACAAAAATAACTGTTCTGTATGTTTTTTTTAAACATGAGGATTTTTACAAGGATTTTAAATTTTAAAAACTCTTCAGCAGGTTAAAAACTTATTCAAAATTGTTTTTGAAATAGATTTATTATTTTTACTATGACACCTTGAAAATGTCTTTTTGGATACCCCATTTAATAAAGAACCATAAAAAAAATAATTTTATCAATCATAATTGTCTAAACATTTTCAGGAAATCCAGTAGACTGTTAGAGATTTTTGTACAGAAATCCAAGTTTATTTCCCTTCTTTCTAGAACCAATATGCTATACTAGATTTGAACTCAAATGTGGATGCATAAAAATAAGAATATCTGGTATGATTGCCTATCAGAAATTCCTACACCAGAGACCAAATGACTTAGAATTTGGCAACTATAGGTCACTGTACAACCTTCAACAATGAGTAAACTGTTTACAATGCTTTTGTATTGCGTTCTTGCACTGCATTACAGGGAACATTTTCTGTTGCTCAAAATATACAAAATTAAGCATATAGATTTATATATGTAAATATTGTTTGTTTTATTAGTATGCTTTGTACTTGAAAGATATGAAAACACTTGTGAGGATAGGTACAATGTAAAACTAAGTTTTAGCTCGAATTAAGTCATTTTGTTAAATTGATTTCAAGCATGATGAGGGGAATGAATTATCTCCCTTTGCAAAAGCTGACGACTCATTATTAACTAATATGATTGAATTTGGGTTATAGGTGAAGCACACATTTCATTATTCACAAAAAAAGCAATTTTTCATAGACAGTTATGCAAAAGTTATCAAAGCCACACACAAGTCTCTATGATTTATTCTTCAATCTACTAGAGAAATGAATCACAAGTTTTTGACTGTTTCAGAATGTCAGTATAAAGCTTGAGCATGAATTACTTAATATTTATTTAATATAAAGATTTGTTAAAACTTTTTTTTTGATAGATTATGTTTTAAAATATAAGTGGTTATTATGTATGAAATACACATATGTTCATCATGATAATATGTCAATATTTATGAATAATGTTTTTTATTATGAAATAGTATTTGTTTTTTTTCTTGTATTGTGTATGAATATAAATATAAGATTTCATTAAACATTATTCGAAAATAAACAATAACAAAATTATGTTGTTTATTTTTTAGGCGGCAGTGGAAGCTGTCATATGCAGAGCAGTTTTAACATTGGAATTATTAGTATGGTAAAATAAAAAAATATAATGTTTTTTGCGACATCAGTTTTGAAGTATTCTTTCATTAATCAGGTGAACATGAAAAATATATATATTACAAATACCTTCAACATTTTATAATTGCATTTATCTTGTTATTTGAACTCTGGTGAAAATTTGTCTCATTTGCAATCATATCTTATATCTTTTTTTTATACAGTGCATAGTTTAATATCTTAATTGTACCAAGGGTCCAGAAAAGATATTTATACATAAAGACAATTTCTTATAAAAGGTCCTTGACTGAAATGTTTTATTTGGATTAAGGTCAAGAATTTTTAAAAAGGCAAATTTATTAAAATCAGACATATATATTTTGAGAGAAATAGCACTTTTTGCCAACATTGGTAGGTTATCAATTGTCATCACTATCCATCATAGTCCTGGTTGTCCAGTTATGCTTGCAACACAAATAGCCATTGGTGGGTCCTAGGGGGGGGGGGGGGGCATTCTGGTGTTGGAAATCCCCCTTTTTTTGTCGATCAATGCATTTGAATGGGGACATATAATTGGAACTCCCCCTTTTAAAATGGCTGGATCCACCCCTGAATAACTATCACCAAGACAAGACTACTACTTTCTCAATTTTACATAATGGACTACATAAATAAAATATAATGTCAAATCTAGTTATTGGACTTTAAGTGTTCCCATTTGCTACATTTGACCTACTGTAAATTCAGAAATTATTGCGTGCATTTATTATTTCTATTTCGAACTATATATGACTAAAATTGGATTTTAATTTTTACGATATTGAAAAATTTCCTGTTTATTTCTTTTATATTAAAAAGTTGAAAATGCTAGTTTAAATTATAACCCTGACGCAGTTTTCAAAATTAGTTTCTGAATTTATAGAATTATATTGAATAGTACAGTTGTTGAATAGAAATTTCAAAAGCAAGATGAGATATCCAACTTTAATTGACTTCACTGCTACATATATGGTCTTTTATTATACATGCATTGACTTTAACATGTCCAACTAGTTTAGGCCTCCTTTTCAAAAACTTGGGCATCATTATTACTCAGAGGAGGTATCACCCATTTGTAGGGTTGGCAATAACATGCCTTAAGAGGGTTGGCAATAACAGGCTTTAGTAGGAGTGTTGCCCAGCCCAGTGAGATTTATCAATACTAGCCTGAATCTTTTAAGTGGATTTGTTGAGTAATTACAAATGAAATACTTAAAAGATGTACAAGAACTGTGGCGGATCCAGAAATTTGCATAAGTGGGGCCCACTGACTGACTTAAGAGGGGACATTTTCCAGTCACGCTTCAATGATTACCTATATAAGCAACCAATTTTTTTCTCAAAAAGGGGGGGGGGGGCGGGCCCCCTGACCCCCCTAAATCCGCCTCTGAAGAAGACACATCATGATTTATAGTTACTTGGTTAGATGTTACCAAACATTACCTGAATGTTACGTATGTTGTATAACAAACATATAAGGACATGATCTACCAACAAACATGGCTGCTGTTGCTAAATAGAACATGGGGATAAAATAAAGTTTCTGCCTCATATATCAAAACCTGAAATCGTTAGAGTAGGTCCGGTAAGGGACGATTTTGGCCTCAAATTTCAGGTTCATCTGACGAAAGATTTTTACCACTTTTTAAACACTTAAGTGTCTATTTCATTTGAATCAATTATTTTATGTGAACGATTTTAACTGATTTAGTCATGAAAAACGATCCGATTCAATCTCAAATATGAAAAATCTACCAAATATGCCAAAAAATGACACTTTTCAGATGGTTTTTGTCAAAAATGAAAGTGGCCGCATCCATGTTCATCCTCAACCTTTATATATGTTATGTGTTATCATAAAATACAACTTACATTCAATATTAAGGATGAACACGAATGCGGCCACTTTCGTTTTACACGAAAACCGTCTAAAATTTAACTAAAATACTAGAATTAGGAGGATTTTAGTAATTTAGCAAGACTTAATGGTGCTAGTATCCGATATATGTGCATTGTATTTTCAAAACCAGTCCATATTTATGTAGCAGAAGCATTCTACTATCAAATAAATAACTAAAAGTTTACATTTTAACAATTTTGTAAAACTGTTATATTTTGGGGCCAAAAAGGGGTCTTAATGAACCTACTCCTTTGATTATTTTTAAACTGATCAGCAGGTCAAGTTCTATTTCCTGCTTAATTTTCGGACAATTCATTTTGGAGTTATTGCCCCTGAAATGTAAATGTTTTGCAAATATTGCATTTTGATTGTTTTCTTCAAGGTATTACAGATAAAGAAAAATATAATGTAAAAATGATCAGAACAATCAGATCTACAAATACGTTAACTTGACAGAAATCGTCAAATTATCCTTAGTAGTAGTTATTGCCGTCAAATGATGACGTTTGACTGTTGGTATGTTAGATTCCATCCAGGACACGTATCTAATGTAAACAAGAAGATTTGGTAAGGATGCACATGCGATAACGAGTCAACACAAGAGACCAAATGACACAGAAATTAGTTATAATTATAGGTCACCTTACGGCAAACAACAATGAGCAAAGCCCTTAACCACTTTATCAGTCATAAAAGGCCCCGAAATGATAAATGTAAAACAATTCTAAGGAGAAAAACAAACGGCTTAATTTATGTACAAAATAAAGAACAAAAACAAATATGATATACAGCAACAAATTCAACAGCAGCCAATTAATTCTTGACTTAATTCGGACTTTCCTGGCTTAATTCGGACTCTATTCAAGTTTGTTCAATCCTTTTAGCCCGCGTTCTAATATATTGTTTCCGCGTTCTAATATATTGTTTACTCGGGGATTTGTATAGTGAGATTACAAATCCTTGGTATAATTTAACGGATGCTCAAATAGGTATTACCAATTTCTCTTTGTTTTGTACTCTTACATTACTGACCATTACTCTTGTGATTGGTTATGTGCGCTCAGCTACTGGATACATTTTATACCATTACTGCCTATGCAATTTCGTATCAGTTTCTCTCTCAGTGGAACTACAAAATTTAATAAGATTTGCTGGTATCAAGCATCATGTTAGCATACTGTACGGTACGATTCGGTCATCAACTTCCTGTGTATCAGATAAAAGTTACAGTGGGAAATCCTTGATGAACAGATATAGTTAATAGTATGCTGTATTCTGACGGGGAAGAAGAAGCAAATTGGTGATATAAAAATCCAATAAAAAAACATATCCTGTAACCGAGCACCTGTCGCTGTTCGGTAGTAGATGGGTAAAATAAATTAATAGGATCAAAAAGTGAACACATAAAGCCTTTGTAACCACCAAACATATCGTTGTCTGTATATTGTACGATATTTATTTACAGCCACATAAATTTCTATTAAGCATGCACAGCCTTAAGTTAGTGGTATATGTGAGCTAATGTCATCATTTGGAGTCCGTTGTCGTACATTTTTTCTTAAATCTTGTCTGCCAAAACCGAGAGGCCCATTTCAACCAAACATTTGCTGAATTTATAATTTTTGTATTTTTTTTTTCTGCCTTTGAATAAAAGTCTACGGTCTTTAAAAATGCCAACATGTCCGAAACCATTAATACAGTTTTCGATGCCAAGCGACTGATTGGGAGAAACTTGAGTGATTCAACAGTTCAGTCAGATATGAAACATTGGCCATTCTCAGTAATCAACAAGAGGTAAACTGAAACTACATGCAGAATACAAGGGAGAAACCAAAACATTTACCCCAGAAGAAATAAGTTCAATGATATTGGTAAAAAGGAAAGAAACAGGTGAAGCCTATATTGGAAAAACAGTTGCAGATGCAGTCATCACAGTTCCTGCATACTTCAATGATTCTCAAAGATTAGCAACTAAAGATGCTGTCATTATTGCAGGACTTAATGTTTTGAGAATAATAAACGAGCCAACGGCTGCTGCTTTAGCTTACGGTCTTGAGAAAAATTTATCAGGCGAGAAAAACGTTTTAATATTTGATTTGGGAGGAGGAACATTTGACGTTTCAATTCTTACGATAGACGAGGGTTCTTTATTTGAAGTTCGCTCCACAGCTGGATATACTCACCTTGGAGGCGAAGACTTTGACAATAGAATGGTCAATCATCTTGTGAATGAATTCAAGAGAAAGTGTGGAAAGGACATTACTGGCAATAATCGTGCAATCAGAAGACTGAGAACTGCATGTGAAAAAGCAAAGAGAACATTATCAAGCAACACAGAGGCAAGTGTAGAAATTGATTCCTTATTTGAGGGTACTAGTATTGACTTTAACACAAAGGTAACTAGAGCACGATTTGAAGAACTGTGTTCAGATTTGTTCAGAACAACACTTGAACCAGTTGTAAAGGCTTTAAGAGACGCTAAACTTGATAAAAGTAGTATTCAGGAGATAGTTCTTGTTGGAGGTTCAACAAGAATACCTAAAATACAGAAAATGCTGTCGGAGTTTATGAATGGAAAAGAACTGAACAAATCCGTTAACCCAGACGAAGCTGTAGCCTATGGGGCAGCCGTTCAAGCAGCTATCCTGTCGGGCGATCATAGCGACACCATCAAAGATGTACTTTTAGTTTTTTTAGTGCCTCAGATTGAAGTTGAATTTGATATTGATGCAAATGGACGTTTTTGAATGTATCAGCTCACGACAAAAGCACAGGAAATTCAAAGAAAATAACAATCACAAACGATAGAGGAAGGCTAAGTAAAGAAGATATTGACCGAATGGTTTCTGATGCTGAGAAATACAAAGACGAAGATGAAAAACAAAAGGAGCGTATCACAGCAAGAAATCAACTGGAAAACTATATATTCAGTGTTAAACAGTCTATAGGAGACTCAGGTGACAAACTGTCAACACAGGAAAAAGACGACGTATCAAAAGCTTGTGAAGAATTGCTTAAATGGTTAGATCAGAATTTACTAGCCGAAAAAGAGGAATATGAGGACAAAATGAAAGAACTTCAGAAAATATGTATCCCCATTATGACAAAACTTCATGGAGGTGCTCATAATGAATCAAACGGACAAAATAGAAGTCAGAATACTTCCGGTGGCCCTACGATAGAAGAAGTTGATTAAATAGTAGAACACTTATTGAAATATTATTTTTATGCTTTTATACTTTGTTAGCAATTGTCGTTGTTGAATCATATTATCTAAGATTATTTTCATACGGGTATGATAATAAATGTTTAATATAAGTTTGTGTTCATTCAATTCTCCCTAAATACTTTTCTAGCATTAATGTTTTTGCAAACCTTGTGTTCTTTGATATAACCTTTTGTCATCAAACTGATCGACTAAAAGGGAGCAGATTGAGGTAGAGGAGATAGAAAGATACCGAAAAGGGTTTTCAAACTCACATGTCAAAAACAGACTGACCATGCCATTGCAAAAAAAAAAACAGAAAACAACAAAAAGATTAACAACAGTAAACACAACATTGAAAACTTAAAACCAAACAACACGAACCCAAACAAATACTGTGGGCGATCATAGGTGATCTAGAAAGATAAGCAGCATCTACTACACATGCGACCAACACCCTTTAAAATGAAAAAAAATAAGTTTATTATGTCAGTGATCTCGCCGTGGGTTGTCTTTCTTAATTATGTATTGATACAAATAGAAGATGTGGAGTGATTGTCAGTGAGACAACAATTCACTATAGACCATGTCATTTGATATAGTTGGTGTTGATTGCAGATCTTTAATTGATTGATTATTGGTTGCTTAAGGACGCTTAACGTTCAGTGGGCAGATTTTTGATATTATATCAATTCATATACAACTTTTTTAAACCATGCAAATAATCTAAATCATAGGAAATATTCACTATATATGAAAAGAACATTTGTTGTTCTACGTTTTGACTGCATAGCAAACTTTCGTGTTATACTCTCTAGGAGTAGGGATATATTGCATTCATCTTGTCCGTCTGTTCGTTCAAAAATTTGTTTCAGACACCCTTTTCTCATGTTGTACAGAATGACTTCATATTTGGTCAGAAGTTTGACCTTGATTTGTTGTAATATTTGACCTCTTTTTTCAATCTTTCAGACATCTTCTTTCTCGTGGTTGATGCTTTGAATCAATCTTTAACTTTGTTAAACAAACTTAAATTTTTCATCACATTTTTCGAAAGTACTATATAACAGGGTAACTTCATATTCTGTTAGCAACTTACTAGTGATTAGTTGTACCATGTGAACGCTTGTGATCATTTTAATGCCAAAAGATTTCAATTGCTCACTGTTGCGAAAGATATACATTGAAACTCATAAGTCAAAATAAACTGACAACGTCATGCCTCATAAGAAAAAAAGACAAACAGACAAACCATATGATAGTACACTAAACACAACATGGAAAATTGAAGACCAAGCAACACGAAGCCCACCAAAAAAACGGGGGTAATCTCAGGTGCTCTGTAGTGTTGCTCATATTAGTACAACCATTGTTATAAGTCTTATACGGTAGTTCACATTCGTGTAAAGCTGATGGTAGTTACGACATTAGGTACATTTACGACGAGATGATTTCAACTTCACCATTCGGAACTCTAGGCTTAATAGTTTCTTTGTAAGCAGTAACCATCTATCATGGAAATCATGATAGTAATTATAAGCCCGGGAATATCGTATCAATCTGGAGGTACATACTCCGTATGCAGGCGATGCTGGATTGTTGCTACATAGAAATGGAAAGTTCAAATTGAAGCTGAAATCATTTCTTTTGTGACAGTCGTGACAAGTTTTGTTTTCCACCGACCCTAATTGTCAGTTCCTAGATGTAAGTTAAGATATGGGACATACTTTAAAACTGTATCTGTTGTATCCTTTGTCTCAATTTCAACGGGAAAGATGCGTTCAGCATATAGTCAACGAATTTTTAATTATTTAGGGAGAGAAAATCGTCTATATACTAGATGATTCAGCTGCTATCAATTCAATAAAAATTTCGAGGAATCATCAAATTAAATACAACACGATCAAGTAAAAAGTCTTTCACAAGTTAATGTGTTGGTTTTGTGTATATTTATCAACTTTATCCGTCCCTGCATGTAACGGGAAGTTCTCTCGCCATATTAAATGTATCTTGTGAAAGGAATACTATCCGATTTTATCCTTTCTCCATGATGTTTTTGAGTTACCTTTCTTTACTCACACGTCAAATACCTCCTTTTTTAATGAAATATAATTTAAACCGTATTTTTGGAGTACTTTTCAAAGATATATTATTTCATATAAGTATGCGAAAGAACTTATAAATCAAACCCTTTTTGCACTTTATTTTGCTCTAATTATTTTCAAAAGTCAGAACTATGAAAAACAATTATAGGTAATCAAAGGCCATATCCGGCATTTGCTCAGAGAACGGGTTAAATTGCGTTCCGTGTTGATACATTAACGTGTAAATACGCTAATTTGAGATTGAAAAACTATTCAAATACAGACTTATGAACTTTCTAACAAAAAAAAATAAGTGATGAGTGTTTATTAAGTCATTACAAGAAATTGTATCAAAATCTGTCATTTTCACCCTATATAATTAACCCCTGACACTTATTTTGATATGGACCGGTCATTGTTATCGAATCCCTAAATTCGCATTTAGAATTGATGAGGGAGCTCAGTATAGTTTTCATTTGTATGCCCAACCTACGATAGTAGAGGGGCATTATGTTTTCTGGTCTGTGGCTCCGTTCGTTCGTTCGTTCGTCCGTGCGTCCGTTCGTCCCACTTCAGGTTAAAGTTTTTGGTCAAAGTAGTTTTTGATGAAGCTGAAGTCCAATGAACTTGAAACTTAGTACACTTGTTGCTTATAATATGATCTTTTTAATTGTAAAGTCAAATTAGACTTTTGACCCCAATTTCACGGTCCACTGAACATAGAAAATGAAAGTGGGAGTTTCACGTTAAAGTTTTTGGTCAAGGAAGTTTTTGATAAAATTGAAGTCCAATCAACTTGAAACTTAGTACACATGTTCCCTATAGAATAATCTTTCTAATTTTAATGCTAAATTACATTTTTACCCAATTTTACGGTTCATAGAACATGAAAAATAATAGTGCGAGTGGGGCATCCGTGTACTTTGGACACATTCTTGTTATCTCTTGTCTTTCTGTTTGTCTGTCAACAATTTTCATAGACTCAAAAAATCAAAATTATAGATAGGTATGAGGCCAATAAAGTTGTTACATGCATATTAATAATAATAAATATGTAGATATATGCATATTTCAATTTGTTGATATTCGAACCATCCGTTTGTGAAAATAATTAACATTTGTTTACTATGCACAGTTACTTGGCTATGTCCATCCTTTGCTTGTAAATAGGACAAGGTTGAAACTGTTAGTGACTCTTGACTTAATAGTTGGTTCAATATATCCGGACCATGACACATGGTGATGGTAATTATAACTATGCACTATAACTTTGTTATGCCAATCCTTTGCTGGAAGACATATGCTATGTTGAATATTTTCCAAAAAGGTCAAAAGAGAGTGCATGGCAACTTGATTTGGTTGTATCAGTATACCTTAATTATTTGCTACTCTGTCTCATAAATAAACCAGCGGACCCATCGCTGACATGTCGTTTTTTATAGTAATTGTTTCACCTTTTACTGTTTTCATGACATTTGTTTAAATTTGTGCTGCGCATATTATGTCAGAATAATTGTTTATGAAGACATTACCTAATAATTCAAGCCCGTACCATATCTGATTATCTTTCCGCCTTTGGTAATCGCAGTAAGAGATATATCACGACTGAATTATTCTGGTCAATGAAGAGGAGATTGTAACTCTAGATCTAAACAGATACAAATTTCTTACTGCTTTTTTATGCCCCATCTAGGGGTATTATGCTTTTAGGACTGTGCGTCTGTTTGTTGGACTGTCCGTCTGTCCCGCTTCAGATTACAGTTTTTGGTTTAAGTTTTTGTCAACCGTAGTTTTTGATAAAGTTGAAGCCCAATCAATCTGAAACTTAGTACCCATGTTTCCTATGATATTTTTTGTTATGATCTTTCTAATCTAAATAAAAAATAAGAATTTTGACCCCAATTTCACGGTACATTGAACATAGAAAATTATAGTAACCACTGAAGCTGTTATCCTAATGCTAGTAAGTTAAAGTTTTGCTTTGCTTGTATTATTTTTATTCGACCACAAAAATTAAAATTGTTTTGGTCGTATATAGTTATCACGTTGTCGTCGTCGTCGTCGTCGTCAGCGTCAGCGTCGTCCGAAGACAGATTGTATCTGGATAACTTTAGAATAAGTAAATAGAAATCAATAAAATTTTAAAACAAGATTTATAACCACTGAAGGAAGATTGGGATTGATTGAAGGGGTTATTGTCCCAACTGTTTAGGAATTAGGGGCCAAAAAGGGGGCCCAAATGATAATTTTTATAGTTTCCAGACAATAACTTGTGTTAAAGCGTATGAATCTCTATGAAATTATACCACAAGTTTCCATACTACAAAGGAATGGTTAGGATTAACTTTGGGGGTTTATGGCTCAAACCATTTAGGAATTAGGTGCAAGAAAGTGGAAAACAAGGGTTTTTACTGGTTATAGGATAATTGAGACAATTTAAAAGTGGTTTGAGGGAGGTAATTCAAATCAATTTAAAGAATAATGTTTGATTACCTCCCTTTCACTGCTTCTAAATTATGTATTAATAAATGATGATTGTCTTGAGGTGATTAGCTGTCGATTCATTTTTAGCAGTTACTTTTAATTAATATTAATTTTAGCCAGGACTAAGCATGTCATGTTATATTTTAAAACATTTATGATGTATTTAAATGGGTAATTATGATTGAGAGACTGAACATACCTTGAGGAAAGGAATTATTTTTTTGGAATACGGGAAAGGGAGGATATAGAAGATATCGGAGGGGGAGACAATTTTTTTCATTTCAGATTTTTTTTTCGGAAAGGGGGGGGGGTCAATTCGAAATAATGTGTGTTGCTCAAAATAATAAAAATACTTATATTGTTTTCAAATTTCAATCTTAGTTACAATCACTTTAGTAAAATTGATATAAACAAAACAAGCAAAGAAACTAAACCTTTAACTTGATAACAGCTTTAACGATTTTGTCAAGGTAGTTATGGATGAAGATGAAGCCCAATCAACTTAAAACATTATACACAGGTTCCTTATGATACAATGTATTATCTATCTAATTTTAATGCCAAATTAAAGTTTGACCCCAATTTCAGGGTCCTCTGAACATAGAAATTGATAGTGCGAGTGGGGCATCCGTGTACTATGGACACATTCTTGTTTATACATTTGATAACAAAATCTTAGACCTGATGATTTGATAGGGTTACAGACTCCGGAACAATGGCCTTAAAAATAATGAAGAGATAAATGAAGACCCCATCAAATCCTTCGACTTTAAAATATGTCATATTTAACTTTGTTTGAAGATCCTAATCCTGAAAGCTTTTAAAATACGATTATAATATGTATGTCTGAAACAAAGTTAATTTATATTTCTTTTTACACATTTGTTTAATACTTTTGTTTACCATCAAACTGGACACTGGGCGGATTCATGTAATTTTTATCAATGAAACAAAAGGTATTCATGAAAGGTGCGATTATCCGGTTCTTACTCTTTAACATAATTGTTGTATAATTGTGATTTTTTTTAATACCAAAGTTGAGCATTCTTCAGAAATTTGAGAAACTTCTTGATACAGATCAAGTGTTTTCATCAATTAAAAATGTTATTATTTTGAAGAAAATTTTGAAATATATTTAACGCTCTACTATATATACGCCCGGCTAAAAATTGTTTGTGTCTAAACTCTTTGATTTTCAGTCGTATTTAAAAGCTATTAGTATTTCGTTTTAAAGAAAAGGGTTATCGAAGACAAAGAAATGATCCATATGCGTATTTATTTACCTTAGGAAAAATTCAATTTAATCATTTCAAGGACGCGTTCATCGACCTTGCAAAATATTGCCAGACATTCAAGAACAGTTTTAATTTGAAAAAGATGTTAATTTTAGAAAGCATGCAGAAAATTTGTTTCATTCATCATTTGTTCATTTTTAGACACTATAGTACATTTTTTATTTGAAAATAATGTACAAAAATTGTCCATTGAGGGAAATTATGCACAACAATATTTTTCATTTAGTTGAACCGAGTCGTTATAGGTTGATATCTCATCCTATTGGCTGTGTCATAAAAAACATATATATAACGTGTTAAATATTTCAAATTTACACATGTACAAATACATCAAGGAAGCTTTTTGTAGATTTCCAGAAGAATATGCTGTTAATATTTGCGGAAATGGGGAAGTGTGGGTTTTGTTTTTGACGTAATACGTTTTTAACATGATAATATTTTTCTCGTTGGTGCTTTGGCCGCTTGAAGTAACTGTTAAACATGTACAGTCACTGTGCTTTCTTTGACATTGTAGGACTTTGGTTTTAGTTTCATGAAACCTGAATACGCTCCAAACAAGTAATAAAAGAATACACACATTTAATAAAATAAACAGCTGCGCCATGAGCGCATGATACGCCCGTCGCGTTTTCAAAGAATAAAGTTCAATAACTCTTCAATTTCATATAAGAAATGTGCACAAAACGAAAGGAAGCTGCCTTGATAGATATAAATCAGTCATTAAAGTTTAATGAAAACTGCTGAAAGCACTTTTAGACAAGTCTGAAAACTGGAAAAATCACCCTCTTTTTATGAATAAAATCCAATAACTCAGAAACGTAAAATCCGAAATTTATAAAGATTAAAAGGAAGCACACATCAATAGATTTACCAAAGTTCCATGCAAATTGGTACAAACGGACGGACAGACGGACAACGGTATACCATAATACGTCTCGTAAACGGGCGTAATTTATAAAAAAAAAGAAGGGAAAAATAAAGATACGAAAGAAAAAAATGAATAAGCAACGTATTTCTCGATTTTTATTTGGCGTGATGAGCGTAGTAAGATCATGCTTATCGTAGTAAAAGCCTGGTGAGAACGTGGTTTAATCGTAGCAGGATCGTTGTAGAAGCGTAATGAGGACGTAGTATCATCGTGAAAACAACGAAAATAAAAAAAAACATGCCGCTGATACCGTGACAACACCATGATCTGAATTAATTTAAGATCGCAGTGAGCTTGGTGCGATCGTGGTCTAGTGGGTTTGGGGCTTAAGCTGGGGTCATACACCCACGATTTTTACTGCCATCCTTGACAGGACCATTCCCGATTAAAAATTGTCAAAATTTTGACCAAGAAAATTCAAAATGAGAAAAAAAAATTAACACGACAACAGTGAACCGAGGCTGACGGAAGTTATCCGTTAGAAAATTGTCGGCATATTCGGGATGCTCAGGAACTGTCGGAACGTAATCCTTACAGGGTCCGCTCTACCGCATTGCAAACGGCTTTGTCCGGTCTCAGTCGTCTTATGTTCTGTTATTGTCGAAACTCTGGCGTGGGTATCATTGATGAATTTCGTATTAATATCGAGATTGTTCTGGAACGGTTTCGGCATAGACGGTTCGTATTCGACAAGATGTGAATGCAATCTGGACTCAATCGGCAGAAAAACAGCAATGAAAAATGTCTCCAGATCCTTCCATTCGGACAGGACACCGTCAAGAAAACACATAACATTTTTAGGATTTTTATCCGATACAGAAGAATCTGTCACAATATAGTCACGCTTGTAATCTGACTAGACAAAATCGACCAAGTTTCCCCGAATGTTACGGGACGCACCTAACTGTTGGAACGCTTAGCCGAACTATCCGGACCCCGTAGGAATCTGTTACGAACTTAAACGACTGCGTTCAGACAATGATTGGACATTCCCGATAATTGAGGATAGTAATCCGACTTTTTCACTTTTCGTGTCTTATCGCTGTCTGAGCTCAAACGGGAGCAATAATCGGCAATGTGTGAATGCCGCATTTGCATTTGCAATTACAATAATTGTATTAAAATCTGTCATTTTCTTCCTACCCAATTTATCCCTAACTCTTATCATAATATGTACTAGTCATTGTTATTCACTAGTAATCTTTAGTTGCGTAATTAAATTTGACGCAGGAGCCCTATAGTTTTCATTTGTTTCCATCTCTCCGTCTGCCCGTCAACCAGTTTCGTAGAAAAAAATACAAATGTATAGGAAGAAGTACCATAAAATTTCCCAATGTTGCCATAATATGTAATTTGCATATTTTTATTTTGTTGCAAGACAGCTCATCAATTATAAAAACATTCTGTATCATAATTTTATTGTGCACAGTAATTTGGCTATGCGTATCCTTTGCTTGAAAATAGGACAAGGACTAAGGTTGAAATTGTTGGTGACTCTTGCTTTTAATGTGTATAATATATCCGGACCATGATAAATGGTGCTGTTAATTATAACTATGCACTTTGAATAGACTATGCCAATATTCTGCTGAAAGACGTATAATTTGTATCATACTTTCTTGTAGCAGCAAAAGATCTAACAAATGTACATGACGACTTGTTTTGTTTGCATAAGTATAAATTATTTGCTACCGAGCCTCACACAATTCACCAGCGGGGTCTTTGTGGACATGTACATTTTTGCTAGTAATTTTTTTACCTTTCCTGTTTATATGACTAAATTTGTGCTGCCCGTATTATATCAGACAATGTGAAATTATATAACGTAAAAATAATGGTTTACGAAGACATTACCTAATAATTCAAGCCCGTACCATCTCTGATTCTCTTTCCGCCTGTGGTAATCGTAGTAAGAGATATATCACGACTGGATTATTCTGGTTAATGAAGAGAGGGAATGCAACTCTAGATCTGAACATATATATACACATTTACCGCTGCCTTTTCATGCTCCATCTAGGGACATTATATTTTTCGTTCGACTGTCCGTCTGCCCCGCTTCTGGTTAAAGCTGTTGGTAAAAGTTTTTTGTCAAAGGAATTTTTGATGAAGCCCAATCAACTTCAAACTTAGTACACATAATTCCTATTATATGATATTTCTAATCTTAATAACAAATACGATTTTTGACCCCAATTTCACGGTACATTGAAAATAGTAAATGATAGTAAGTAGGGGTTTCAGGTTAAAGTTTTTAGTCAATGTAGTTTTTGATGAAGTTGAAGTCCAATCAATTTGAAACTGTGTACACATGCATGTTCCCTATGATATGATCTTTCTAATTTAAATTCCAAATTAGATTTTTTTATCCCAATTTCACTGTCTACTGAACATAGAAAATGATAGTGCACGTTTCAGGTTAAAGTTTTTGGTCAAGGTAGTTTTTGATGAAGTTGAAATTCAATCAACTTGAAACTTAGTATACATGTTCCCTATGATATGATGTTTCTAATTTTAATGCCAAATTTAGTTTTGTCTCCAATTTCACGGTCCACTGAACATAAAAAATGATAGCGTGAATGGGTCATCCAGGTAGTATAGACACATTCTTGTTTGTTCAAGCATTGTAATTAAGACTGCATTAAGACGGCATCTGCAAACCATATAAAAAGTCTAACTTTTATACATTATATTTAAATTTGATTAGACGTTATCAAATAATCAAATTAATCTTTTATGATAATATACAGTTTGTGATCCGCCTACTTATATTGTTTGCACATGTCAATGTTAGTTACAATACTTAAGTAAATTTTTATATAAACAAAGCAAGCAAGCAAAGAAAACCTTTAACAGCTGTAATGATTTTGGTCAAGGTAGTTATTGATGAAGTTGAAGCCGAATCAACTTTAAACATAATATAAATGTTTCCTATGGTATCATCTATCTAATTTTAAACGTAGTGTTGGAACTTTGAAGAGTTAGCGGAAATGCAATACGCCTATATTAAGCTGTTATTATTCCGTTTTAAAGAATTAAAGGATAGGAGACAAAGAAATGATCGAGATGGCTTAAAGTTAATTTTATCATTTCAAGGACGTGTTCATCGACCTTGCAAAATATTGCTAGACATTTAAGTACATTTTTAATTTGAAAATGATGTTTATTTCAGGAATCATGCAGACTACGTGTTTCATTTATTGTTAGGCACGTTAGCACATTTTTTATTTGAAAATGATGTCCGAAACAAAAAATAGTCCAATGAGTGAAACTATGCAGACACATGATATTTGTCATTTAATTAAACAGAGTCGTTTATATAGGTTGATATTTCACCCTATCGGCTACTACAGCATATGATGCTAAAACATATTATTATAACGTGTAACATAAATTTACACATGTAACCAATTAATCAAGGAAGGCAACTTCAAGCTATTTGTACATTTCCGGGAAAATATGCTGTTATCATGTTAATATTTGCGGAAATGGGGAAGTGTGGGTTTTGGTTTTGACGTAATACGTTTTTAACATGATAATATTTGTCTCGTTGGTGCATCAGCCGCCTTTAATCACTGTTAAGGTAGCAATACTCAGTTAGGAGTTTTGTGACGCATTTTGGCACTGTGGATTTTTCAAATAGGAAAGTTATAGTGTAATAAAATTTATTTTTAGACATCTGAGTGCTAATTTAGCCTTCAAAAATGGTTTATAAGAGCATCAAGATTATTGTTTACATGTTTTATGGGCTATTTTCTGTTTGACAATCCGTATTTTCATAGGTAGACCGGTCATCGGCCCAGAAATTAATGTAATGTTTACAAACACTTTTCTACACGAAGTTTTTGACGCAATTTTACAAAAAATGAGATGAAAGACATATGATTTTCAAAAGATTTGCTGAATGATATTTGTACACAGTTTCTGAAAAGGTATTACTTCAAGCGATTGAAATTCTACTTTTAGCCAAATTTTGAGGAAATATGTGACATCTTTCCCCCTGTTTGCAATATTTTATAACAAATACATGAAGATTGTTGCCATGGATACACCCAAAAGAAATTATATTTTACCATTTTTAATTATATGCTGGATATTAAATCTATGGAAGATTCTGATTACATACATATATGCACACATATGACACAAACAGTCAATTTAATTAAAAACCGATCTCTCATCGCGACATATCAGAAAACGGGAGCGATGAGAGATTGGTTTTTAATTAGATCAGTAAGCTTAATATTGCAAAAAAGCAATGAAAAGGGGATGGGGAAATTTATAAGGGCAAATTTTAATATTTTTTCCTAACTGTGTATTGCTACCTAAACAGTCATTGTGCTTTCTTCCACATCGCAGAACTGTGGCTGTATTTAAAAAAATCCTGAATCTCCAAATACGTAATAAAAAATAAGGAAAAACACAAGAAATAAAAAAATGAGAAAAACATTAATTGATAACAAATTTCTCCAGTAATTTATAGGATGTCATTTGTTGCTGTTTATCATATTTGTTTTTCGTACATTATTTTAACATAAATCAATTTTCACGTTTGAATAGTTTGACATGGTCATTTCAGGGACTTTTTTGAGAGCTTGCTTTGCGGTATGGGTTTTGCGCAGTATTGAAGGTTGTACAGTGACCCATTGTTTCATACCACCAAAGTCATTGACAATCATACCACGTCTTTTTATTATCATACTAATTTCAATAAACAGACAGACCAAATGCAACAGGGAAAAAAGAAAATAGAAAATAAATTTATCTCCAGAAGAAATATGCCACAAGTGCAAAACATGATAACACATTGATATATCTTAAGGACAAGAAACTTTAAGTATAACACGACCACCCCCATAAAGCTCGGGGAAAAAATACTATCAATGTAATGAAAAGAAGGATCGCAGTGTGTCAACAATTATGACACAATATCTACACTTTTTTTCGTTATTTGTGCCTTTTATTCGTTTGTCATTTTGTATTCCCGCTTATAGAGAAACGGAATATACCAAATGGATATTCAAACTCATAAATCGAAAACGACGAAAAAAAAAAACAAAAAACAACAACGATCTACAAAAAAAAAAAAAAAACACCATAGAAATTCAAGGACTGAGAAACCACCAATTACCGGGTGTGATCTCAGGTGCTCCGGAAGGGTAAATATAGTAGCTTCTGTACCTATAGTATCTCACTTTTGATATAATTTGATCGGAGAAGACGGAGGATATACTTTGAAGCCACACTTAAATGAAAAATTAAACTTAAATCAACAAAGAAAATAGTGCACCACCTGTGGTTAGTAGATGAAAAACTACCGGAGAGTCTTAAAACCATAACAAAATAGCTCACAACTCACAATACATTGGGCACAAGCTCAAGTATGTGTTAAACATGCTAATTGCATTCGTTGACAAAAAATTGGGATCTTTGATCTGTTTTTCAATGTGACAACTATACGACAAAATCTAGAATAGACGGGTTTAAGCAACTATAGGTTTTATGTCGGTCTTCAACAATGAGCAATACCATACCCTATAGATTTTTTTAAACTTAATCTATAAAAGATTGAGACATCATGACAAAAATTGGAAAAATTCAAACGAAGAAAACAACGTCCTAATCTATGACACAACGTTACAATCAATTTGGGGGGGGGAAGGGGGGGGGGTATGACAGACAACAATAAACGACAACAACAGGCACTTTGATGGAGAACACCCCCTTTTCCCTAAAAATATGTGTTTTAATTTTAGCTAGTAAATAGTTTCCGATATCATAACTTATTTCGCCTCATTAATGTGTTATTGCTTTTATCCATACGATATTACAATAACTGCAGTTTATATATGATACCCTTCTATTCTTAATTTACACATGAAAAAAGAGGGAGGCATCCCAAAAGCGCCTGTTACGACAACCTCATTACAGCAGTTGAACAAGGACAGGAAAACACGAAACTTGTTAGGTTCAAGCATACATATGAGTGCCAAACTGTCCCTAACCCGGAACGGTGATATAGTTAACAACACACCATAGGAAGATATTTATTTAGGAATGGCTTGACTCATTTGATCAGCACGTTGAACAAAAACAACTTACATAAAGACAAAAACCACAGTGTACCGATCTAGGAGTTTATAAAGTTAATTGGAAATTTTGATGTTATCTATTTTAAAACGATTATATAATATTATCAACAATAAATCTTTCCGGGGATTTTTTTTTAACTAGACAAGCCACATTTAAGTTATTACACGTGTTTCTTTAACCATTACCAAGAGTCGATGACTATTGCCGTGACATGTGATTTATATTTGGAATTTCCTCTATTTAAAAGATGTATAAAACAATTCCATATCTGTTTCAATATTTATTGAGACAAAGTGGTTAAATGCCAAATCTAAATTAATTATATGTTGTGTCGAGGCCTCAAGGATAATACATGATTAGCATATGTATAACCACATACTACTATACTCTTCACGTATTCCTCACATTGCAGTTGTAACTACTACCGTACAAGAGCAGGACTGTGTTTTTTCATTTTTTTTTCACGATGAAATTAACTGATATAGACCAGGGATATTCTTGGGTAATACTGTTTTGTAAGTAAAATGAGTTATTGTAATTATAGTATAAAGGATAGACAAGACTTTCACAATGTTTTTCTTGGGGTATCACTCTGCTCTATCATACTTTCAGTCATGTGTTATTTAATTCATTATTGAAGGATCATACATATAGATTTTTATTTGGCAGTCTTCTATGGGATATAAACATGAGAGGATAACATTTAAAAAATATTAACCACTGAGCCTTATATTCCAGCAGTTCTACAGTACGTTATCCTCTTATTTAGATTCAATTTTAACATATAATAATATTTTCACGGACATTATTACCCAACTGTTAAACGATTATCAGATTAAGATCCTCGTACTGATCGTTTGAATTGGGCCAATTGCAAATGACTTTTACGGCATGTTTTTCATGCAGCAATTTTGCGACTGTCCCAAGTAATGAACATCTCGCTTTGTGTAGACTTGTGTGGGTTTTTTTCTAATTTGTATGTTTCGGATTTTTAATTGGCGTCCATTTCTCTTATCAAACTTATATCCATTATTTATCTTAGAAACAAATGAAGCCTCCTTATGGGTAAGAGATTTTTCGCAGCGTTGAAGACCCATTGGTCTTTGGTCGGGTTATTGTTGTTTTCATGACACATTCCACGTTTCCGTTTTCTTTTCTATTAAAATAATATTTATGTTATTTAGGAGATGAAAATATTATTAACAGATTAATGAGATTACTATACAGAATTGGATTTATAATTCGTCTCAAATTTAGCCAAACAATGCAAGATCTTTAAATTTTGGTTAGCAATTTTTGTTCATTTCTCAGCGGTATTCCAACACTTGCATGTGTGACATCGTGGCAACACTGCCTGAACCGTGCCCTAAACAACTCGACCAGATAGGTTTTAAACAAAATCATTCGCTTTTCGAGTAATGTCTTTCTTCGTCGGCTTTATCTCTGATTGTAACACAGTACATGATGTATAAGTAAATGATATACCTTTCAGATCACCTATTATGTCTATGTATATCTATATATGTATGTATTCATATCCATTTATTTTTATTGTTTATAATTGTTTGTGTCACAAAAATTATGTAAGACTTTATTATGACCTTTAAGACTTAGTATTATTAATGCAAATTATGATTTATGTTGGTGTCAGTTTATGAAGATCTAAACAGATAGGAGGAAAAAGAGTTCGCTTAAATATCAATGAATTGATATCCTTAGAATGGTGTTACTTTGTTTAGACTGCAAGTTTTAAACCTTTCTCAGTACTTAGTCTATCATAGAATTTTCTTAAAAATCTATATGTTGCTGCCAGATGAATTTCTGCTTTGTTTTGTAAATTAGTTATGATATCTGTCATCGTCTTCGGTTTTTAGGGTACACATTAGTCAAAATGTTGTATTACGTACGCACAAAATACCAAAGTACTATGAAACATAGAAATAAACGTGACCTGGTAACGATGAAGCTGTAAACATATTTTTTTTGGACTTATTTTACCGAACAAGGTGATGCTTTAGTTGATACAAAAGATAAGCGAAATTGGACACCACGTGATTGTGTTATGTCAAGGAGGTGATATTCGTATCGTCTAGCAGCTTTATGTCAATATATGAAATGTTAATGGAGATTTGATAATTTTAAGACAACTTCAAAACAAATATGGTTTACTTTTTTTAAAATTGTTATTTGGACGGAGAGTTGTCTCATTGCCACTCACACCACATCTTTCTATATCTATTAACACAAATTTTAAATTCTACGCAATAATATACTTAATTTAAAGGATTCATGCAACACTATTTAATAAAATAAAAGAGATACATGATCCCTATTTTTGGTTCAAGTTTTACGTCCGGTAGTTGTACCCACCATGATCTTATAAAAATCTGAGATATGACCCATTGTTAACCTTTAACGTTTGTAGTATTTACGTGACATTCCTATATTTCCTTTTCTAGTAGACTAGTGAAACTATTGTATCATTCATCAGTTACAAAATATTTTCATAAACTATTAGTAATAAACCACCTACAACATGCAACTAATCATCAAAAACAAAACAAGGACACACAATTCAAGGTGACTACATAACAATCATAATTTTGACATGAAATGAGTAGTATCCTTACCAAAAGGTCACAAAGGAGAACAAGATAACGATTGTTATTTATTGTCTTAAACATTCCCCTTTTCAGTCCTAATTTGATATTTAAGGACTGACTTATATCGTTTTAAGTATGACAATGTCTTATTTTATTTCAAGAGGAGGAGTTTTTGCGGATTTACAATTCATTTCCATCTGATGCTCCGTATGCTTATTTTCTTATCAGGAGTTCCCTGCGCAAAAATTAACACAGTTTCCAGCAGTTTGTGTTGCAGAATATTCATTTCCATCCTGTATTATTCAATTTTATTCATTTTCAGCTCTTACCAGGCCTAGATATTCATTCCCAACTCCAACCCCAGAAAATAAAATGGCTTTTCCCTTAAGAGTGGTTAACCTTTATCATTAAACGATAAGTGCGCCTTAAAAATATTGTCATTCGTCATGCTGTATTATTGAGCTACCATTAGCGTCAAACGCAGTACATTCTATATTTTATCTTTAAATGAAAAGTGAAGTATGCTTTTCCCAGCCCCAACTATGTAATAGTATTCAATACATTCACTATCTACCCAGGTGCAAATCTAGGATTTTGAAAAAGGAGAGTGGGTGCTATCAAGCCAATGTTTTGAAACATGTAAAAAGTCTATTCAGTTTATCATGTATGTTACTCTACAATTTCTAGAAATCATAAACGTTCCAATAAAATTTGATGTTACAACATAAACGCCTGTTTGACTACAACAAGAAAAGACGCTTGTACACAGGCAAAATTTGCTCACGTGAATTTCACATGAATTTCACATGAAATTCACATGAAAAATTTCACGTGAGATTCACCTCAAACGAGTTTATACATGAAAATCAGGTGAAAATTTGTATGTGAATTTCACGTGAATTGAGATTCCCGTGATTTTCATGTGAAAATTTTCACATTAATTTCACATGAATTTTTCAACAAAAAAATTGATATTTATCTTGATTTTACTTAAATTTGAAAATTTAGATGTTGTTTGAATTACTTTATTTCAAAAATTCATGTGATTTTCATGTGAATTTCACATAAAATTCATGTGAAACTCACATGCACAAATTTCACGTGAGTTTCACGTATAAGCTCGTTTGAGGTGAAATTCACGTGAATTTTACGTGAGATTCACATGAATTTAAATTCACGTGAAATTGGTGTGAATGAAATTTGCTTGTGTAGTATGTCGTCAATTGTACGAATTGTACCACAAGTTCTCATGTCAAGTGTCTAACATTCTCAAAATAAGGACTATCAAAATGTTAACAATCATGATATGATTTGCTTAAGATAATAAACATTTTCAACAATTTGTAGGGTAGTTCATTTGTCTTTTGTTAGGTATTTAATGACAGCATTTATAAGATAATTTCGTTCTTCATCTTATATATTTCTTCGTCATATATCTTTAAAACGCATGTTAAATTTTTTTGCTTGTTCTCAAAGCTGAGGTAAAAAAAGCAATAATGTTGTTCCCTAAGTATTCAAGAACATAAGTATGCGATAAATAAGACCTGGTAAAGTATGTCTGGACATACACTAACTACTAGTATAAAAAGTCCATTGCATGTTACATGAATTACTTTTAATTACCCAAACAGATATAAGCATAATAACCATCTGAGGTCAGCTTTTGTGTTATTTAGTTGGAACCTTTCTAAAATGTAAATTTATCATTTGAAATTTAAATAAATGATACGTTATATTAAATCATGTCAGTGCCACATAACTGCCTTTTGAAATACTTACACCCTCAGGCATAGCAGTCCACCAGTAGAGATATCGGTCCAGTGAGTATGTTGAAGGCCGTACGGTGATCTATAGTTGTTAACCTCTCCGTTATATGGTCTTTGATGGAGGGATGTCATTGACAATCATACCACATCTTCCAATTGTTATAGGTCTTTATTTGAAACTTTTGTATCAAATTAATAGATTGCAGTAATGTCATAAAAACGCAAAACTATTGTAATTTTCCCCATAACGTTTTCTATGACAGTGTAAAACCAAATAATCCTATTTAAATTCAATGTAATATATTAACCGATCAAATTTGTTGTCATTAGATATTTACAGTAGGTATGTGGTAAAACAAATTTAAACAAACAATAAACAGCAAAATAAAAACAAACAAAAAATACAAAGAAGATAAGAAATAGATTTTTTTTACAATATTCAATAACCATTTCACTATGTGATCCCTACCCTCCGTCTTGATCTTAGTTCTAATTACCTTTTAAAAAGTCAACAATTCTGATGATCTGTATAAAGGAAGCGGGGTTTAACATATACAATAATGTCTGTTCATCAAGGAAATGAATGAAATGTACATCATCTAATTATATATCATTACATGGATTTTGTCTGATAACCTGTTTTCCTAACAATTCAGAATAAAATGAGATTCCTCTTCGATGACTGCTGGTTTTGCAAGTCTTTGTGCTCGAGAAACTTACATGTTACAACTATTTTCTATTTCATTAACATGAAATCTTATGCAAAATTTTGTAAAAAAAATATTCTTAAAAGAAAAATCATTAACAGGGGAGGGTTGAGATCTCACAAACATGTTTAACCCCGCCGCATTTTTGCGCCTGTCCCAAGTCAGGAGCCTCTGGCCTTTGTTAGTCTTGTATTATTTTAATTTTAGTTTCTTGTGTACAATTTGGAAATTAGTATGGCGTTCATTGTCACTGAACTAGTATATATTTGTTTAGGGGACAGCTGAAGGACGCCTCCGGGTGCGGGAATTTCTCGCTGCATTGAAGACCTGTTGGTGACCTTCTGCTGTTGTTTTTTTTTCTATGATCGGGTTGTTGTCTCTTGAGCACATTCCCCATTTCTATTCTCAATTTTATTATAGGTACAAATTTGCTTCACGTGAAGATTTTAATATCCAAACTTGAAATATTAGATAATTCCGTCATTTTTTTTTTAATTTACTTTATATAAATATCCAAGAAAATCTTTCAAATTGATTTTAAAAAAATGCATCAGGGGAGTTTGCAGAACAAAACAAAACAAATAAACAATACATCTGATTGGTAGGTTCTGTAGTAGAATAAGGGGTGGAAATGATACCTGCCAGTGAAAACTGAGGGTATGTTGTTGGATAATGACACATATTTTGCCTTGTAACATGCCAAAATAGAACCCATCAAATAGGAGTTTCAAAAGAGTTTGACTCCTTTACGAAGCGTCGAGTTGTATTTCACAATTACTACCCGACATGACTGCGTATTTCTTCCTTCCTACAACAATGATCAACACCCTTATCGTAATATTAGCAACTAAATTCCATGTCATGACAAAGTATGAAATTTTAAAACGAGAAAACCAACCCAATGATGACATCAGTTTAACGAAAAAACAAATCTTTGCAACAACACAACATTTGATAAAACTGAAAAAGACCAAATTTGAAATGGCCTGACGTAACAAATTGATACGAAGCACAACACACTAACATAAAAAGACCCTGAGTATCGATCTTAGAGTACTCGCAGCTACTTAAGTTTGTTCAAAGTGGATTAAAGCTGATAAATTAATCATGTTCTTAAAGACTTAGTTCAAATTAAAGTGCATCTCACACATACAAATCAACTTGAATCACAATTAATTTATTAGTGAGTGAGTTCTTTGAACAGATTTTAACATTCTAAACTTATCATGTGTCGCCTGGAGCGATAATAAACAAAACATAACTGTATTATTAATTGGAGATTTAACAAAAACCCAATCAAAATTAGAATATATTAGAATATATATACCTAAAATTAACCAACTGTATAGACATATAATTATGGGTTTTCCATCTAACATTCTTGTCATCGATGACTGGCAATTTTTTATTTTTATTGTTTGACCTATTATTCTTCTATTTATTATAGTTTAGCATCCCAGTATTCTCTATTCTATTTTACCCTTTATTGTCTATTCTATTTTACCCTTTATTCTCTATTCTATTTTACCCTTTATTCTCTATCATGCCCATTATTCTCTTTTTTGTACACCCCAACCAGAGACTTTTTAATGGCATAAAATCAAATCAGGCAATTTGTTTATTTCTTATTCATGTTTTTCATTGTGCTATCCCTGGCCTTTTCTATCTTACTATACACTTTATTTTTACTATTTCTTGAAGCCTGTACACGTATATACATCCATCATTGCTATGTTCGTCTTTGGTGTATATTTGTCCCTTTGGTAATACATACACCTCAATATGTTTATATCTAACGTAAGCTATGTACAAGTGTAAACCTATTTTCTAATATCAATATATTCTTTTAATGTTGTTTATAAAACATATGTTAACAATTGCTATAACACTTGAAAATGCTTTAACCAAAACTGTTTTATTGTTCTAATAACATAAAAATAAAATATTCAACTTCAAAATGTTTTAAAAGCGGTTCACTGTAGATTGCATTGTAAGCTAAAACGTCTGAATATTTTATGAAAAATAAAAGTACGAATTAAATGATAGATGTCTTTTGTAAACATTTTCATGTCATGAACATGATTTGCTTGTTTAACACATAATATTAATGTATATTTAACTATGAATCAACGAAAATAGAACAATTGTAAGAAGTACAAGTTATACAAAGCTTACAAAGCCTCTTACAAAGTTGAATGTATTAAAGAAAAGCCAACACATCTGTTTAAATTTTCCACAGACCACATCATTAACGCCTGCTTAAAAAGTTGAATTTATTACATAAATAAAAATCACATCTGTCTATATTTTTAACAGACCACATAATAAAGCTATAAACGGTTAGCTGACAAACATTTTGACAAAGTGTTTTTTCATTTTCTCATTTAATATTTAGAAATGTTACAGTAAATGATAAAACATTGCTATACATGCTTTCATACAAAAATTAATAATATGTTTTGTTTCTCTAATTACTATATTCAGTAAATGTCTACAATCGACCACATACTTAATTTGATCAATCAATAAATGATTGCCATTTTGACTAGAATTGCTTAAATTTGTGCTGAAAAACAAATTACATCAAAGTTATATGTGGGTTGTCGTAAAGTTTTAGAAATTTTGTTTCGATTCCGAGGGAGCGAAGCATAGTTTGATTCATACATGTTGTATTGAAGGAGAACAACAAGAAACCGATTCTAAAAACATTTGCTTTTAATGTAACAAACTATTAAATGACAACCTTGTCCGTAGCTTTGTCTAACTTCTTTTGGCACATTTGGTTGTGAAATCAATATCAATTCATTTTGAAAATGCGTTTTCTCTAAATCCTAAAAACATATTTATAATATAATTCAGTAATTCAAAATAAAACCTTCGCTTTGTTGCACTTAATGCTTTTCTTGATTTATACGAAAACTACTTTATAAATTAATTTTCAGTCTTAAAATCAAATAAATGTCTAATATGTGCTATTCAAAAAGTCCTCTATTTGATTTAAAACATGTTGTGTTGTCCGTTTTTATACGTGTACAAGTAATTTATATGTTATTTTCTTACCATTGAATTCATTTAGATATACATGTATGTCTTTTTTTGTATAAAAGTTGAAAAAAGAAAATCTCTCAATTACACAGAGAATTGTGTCTGTGGTAACAATGTTTGACGTTTATAGATTTTGCACTATTATTTTGCCACCTACATTGATATGCGACATTCATATTTGACAAGGGACATGACACAAAAAACAGTTATCGAACTGACATAGTTTGACTTTTGTCAATAGGTGCACATTTGTAAACGGTGAAATAAAACAATTTTAAGCTAATATAGTATGCATTAGATACGTATATAATATGACTTAGTGCAGTTGGAAGATTTTCAGTCCATGTTATAATAATCACATTAAATATATGTTTCATTATAATACGATATGTTTATTGGCTAACAGCAATCTCGCGTCATTCTGAAATTGGTATTCATTTCGAAATGAATTTTAACATTTATGATGACACACATTATCACAATAAAGTGCACTGGTAAATAAAAGAAAGAAAAAAAACATGATAGTAATTACAATGACAAAATGTAATTATAAGTATTAAACGCTTCTTTTAGAAATTTCATAGGGTTGTAAAAGCATTGCCCGTGGTCTCATTTTTAGAATGCAGGGCTGCTGCGCTTAATACAAAATGTTCTTCCGTCAACGAGTTTACCAAAGAGAAGTATTCAATTCTTAAATGTTGACTAAGGCTTTCTTAACACGCGTAAATAAAAATTACATAAAGAGATATAGAAGGGAGAATACATTTCAAGATACACGATATAATAGTGCGAAGGGATTTGAACACTTTTTATATAAAAGTTTTCTAGTCATGAATATTCTCAACTTGGCAGAATTATCCTGTTTTCCTTCACCCAATTGTTTATTTACGGAATCCCGAATATTTTTACTTGTCATAGCAACATAACGGGTATAACCAATATAACGGGCCTGCCAACACTTTTGGGGTACATCAAGCGATTCTATCTGTTTGGGTTTCGGGCTTTTTAATTATATTGTTTTCTGTATAATATTTTTATGGACTGTTTTTCGTCTGTTCGTTTTTTTGTCGTCAGTCATCATGGTGTTCTAAGTTTTTCAAATTGAAGTTAATATGGCTCCCTTATTTTCTTCTCTGTGTCTATTTCCCCGACCTAAATTGGATAATGAGATAGGTCATCGTCTTTGTTGTTTTAGGATACCCATGAGACCACGTGTTCCTCTTAGTAAAAAAAAAAGGAAATACCATGGAACATCGATAATAAACGTGACCTTGTTCAATTAAAGCTATAAAACATAACGTTTCGACGTATTTCACTACTAGAACATTGGTACTTTGGTGGATATATGGCCCAATGAGTATGTTATATCAAGGATGGTTTATCAATCAAATGGAAATGTATATCTACTATCAATAACATGTAATTGTTTAAAAGACCTCTGAATTGTTATAAGATATTTGGTAATTGTAAGACAAGTTAAAACAAATTATAAGTACTTATTTTAATTTCAATGCAATTATACATTTAATTCAAAGAATTTATACAATCATGTTTAAAAAGATTAAAAAGATACATGTATCTTACCCGATGATTTGATCAGTTTTAACGAACCAAAGTAATACGCAAACTTAAAAATTGCAAAAAAACTGTGACTCAACCTATCTATTGCTCACCTGTAATGTTTGAAGTATTACATTCTTGTTTTTTTGTTGTTCTAGTATTGAAACGATTGTTGTGTCTCTGATGTGTCGTAGTTCTCTTATTTTGATACGTTTCCCTCAGTTTTAGTTTGTAACCCGGATTTGTTTTTTCTCTATCCGATTTATGAATTTTGACCATCGGTATACTTCTGTTGCCTTTATTTATATATCATTGATCAGTTACAAAGTATTTTTAAACACAAAATATGCCATATACAACATGCAAATTATTTTCAAATTCAAAACAAAGACAAACAATTCAAGGTGATTATATTACAATAATAATTTTGATATGAAAGTTAAATGAGAAGTTTTTACATCAAAGGCAGATATAGAAGAATAAGAGATTGATTGTTAAATATTTCCGTTAACATTCCCCTTTCCATTCCTAATTTGTTATATGTTAACTTTTCTTAATGATTGACAGTGACCTGTAACAATGAATGACAAGACAATGTATACTTTTTTCAATCATTTACCGATTGCTCAATAACTTCCATTACCTTTCTTGTTTATACATAAATGATTAATGCTACATATATAGATACATCTTTGAATATTTTTTTATAGTTACCAATGAATTTATTTATTGCTGAAGGTCTTTCATAAATATTCAAGGTCAAAAAGAAAATAAAAGATATTTTATCTTTATTCTAGTGATGAATTAAACGGTAAAGGGACGACCATTCGATATTCCAAGTTGGTGAAAAGGATAGGAAAAGGGGAGGGCAGATATTTTTGCAGATTGACGATTTTATTTCATCTATTGCCAAGCATGCTCAATTTTACTTGTGTACACCACTGTTTTCTGCATTTTGTCATTTTGTGTTGCAGAATATTCACTTTCACCCTATATTATCTTACCATGACAGTATGTTTATCAAAATAATAGTATTTCGTTAAGAACGGTTTTCGTCATTAAACGATTATTGAGCCTAAACACGGTTATTGACATTCATCATATACTATATTGGAGTTGGCGTCACACTGAGTAGCTTTTCTTTTTAATGTAAATTGGTACAACATGTATGTGGGGAACCCCATTCCGATAATCCTATATGTAGATTTTATTCAATATATTTGCCAAATACCAAGGTGCAGGTAGCAGAGGGTCTGGCAGGGCAACGGTTGAAGTGGTGTTTGTAAAAAGTCTATGCATTAATCATACATGTTACACTACAATTACCTGAAATAAGGACTATCAAAATAATATTACCATTCCTGAAATAATCACTAAAGATTACAAAATTGTCTAATAATTGTTCCACCATTTGTTTCATTGTCTTGTGAAAAACTTCATTCGTTAACTTAAACTACATTTGTCTATTTTATATATTTTTTTCACATATGTTTATAAACGCATGTTTATTATTTTTGTACATGTTCTCGTCGCTGAGGTGAAAGAAAAGCTGTAACGTTGTTCCTTCAGTATTTAAGCATATATGTAAGCGATAAATTAGTCCTGGTAACTTTTTAGTATAAATGTAAGCGATAAATTAGGCCAGGTAAATTATGTCTGGTCGACACAAATTGGTAGACTAAGTATAAGAAGTCCATTGTTACATAATTTACTTGTAATTACCCAACGGGACAAAGAAGTAATATCCAAAGTCAACCAAAGTCAGCTTTCACTCAAATAGTTGGCATGAAAACTGACTGCTGAGATAATGATAATATTTTTCTCTCGGCAAGGAGTTTTTGGTGAACTTTTATATGAAATTATCAAATTGCAGAAATCTCATAAAAACGCAAAGGTTCTTTAGTTTGCATTAGTGTTGTCAACGGTTAACCGGTTAACCGGTTAACCGTTCGAACGATCGAATACCGAATACCAAAAAAGCTAACCGGTTAACCGGATTTTTTTTTTCAATTGAAATAGATTTCATATAAATGTTTATTGAAATCATTAAATAGTTGTGTTTTCTTTAAAAAATGTTGTGGTAATTAATTTGACGGATCAACTGTCCAGTATACTGAGTGGTATTGTTAATCCAAAAATATAAAATTAATTAAAACTTGTCTCTCAGCTCGGGGCAAGATCTTAAGGAAACATAATTAGTTTCATGTTTTTTTAACAATAATTTTTAATCAGTAATACGATTAAATTTTACGATTTACTTCATTATTTCACTTTTGATCTCATATTGTGTAGACCTACATCTGAATGTGCGTCGTGCAGGTCTTTGTCATAACTAAATACTAAATCAAAAACTGTAAAAAGCAAACCAACGTGAATGTAATCATAGATGTATTACATCTATGATGTAATCAATGTATCAGGATTAATCAATTTCAAGATCAAGACGTTTTCTTTATAAATTTTTCAATTTGAAGTTAGTACAAACGCCAGTACAAACGCCATAATTGATACCGTGTTTTTGATTATTAAAAGTCAAACTTCGACAGGAATCTTCACAGACAAGCATTATAAAACCAAAGTCCAAACTTGCATTCATCGTATTATAAAAACGTAAATGTATGACTTGGATGGAATGTAGTCACATTGACACTCATACCACATCTTCTTACATCGATGTGTAGGGTACTTTAGATAAGGCCTTCAAACATTAACTTCGTCCTGAATAGGCATGAAATATTTGCCACTGGACGTTAAGCAACCAACAATCAATCAATCAAACATTAACTTAAACTACCGGTTAACCGGTTAATCGGTCGAACGATTATACGAGTAACCGGTTAGGCAAAAATTTACGATTTGACAACACTAGTTTGCATCATACAGCTGTCTTGTCTATGAAGGTGTAAAACCAAATATTCTTTATATGTTGATGAGTACAGACTAATATATCCACCGAGTATAAACTATTTTAATCATGCATATTTGAGAAACTGATATGGTTAAAAAACGGATGGATTATACCGGACAAGAGCAAATAAGCAATGAATCTGATAGAAACGTTCTGTCAATTAGAACGATCTGATTAATTGATGAAAATTTTGACTGCCATTTGAAATTGCGGGTATGGTAGATAGGGGGAGACATTTTATCTTGCAACAAACCACTTTAAAGAGGAGTTGTTTCGATGTGTCTTTAACAACAAGAGAGGGGTGTTCTTTCCTTACGATAAGTCGAGTTTAACATCGAAAATTCCACATGATTGCATCTTTATCATGCACAGTTAAACAGACGTCATTCTTTAGCATGGGTTTTACTAAAGGATGCACAATCCAAGTAACTATTTCTAAATTTGTTATAAGGACTGTCTAAAAAAACTTATTCAATGTAAACTAAGGAGATGTAGTATGATTGCCAATGAGATAATACTCCACGGGCTCCAAATGACGGATGATGATGTAAACAACTATAGGTCACCGTACTGCCTCCGACGATGAGCAACATCTATATATACCGCTATTATGAAAGAATTAAAACGACAAAAAAGGACAATATAGTTATGACATAAAGTTACCAAATCATCTGCAGGCTCCCGACTGTATGCAAGCAGTAAAGAACCAATCACAATGGTGTAACAATATGAAAGGAACAAGCTGGAAAATCAGTTTGAATGGCTTGACGCAATAAATTAGTACAAACGCAACATACGACTAACTATAACTAATTCATAATTCGTGTTCTTTCTGACTTAGCTCAAGTTGAAGTTCATATCACTCATTATGTGATTTTGAGTTGCAATTTATTAGACAGAAAATTCTACAAACAAATTTTAATATTGTAAACTTCTCATTGAGTCGCCTGAAGCGATAATAAACAAAGTATAATTGTATAATAACTTGGAGATTTATAGAAAACCAAAAGTACAATATTCATTTTAGATATTTCCACGTATTACTTTAAATTATGTGTCTTTTTATTTGGTGGTCCTGATTAGGGAGTGGTTGTGTTTTCCAAGTCTTTTATACAAATTTTCTCTTTTTTCACTCAGTATTATCTATTCAATATATTTGATAACCCATGATTTCTCTATCTATTATTCGTTTTATCCTTAATTTCGATGATGCTAATTATTCTCTATTCAATAAACCGAATCAAGACCCTCTTAACTGGCATAACATTAAATCAGGCAATTTATTTTCACTTTTTAATGTTTTTTATCCATTGTGTTATCCCTTGACCTTGATATCTGTATAATTGTCCCTGTGACTATCATACAGCATCTTTATATTCTTACAGGTCTATAAAAGTTATTAACAAATTAACTATTTCCAAATCTCAATATATTCTTTATGTTGTATATAAATACACGACAACATTTCTATGAAACTGGCCAATTCTTTAACCAAATAGGTATAGGAAGATGTGGTATGAGTGCCAATGAGACAACTCTCCATCAAAATACCAATTTATTAAAGTAAACATTATAGGTCAAGGTACGGCCTTCAACACGACGGAGCCTTGGCTCACTTCGAACAACAAAGACTGTTTTACTGATCTAAAATCAAGAAAATACAAAATGAAATATTCTAAAATCTTTAGACTTCAGATTGTATCGTATGCTAAAAGTTCTAAACGTTTTATGAGAAATAAGAGTACGGTTAAATGATTAATGCCTTTTGTAGACATTTCCATGTCATTAACATGATTTGCTTGCTTAACACCAAATATTTATGTATATTAAACCGTAAATCAAGGAAAATAGAACAATTTTAAAAAGTACACATTAATAACCATGTAACGCCTGTGTTAGAAGTAAAATGAATAAACCACACAGACCAAAAAGCATTTGTTTAAATTTTCCACAAACCACATTACAACGCTATAAAAGGTCGTTTTATGTTCTACTTGACATCATGGTGTTGTCCATTTATTATTAAACGTTTTTGTTATTGCTCCCTTAGTATCTCTTTGCCTGTTTTGTTCCAAATTTATATTATAATATGAGAGCGGTCATCGTCTTTGGTTTTAGTGTACATGAGTCAAAATGCTGATTAAAATTTGATTAAAATGCAGCTCTTTCCAGACAATGATATTCATTTTAACCCCCATCCACCGTTACATATGAAATATACAACAACAATTGCATTGACACTGGCAAATCTATAACCAAAGACTGTTTGACTGTTCGAATATCATGAAAATAAAAATGAAATAAAACACAGAAATGATTTAGAATCTATTCACTTAAGATTTTATTGTATGCTTCTGTATGTTTTATGAGACATAAGAGGACGAATAAAATGATATATGTCTTTTGTAAAAGTTTTAATGTCATGACCAGGATTTGCTTGCTGTGACTCTTGGTATTTATAGGTCAGAATTAAACTTTAAATCAAGGAAAAGAGAACAATTCTAAGAAGGACACATTCTAAACGCCTGCGTAAAAAGATGAATGGATAACAAAAAAGACCGCAAAGCCAACACATGTGTTTAAATATCCCACAGATCACATCATAACGCTACAAAAGGTCAGCTTTGAAGAACAGTTATTTTATTTCCTCATTTAATGTAAGGAAATGTAACAGTAAAGGATACGACATTGGATACATGCTTTTCATACAAATATGTTTTGTTCTTCTCAAATACTATATGCAGCAAACATCTACTAAACATTTAATAAATGAGTGCTTTTTAAGTGAAATTGCTTTAATTGGTGTTGACTAACGATTTACATAACATGTTATATTAGGGTTTTATATTTAAAAGCATTACAACTTTTGGTACGATTCTGATGTAGCTAAATATAGATTGATTCATTCAGGGTGTATTCAGCAGGAAAACAGCAAGAACCAAATATAAAAAAAAATCCATTTAAAAAAATGTTTTTCTTTAAAAGTGACACAAATGTATATATAATGCAAGTTATTTCGGAGATTGAATGGTCGCATATAAACGAATCTCGAAGAGATTTATAGAAAAGAGAATAATGGCCCCTTGCTACAAAAAGAAAATGAGCGTATAATAGAGAACAATAATAATAGTAATAGTTAAGAAATACATAATTGAATGACCCTATCAAAACCATTATACAAACGGGTTGAACATCAGGCTTCTGTCGTTCACATGTTAAAATTTTGTTTGACTGATTAACGAAGCTTAATAGTACACTGAGACGAAGCCAAGCTTCATAATGATTTTTTAGAGGTAACGATCTGCATTATCACCCGATAGGTCATGTGTTTATTAATTCATTTTACTGAATGAACTCCCTTTATTGTTTTTTTTAATTATAGATCCATTTTTTAACTATGATTTCATGTACATAACAACGTTAAAGAAATTAGAAAAACAACAAGTGAAGCAGAATGGGTTTTTCTTCTGTTAACAGTAGATAAAAAAATGTCTGGGGTAGAAACGTAGCCCTTGAGTATTGTCTCTAAAACTGTTTTTTTTTGCAAATTCATATCATTGTCCTCAAATTAATTGACCTTTGATTTGTCTGCACGCAAGAGTGACAATTCCGCTGAGCCATTGGTTAGAGTTAATTGTCTCCTTCGGATTAATCAATAAAAGTATGAAATTTATTATTAATATTATTAAATTGTTTTTTCAGCCCACTTAGGTTTTAATTGTTCGGTCAAAGATTTGTTTCTCTTCTCATCACTGGCTTACGATTTCATGTGAATGATACGGAAAAAAAATATTCTTTATTTTTTCATTGAAATAGTATTTTTTCCAATATTTTTGACCACACAAGCATGAACATACGCATGACTCCCACATTACAAAAACTACTAACTGACAACTGATTGGCTGTTTTGTCGAACTTCACGAGTCACATTTGGTTTTGGATTAGAATCAAGTTATTTTATACCTGCGTTTAGAAGGAAACAAAAATTGATAAATGCGATCAATTGGCTAAAACCTAAAACGTATATGATTTAGTAAGTCAACATGTCAGCAATAATCTTCGATCTGTTGCACTTAATGTTTGATTTTGTATGTAAACTATCTTCTCAGTTATTTTGCAGTCTTCAAATAAAAAAAAATGTCTTATCTAAACTGTTCTGAAAGTCTACTTTTTATTTAAGGCCTGTTAAGTTGTCTTATTTATTTTTTCTCATGTATGGTGGAATATAGTAAATATATTATTTACTTTAAATCATTTGGATATATTTCTGTTATCTGCATATAATTCAATTGAACAAAAATCTCATAATAATAGAGAGAATTATGTCTTCGGTAACAAGCTTTGACGTTTATAGATTTTGTTGCACTATTATTTTGTCACCTCATTGATATGTGACATACCTTTTGACACGGTAAATGACACAAAAACATTTTGTTTTATTGATTTTCCTGTCTTTGTTGTCAGATGTAGTAGTAAGGTATTTTAATCACGTGTTTACTGAAGGTAAAGGGTAATAAAGAGGGAATGGAAATCAAGATGAACGAGAATAACGAAAGTTAATATTGAAAGTTTCATCAAATATGTCGTGGGTTATGCAAGCAATTGTTACATTGAGAAAGATAAACAAGACGTTGATAAGCTCCAAAAATGTTTGAGTTAAAAAAAAAATCTCAGTTTTTCTCCTTGTGCAATAGCATTTCAACGTATGGGTTATTTTCACCAATGTTGTCATTCTTAATTTACTTTAAAAAATGGAAATAATTCGTTCAAACTTGTTTCATAAAATGAAGTGCCAACGTGGATCAAAATATCTTGTTTTAGGAAGAGACAAGTCATAACTTAAAGAAAGAAAACTCTAAATCAAACAAATGGTTTTCTGAAACTGCTATTGGCAAGATGATAAATTGTTTAGTTTCAGACATATTTGTAACCTCTGGCGGACGTAGTTTTTAATAGAACGTCAAAATTCTTAAAGGAACCAACTATGCTCCCCTTCTAATCTAATGGTACGCAACCATGATTTTGAAGAAAATATTGTGACATGAACTATCAATTTTTCACCTTAAATGTTTGTAGTATTACATTCATAGTTTTTTCTATTAGTGAAACTACGGTATCATTCATCATTTACTTAGCTTTTCAAACACAGTTAGTAATAAGCCCTCCTACAACATGCAAATTATAGTCTAAATCAAAATAAGGACAACATATTCAAGATGAATAAATTGCTATCATTGTCAATTTGATATTTGTAAAATTTTCTTGTAAAAGATTGACAATGAATTGAAACTGTTAAAGTATGCCAATGTATTGAGTTTTTTTTCCAATTCAGCAGATAATGTTTCATTTGTTTCCAACACCTCTCTTGTGAATAACAAATTGCTCTTAACGATAGAAATATATATCTCTGTACCTTGTTTCTGAAAGCTGTAACAATAAGGCAATTGTAACAGCTTCAGACTATAAATCAATAATAATTGTCAACACAAACAATAATTGATTACTGTTGCATATATAGATACATCTTTAAATCATTTGTTATAGTTACTAAGTGTATTTGTCGCTGAAGGGCTTCTATAAGTATTCGAGATGAAAGAGAGCCATAACATGTATTTCTCGTATTGCTAGAGATGCATTATACGGTAAAGGGACGACCATTCGATATGCTAATGATGTTCTGTTTTGCGGATTAACTGATTATTTTATCTATTGCTAAGCATGGTAACAGTTTATCCGAGGTTTCCTTGTGCGAATATCAATATTTACTTTTGTACAAAACTATGCCCTGCATTTTGTGTTGTATAATATTCATTTACATTTTGTATTCTCATCCCAGACCAAGATATTGATCTACAACCTGATCATCGAAAATCAAATAGTATTTCAGTAAGAATGGCTATTATTGTTAAACTATAATAGAGCCTACGCAGATTAACTGTCATTCGTCATATCGTAGTTTTGAGCTACTGTTAGCGTTACTCAATAATCAACAGGTGGGTTACCTTATTCCAACACTCAAATATGTTAGTGTTAAAAAATTAATCAATACATTTAAACCATACCCAGGTGCGGTTCTAGGATTTTGAATAGGGACGGGGGCTGGCATGCAATTTTTGGCATGATACTTGTAAAAAGTCTATGCATTTATCATACAAATCATGTAACTCTACAATTACAGGACATCATATAAAATTCCAATAAAATTTGACGTTACATAAAATGTCTATCGACCATTAGAATTAGTGTTTGAAACTTATGACGCCAATAGTTTAAGAACCAAAAGTTCTCAGGTTAAGTGTGAAGATTAAAAAAAAATACTATTAAACAATTTGAACACTGGTAAAATTATTAATAAAAGATAACAACAATGCCTAATATAAAAAAGAAGATGTGGTATGATTGCCAATTAGACAACTATCCACAAAAGACCAAAATGACACAGACATTAACAACTATAGGTCACCGTACGGCCTTCAACAATGAGCAAAACCCATACCGCATAGTGAGCTATAAAAGGCCCCGATAAGACAATGTAAAACAATAATACTTGTTTCAACATTTGTTTATTTGTCTTCTGTCTGATATCGGATGACAACATTTGTAAACACAACTTTAATCGTTATTTTGTATGTTTTTTTTTCTTTTTCATTTTTAATATATTTTTTAAATTGTCAACTTGTTCTCATCGCTGAGGTCAAAGAAAAGCATTAACGTCGTTTCGCAACTATTTAACCATACATTTGTAGATGTTACATGTGTAAGTGATAGATAAGTCCTGGTAAAATATGTTTAAGCGGACACAAATTGCTATAATAAAAATTCCACAGTTGCATAATTGCCTTGTTATTACCAAAATAAAAAAAATAGAAATAGGCAAAGTCGCCTAAGGTCAGCTTTCCGTCAGGTAGTTAACTAAGGGACCGACTACTGAGATAATGAGCGCATAATTCCTGCATGCAAGGAAATTTAGACAAACCTTTATTTCAAGTTCATAAATTGCAGTACTGTAATAAAAACGCGAACGTCTTATAATTTGTACCATGCATTATTTTTCAAACAAGTATGCCTCATTTATAAATTAGCTAGTATAAAATATTATATTAAGTAGTATATAATATTATAGGCATGCAGGACATAAACAAATAAACAATGAAAATGAAAGAAAGGATTTAAAAAAAAAAAAATAGAATGAGAACTGCCACTAGAAACTGAGGGTATGCTGGATAGGGCAGACATTTTGGATGTTGTGCAACATGTCACCCAAGAAAAGTTATCTAATTCCAACGGGACATGACTACATATCATACACAGTCAAACCGACATCCATCTTTATCATGGCTTCTATATTAATGGATGAATAAAATCATCCATGCATGTAGCCTTTTTCAAAAATCCCGTTGACCATTTTTATATGAAATGTCTTATAAAACGTCTTCAATATAAACTAAGAAATATGAAATGATTTTATTCCAAACGACAGACGTAGATGTCAGCAAGTATACGACCTTCAACAATGAGGTTACACTTATACTTTATAGTCAGCTATTAAGGGTCCTGACGTTACCAAATACGGAATAATGGAAACTAGAAAAGCGACGAACTAATTATAACACAAAGGTATAAAATAATTTTGCAGGCTCAAAACTTTGAACAGGAACATGGATAGACGATACATATGAACAATGTACCTACACAACATAAGAACAAGTAGAATAATCAGTTTGAATGACTTAGCGCAATAGATTGGTACGAAACATACAATACGACGAAATTGAAGAAAACAAAAACTACCGAGATTAGAGAATTCGCAGTTAATGCGAGCTTGTTCACAGCCCAATGCAATTAATTAGTAATTCATGATCCCTCATACTAAGTTCAAGTTGAAGTTGATATCACTCATAAATATGCACTTGAATCACAATCAGAAAATTTTGATATTCCAAACTTACCATTGAGTCGCCTGAAGCAATAATAAACACCGTATAAATGTATAATAATTTGGAGTTTTAAAAAATCAAGAGCACAATATTCATTTCAGATAAACTACGTGTATAAAATTGCTATTTTTCGGTCTTGATCAGGGAAATGTTCTATACTTCATGTCGTTAGTCATTTGTGTCTGGGTTTGTTTTTGGCCCATAATTCCCTATTTATAATATTTGAGCATCCAATAATGCTCTATTCATTATTTGTTTTACCTCTTATATTCTGACTGTTTGCCAATTATGTTATTTTCAGTAAATCCTGTCCAGACCTTCTTTAATGTCATTAGATTAGATATTATTAGGCAATTTATTTTTTTTGTTTTTATGTTTCTCCGTTGTATCATCCTAGGACCATTACAGCTGGAAAATCATTCAGCACCTCCATATTTTTAAAGTTATATCTACAAATTAACTATTGCCTGATTCTCAATATATTCTTTATTTTATGTTGACTTTTTTTTATTGCATATAAACTATACGGCAACAATTGCTATGACATTGGCAAATTGTTTAACCAAAGACTGTTTTACTGTTTTAATATAATGAAAATAAAAAATAAAACATAGAAATGTAGTAAAAACTGTTCACTTAAGATTCAAATATATGCTACACTTCTGAGTGTTTATGAGACATAAGAGTTCGCATTAAATGATATATGTCTTCTGTAAACATGTTCATGTCATTAACATGATTTGTTTGTTTAAAACATAATATTTATATATATATTAAATTGAAAAGCAACGAAAATATAAAAAAAAAACATAATTACAATGCCTGCGCAAAAGTTAAGATTGTATTTAATTAACAAAAAACACACACACCAAAAAGCCAAGTCATTTGTTTAAGTTTTCCACAGACCACATTATAATGCTACAAAAGGTTATCTGAAAACAAATTGACAAAGAGATATTTCGTTTTTCTCAATTAATGTAAGGAAATGATTGGGTAATTTATAAAAACAACGAACACATGCTTTTCATACAAATACTTGTCTTCTTCTCATAAAGTAAATGTCTACAATGTACAAAAAGAATCATTTTTTCAATCAATAAATGATTGCCATTTTGATTAAATTGCTTTTTTGCGGTGAATAACAATTTATATTTGGTTTGTCTACACAGCTTTATAAATTTGTTATTCGATTCTGAGGCGTTGCAATATAGTTTGTTTAAAGGTGTGTCTAGTAGGATTGAAGAACCAAAATTCTAATATGACGTGCTTCTTTCGCTTTGTGAACAAACCCATGCTCTAAATCCAATAAAGTGTGTTCGCACATGCGTATATTCACTTCTTCAGAATAATGAATTTTATCAAATTATCATGCATAACTTTAAAACGCTTTAAAACTCTTAAATGATGCACATGGTGTTACTTATTCATTTATTATGACTGTTATGTGTTACATTCCGAAATTGACATATTTAAATTAGATACGACAACCGTTCGTGCTGGCTGTTCAAACTCCTCCCTCTGAAAAATCACAGTGCCAGCCGTTTGCTTCTTTACAAATAAAAAAGGGAGGTTCATGGAAGAGCCTACACAAACGCTTTTACATTTATACTAATCGGACAAAGACATTACCTTAATTGTCCTATTCAGAATCGAAATAATTGATGCAAGCTACACGTGCACTTTATTGTAGTTTTAACATGGGTAGGCATTATATTCGTGTTATGTTAGCACTCACTATCGCTCGGGCAAAAATAATCACGAATATAATGCCTACCCATGTTAAAACTTCAATAAAGTATAGCTTGCATCAATTATTCCTTAAACAATTTATGTAGGCTTTTTTGTTATAAAGGAAAATAATCCATTTTTACAGCGTGATTTTTATTTCATGGTGACATGTATAGAACTATTTATATTGCAAGTTACTATTTTGTATATTTTATAAGCATAGAAATAGTATATAGCCTTGAAAATTTAAAGGTTATATACAATAGGCTGTGTTCTTCTGGTAATCTAGTTAAAATAAAGATCGCAAATAAATGTATGAGAGCGCGAGTTACGAAAGATCTGAATTTTGTATAGATTGATCATTTGGCTTCACATCATTTTTATTGTCAAAATTGTTTCCATACCGTCGTTATTCCATGACGAACTAGCCTTAGTAACCGAATTTATTTGCAAACAAATGTATTTTAAGCGAACTCCTGCTTAAACATTAATGCCAGATTATTGTTCATTGGCTGGCGCTTAATTTGTGCGAATTGGGCGAAAGAAACTTGATCATCCCTTTTCAATTTTACCAATGGACATTTTCTTTTAATTTCAATACTTAACTTATATCAAGCATGCAAATACTTATGTCTATTAATTCAATAATAATAAAAAAAAAAGCTTTCAATTTACAGAAAATATATACATGTCTGCAACATGTTCAAGGCAATATTGGGTCACAAATGTATTTTTGACCAGTTTGAGTGCATTTGAATTTTCCATTTCTAAGTAGCATCATTCCAACCTGCATACGGGGTATATATCACCCAATTGATAAGAAATTCCCGCGCTTGCATTTCCTATCATGATTTTCTTGATAGAGGGTTGCTGCTCACAAGGAAACTATTAAACCAAGAGCTCCAAATGGTGAAGTTGAAATCATCCCTTCGTAAATTTTACGGACGCCATCACGAGTTGGTTGACTGTTATGGAATAACCGTTTCACAAATGATATCGGATATGTTCCTTACGTCGTAACTACAATCCCCTTCCCTTTCATGAATGTGACCTACCGAATTATACTTTTTACCGAATTTGTTATTACATAAGCCACACCACGACGGGTGTCACATGTGGAGCAGGATCTGCTTACCCTTCCGAAGCACCTGAGGTCACCCCTAGTTTTTGGTGGGGTTCGTATTGCTTATTCTTCAGTTTTCTATATTGTGTAATGTGTACTATTGTTTGTCTTTTTTTCATTTTTAGCCATGGCGTTGTCAGTTTATTTTCGATTTATGAGTTTGACTGCCCCTCTGGTATCTTTCGTCCCCTCTTTTTCAATACCATTTTTTTCGAATAAAAGGCGATCTTTTTAATGACATCTGATCATATTTAACCATAGCAGCCTACCAGTTATAAAAAAATGTTATTACTGCCGTTAATGTTTTCTTCTTTTAAATGTAAAAGTTCGTCCAACACCTGCATTGAGTCCTTAAATCAAAGTAATGTCTAGTCTGACCTATTCTCAAATAAGCTTTCTGGTTTGCGACACGCTATCTAAATTTAAATTTCCATATATGGTGAATTTAGTAAATATGTTCTTAACTTTGAATTCATTAAGATATATTATTATGGTAATTATCTGCATAGAAGTTTATTAAAAAAGAATATCTCAAATTATACAAAGAATTTTGTCTCCGGTAATAGGGTGTAACGTTTACAGATTTTGTACTATTATTTTGTCACTTTTGATAATATGTGACATACTTTTTGACAATGTAAATGACACAAAAAAGTGATTGAATTGACAAGGCCTTACTTCTGTCAATAAGTACACATCAATTTTGTAAACGGTCAAAAATAAAACATGTTTACAAGTACGTATGCACTACAAATGTGTATCTGTTATGATTTAGTGCATTAAGATTTTCCGTCTATGTTGTCAGGTGAAGTAAGGCGTTTTAAACGTGTACAAACTTAAATCACGTTAAGATGTAATCAAAGAGGAAACGAAGAAGACAAGATGCAAGAGATGATAGCGCTAAGGGGTTGTGCTCCTATTTTCAATAAATATAATTAAAGAAAAGACAGCAAAGACATAAACGTGAAAAAGATTGATTGATTGTTGGTTGCTTAACGTCCAGTGGCAAATATTTGATGCATATTCAGGACGATCGTGAAAAAGAAGATGTAGATACCGTCCGAATGAGTTAAAGATCAAAATTTGAAATGCATAGTACTAAAAACAAGTCCCTCTATCTCCTTGTGCAATAATATTACAACATAAAACTTCTTCGTCGTATACATCAATATTCCTCATTTTAAATTTAACCCGACCTGTCTCATGTTAGGGTGAAGGTTGGCGTCGAGTAAAACGTTTAAATCGTCCTGCAATATAATGCACTTGTCAGAAGCCTGTTGTTCAGTTATTGTCGTTTGTTGGTGTGTTTCACATTTTTATTTCGGTTTTCCTGTTTGAATTGTTTTATACTAGTCATGTTGGTGTCCTTTCATGATATATTGCTGTTAGATGTGAGCCAAGGCTCAGTGTTGATAGCCGTTATTTATTATCTGTTTATACATTGTGACCTGTATGGAGAGGTGTCTCATTGGCACTTATACCACATCTTCTTATTTATATTAACTAAGCAGATTGAAATTATGAGTCCAAACTTGCTCGGCAGTTTTCCAATCTAATATTTATTTTCATTGTTTCCTAAAAAGAAGTGCCAACGTGGATAAAGATATTTCTGTTGTAAGAAGGAATTTATCATTATTCGAAAGAAAAATATTTCAACAGCTCTGATTCAATCAAATAAATCTCTAAAATTGTCATCATTGAGATGCTTGATTGTTTGGTCGACAACATATTTGTAACGTTGTTTTAGACGAGCACAATTGGTGTTCATATAGGAACCAACTATTCTCCTCTTCTCGTCGACTTATTTCCGTATTCGTACGAGTCTGAGTGCATGTAGGGCTTCTCGAGAAGACGTATATTTCAAATATATAAAAATGACTTCTTTCTGAATTTTTTTTTTGTTCAATGGAGTATCTGTATCACTACTGACCCTGGGTATTTTCCACCCACCATCCCGTCTCAGAGGTTTTTTTTTACTAGAATGTGATATTACCGAATACAAGTTTGGTTGTTATAAGCATAACAACGGGTTATAAAAGATCTAACTCTTCGAGAGTACATAAACCAACCCCCTTTTTGTTTAGGTTCGGGATGGTCAAATCATATTTTTCTGTGTCTGTTTGTTCCTGTTCTTATGTTTTGACGTTCATAGTTTAGTCAGTTTTTTCTGCGTATTTTGCACAGCTCTTTTGGTATCTTCTCATCTTTTTTCTTCTAACCATGTTTCGGGGTCCTTTATAGCTGACTACACGGTATTGTTGTTTTTTTAGATTATAAAAACACAACAATTGAATATCATTTCATTCAGAATTCAAAATTCTTCCATGTCAGTTAATTTGATTCTCCTGTTTGAAAGCTAAATTGACTCGGCTTAACCTACATTTTATGATAATCTTTCTCCTTTTTTTTTTGTTTCATGTCCATTACAAAATTTCTAAGGTAAACACACACACTTTTTCCATCAGTTTAGATAATGTATTTACCTATAAAATTTAAAAACAATGACAATTCTTCAAATATATCTGATGACTTAAGCCTTTTTCAACTAATTTTTATATTTTGTTCTTATGTTGTAATGTTACATTACTGTACCAGGTTCGCGAGGGGGGGGGGGTCACTTTGGTCTCTTGTGGAGAGTTGTCTCAATGACAATCATACAACATCTTCTTTTTTATATTATAAGACTAAGAAAACAAGTTAAAGGTTCAATTCAATGTTTCGGAGTAAAACGTTGATAAAAATGTACATGATATATTGAGAACAATTTCTAATCAAGGTAGAGTATGACTTGTAAACATTTTATGTTCCTTAACCTTAATATTGACTTGGATATACAAATATACAAATATAATTTAATTTTGGATGTAACGCGTCTTCTGATTGGCTGACGTTATTTTGTTATGAGCCCATAGACATAATTCAGTCATGTGACCGTGACATCATCAACGTTTTTTCATGGTTTTCTACGGTTTAAAATGGAATTTAGAATTAAATTATAAGAAATGACTGTAATATTTTTTCTGTCTATTCGAAATAACATAATGTGATGCACACTGTTAAATAACCCGCTACGCGCGCTATTCAGTGTGCACCAAATTTTTTATGTTATTTCTTCATAGACAGAACAAATATTACAGTCATTCCTTAAATAGATATCATATAAAGGTAAAAAAAAATCTGAATTTAATCACAGCTACGTGTATTTTTAAAATTTCATTTGTAGCTATAGTGTTAACCATTTCAAGGTTCTTCTATTCTATAATAAATATGCCAAAACTTTTAATATTGTAATGGGGGCTCAGTGGCCGAGTGGTGGAAGTATTCGAACTACTGTTTCACTAGCCATGCAACTACTAGTATGTTTTAAGGATTCAAATCCCAAACGTGGTGAGTGCGATCGATTCCAATTTTAAATCTGTGTTTCTCTGCGATCAATCCAACTTCCTAAACCAATCAAGGCTGACCGCCACGAAATGGCTCTTTACGTGGCGTTAAACATCAATTTATCAATCAAATAATCATGATTAATGTACATATTAACGGTATTAAATATAGTGCAACATTAATTCTTTTTTCTTTGCAGTTTGCACAATCAATTATTCAATTGTTGCTGGCGCTATGAAGTCTATTGGAGTTCTATATACAGAATTGTTAGATTATTACGACGCTGGCACTGGGAATACAGCTTGGATATCCGGAGTTAATATATTTGTTGCTCTTGCACTAGGTGAGTTACTTAACATGTAAAATTATCATCGACTCCTAGGAGTCGATATTAAGAATTGAACGATGGACAGTCAGTGCGTAAATTTTTCTTGCTACCTGATTGGAAGATATTACGAGACGTGAATAATCAAAGTTTATTGATTGGTTAGGACAATCCAAACCTAGTAAATGTCCTTCAATCCCGTATAGTATCGGATTTGTCCTCTCTATTTTAGCAATTAGATTTTGCCTGGTCATTAATCATGCATATTCATGATATTGGTACACAGGTAACTTTTATCTATAAATAGTCGAATCTTCTGGAGTTTCGTAAACAACAACGTTAAACCATATATATTACTTCATAACATGTGACCTCACGTATGTGGTAAAATTTGTTGATTGATGCACGTGGCTATTCTAGTAAATGAATAAATCTACAAAGCGAGAGCACTTTCCATTTTCATCAGCTAAGAGTCGACCGTAGCCCTTTTTGAAAGGCTAATGCTTGTAAATAGAAACTACTGTCGATGTATTTGTTACTGGCGACATTACCTTTTTGTTTTAGTTTTAGATTAAGCTGTTTTGTCTTTTCTTTGTAAACGCACCATAGATACTAGGATTGACATTTTTGGAAATGCGTCAGACGTGCGTTTCGTCTACAAAAGGATCATCAGTGACGCTCGAATCCATAATAGTTGAAAAGGTCAAATAAAGTACGAAACTAAAGAGCATTTAGGACGCACATTGTTTCGTTTAGTGTAAAAATCGTACGATTTCCACGTTGTTTTCCCCGTTTGTCTTTATACTACTTAATTAATCTAACTTCATACGCACAGACGTAAACAATATATTAATTGAGATAATTCCATTCACGAAAAAGATGTTAAACACACACATCTATCTCTCTGTCTTATGATTAATGTGTATTATTTGTCAAACCTACATTGATAATATTGTTGAATTAATCATATCATTTGTATAATATAATGTATTGTTTGTATTTTGTAATTTATGAAACGATCCCATGAATGAAGTTCATTCATTATCAGGTGTTATGCAATTCAATTTTATCTTGAGTATTTAGACAAAAAACGAAGATAATTGATAAACGAACTTTTAAGTTAGATGCAAAATTTCTTTTATTACAAAAGTTTTCTACTCGAATTGGTATTGTTTACGTTAATCATATCAAAATTGACAATTGAAATGAGGAATGTGTCAAAAAGTCAACAACCCGACCAAAGAACAAAAAGTCCAAAACGGTTTTGGACCAGTAATGGGTCTTCAACAAAGCGAGAAATTTCCGCATCCAAAAGCTGGCTTCAATCATTTAAACTCATTTAGGTTTTTTTTTAATTATCATTTTCAGCACCATTTGCAAACTTTTTTGGAGAGAGATATACGTATAGAGCAGTTATGATTACTGGGAGCTGTCTCATTTTGATAGGTCACACTTCAAGTGCTTTTGTGCCTAATATAGAATGGCTCTATTTTACATATGGGATAGTTACAGGTAAGACTAATACAAATACATCGTTGTGGTCAACCATTTTATGTATAGAAATATTTATTTAGTTTCAATATGCCAATTTTAAGTAATTACTCTTTAAAACCCATAAATCCATGACAATAAACCACAACCCGGTGACGCCACCCCACAAAAAAAAAAAACCGAAATAAAAGAAAATTACCAACGGTGACTTCACTATTGGTTTCACAATATCCTGCATGGCAACAAAAACTGTACGTTTTACAGAAATGCACCTCCGGTCAGACTCTGCCAGTTTGATAATTATAATAGTTTATAGTTATTTATAATATCGTTGCTCCGATTTGCGTATTCTGATTTCTGAAGAGACAACTAATAAGCAATTTGTCTAAATCGAAAAATATAATAACATTCACCTCAGCAAATCAGCAATCAAACAATATTAGTCGAAGAAAAAAGACAGACAACGGTAAAAAAAAAACAATACACATAAAAGCTAAAGGTGACAATGAGTATCGCGAATCCCGGAATTGGCGGGATGAGCTCATATGTAGACGAAACCGGCGCGCGTCTGGCGTATAAAGACAATAACAATTAAAACTAAGGAGTAAACAAAGACTCACAAAACCAAAAGACATTTACATCAACAGTTATAAATAATAAATAGAAACAACACGAACTCCACTAAAAACCGGGAGTGAAATCAAATTAAAAGCCTGGCGCCTTTAATAAATATTTACTGTGTAGTTTATTTATCATGACCGACTCTGATATTCTGAAAATTTTTTAGCTGATATACAAATCACAAGCTTTAAACACCCCAGGGATTATGTATACGTATTAGGTTAGACCAGTAAGGTCGTCATATGAAGTTTTATCAACAGTAACCTTTATCCGGATTGTGAAATTGGTGAGTATGGATTTGTTAGGCGAGAATACTTACATAGCAGAAGACGTTTACATTGTAGATACACCTGTCTTACTCCTTTTTGAGTTTATGCGATCCCCTCACCTTGATCTATTATATCTTAATCGATGTATGAGATTAAAACATCGATGAAATAGAGTTGCATATATTTATCTTGATTTATAAGACTATGCGTTGTTCAAAACAAATATTTGTTTGTTTACAGGGACTGGATATTCACTGATAATGGCTCCCAGTGCAACCGTTATGAATTTTTATTTTAAAGAGAAAAGAAGTTTTGCTAATGGTGTAATGGTAGGCAGCAGTGGATTTTGTGGTATGGGATTTCCATATCTTTACCGATTCTTATTTGATAACTTTAGTTTACATGGTGCCTTATTGATAATTGGTGCTATATTCTTTAATACATGTGCTGCAAGCTCGTGTTTGCGCCAACCACCAATGCTGACACAAAGAAAGAGAGTAAGAGAAAAAAGAAGAGAATCGTTGATCAATATGTCAGCGGAAGACAGAAAAAGAATTGTCAAGGTTGGACTATTCGAAAACAAAAGGTTTACTATTTACCTTATGGCGGTATGTTTTCAACTTGCCAATTTTGGTGGAAATCTTGTTGCACTTCCGGGACAAGTGCGATCGCTTCAGTTGGGAAAAGAAACAGTTGCACTTTCTGTTTCATTAGTTGGTGCATCAGAAATTGTATGCAGAATATTTTTAGGGTGGGTAGGCGACCTGAACATCATGAAACGAACTACGATACTAATGATATGTTCTTTAGGCAGTTGTGTGTCTGCCATTTGCATTCCGTTTGTATTATGCCAGGAGTCGTTATTTGTGTATGCAGTACTTGTGGCTTTGTTTTCTGGATCTGCATGGAGTTTAGTTGGAGTAATTGTGATAGACTGTGTAGGACTTAATGACTTTTCACCTGGTTTTGGACTTGTATACATGGGTGTTGCTATATCAACATTGTTAACCCAACCTCTTGCAGGTAAGAACTAAAAAAACAAGATAAGTTTTGTGAAAATATTTTATAAAAATTAATTAAAAAGAATGATATCGGACAATGATATCTTAACTGTGATATTCTAAAAGAGAGACGAAAGATACCAATGGAATATTCTAAGTCATACTAAGTCGAAAGCAAACTGAAAATGCCCCGGTAAAAAACGAAAAAAAAAGATACCAACAGACAAACAAGATTACACAAAATACACCATAGAAAACTTTAGGCTGAGCAACACGAACCCCATCAAAAACCATGGGTGATCTCAGGTGCTCCGGAAGGGTAAGCAGATCGTGTCAATGATCTAACAGTTTAAGTATTACCGATTTAGACAGTCGATCAGACTTGCCTGATGGTATCGTTCGAGAGTGACGCCATGACACTTCACTTACTAGCGCAAGTTTTTAGGGTTCTATTGTTGTTTTGATCCCTACGGATACCGAATGTAACTTTATTTTCGACTATTTTTAATCACTGGTTGAAATAACGGAATCGTATAAGTTTCAAGAAGTTGTTGTAACCTTAGGTTTTATATACTTATAATATAATTATTTATATTATTCGATCAATCTTCTATTATTTTAGTTTTCAATTGCAAGGTCGTTAAGTACTATAAGACTTTATTTTCACGCAAATGTACTTTTGCCCTTTATATCTTGCTGATCGGTGTGACCCAAGACCGTACTTTGACCTATAATGGTTTACTTTTACAAATTATGACTTCGACGGAGAGTTGTCTCAGTGGCACTTATACCACATCTTCTTATATCTTATTATCCCAAGTTTCTTTCTTAAATGTGTGACAATTTAGCGCAATCTGGGCTTTAAAAAAGCTCTGAGTCCCCTAATTTTGATTGGGTGTTTGAAATAAGCAAAGTATAACAAAATTATGACCACATTTAATATATCGTTAATAATTTAAGCATCTGCCTTGATGTCTCTATCAACAGGTGATTGGTAGAGACAATAAAAATATGAAATCACACACGACGTCATATTATAGGAGCCTGTAATTCAGTGGTTGTCATTTGTTTATGTGTTAAATATTTTTTTATATAAATATTGCCGATAGTTTTCTCGTTTGAATTGTTTTACATTGTCATATCGGGACCTTTTATAGCTGACTATGTGGTATGGGCTTTGCTCATTGTTGAAGGCCTATGATGACCTATTATAGCTGTTAATGTCTGTGTCATTTTGGTCTCTTGTGGACAGTTGTTTCATAGGCAATCATACCACATTTTCTTTTTTTTTTTATATAAACAGAGATTAAGATCACTCTAAATTACGACAATTACCATCTGGTAAATCATACATTATGTTACTGTCCAAAAAGGCGCAAGCCAGGGTAGACCGTGCAAGAATCATTGGTAGCTAAGGTCTTTAAAAACCGCCCTCCTTGTCAACGTCCTTTTAAGTTTAAAAGGTCTCACTATGTTATTTGAATTACAGGTTGGTTGGAGGACATAACGGGTAACTGGGATATGTCGTTCCGTTTTAATGGTTTCCTAAGTGGGGCTGCCTTCTTACTTTGTTTACTTGAGTATGTATTCGGCAACATGTGCAACAGGAAGATGACAGAGGAAGAGAAATCCAATGATTGCAAAAAGACTGCCTACCCAGAAATAGTTCTGCAGTGTACAGAAAAAGAAATCGTAAAGGAAAAGGAAAACACCAGATTCTAAACATTTGAAGAAGTTTTATTTGTTAAATTTTTAAAAGAAACGATTTTTTTTTATTTAATCTAGTCATTGAAATTAATTTTTGATATCTTAAAAATAAAAATATTGCATAAATGTATTTTGAAAATCATCGAAATGTCATTTTTTTAGATTTATTTATGGTCCAAATGGTTGCTATTTTTATCGTTATGTAAATCATATGCATGTATAAATCATTCATTTGTAAATATCGTTTATCTTCTCATAGCTGATCTCTTAACATTGATTGATATATGCGTTTATGTCATTTTATTTTATTATGTGAAAAATATGCCATTTTAAGAAAAATGTATACTGAAATTTATTATTGGACATGACTATCCAAACTTTTATAACTGATGTCTATCCATAATATAAAACAATTGAGTATTTAATGAAAATATTTATATCTTGCTGAAAAGATATGTAAATGGTTTCTGTATTGTATATTTTCTGTCTTTGCGATTTCATGTTGTTTGGGCAGTATTATTAATTGGACACTGTTGCTATTGCGCTGTGAATGTTTGTTAAATATATATATTCTATGAGCTGTATTGCTTACGAATAAAGTTTTTATTATTGTTACAGTGGTATTGTTCTGTTGTTTTTGTAAATACTATGACAATTTGATTTTCAGAAAAATATTAAACAAATTATCAATCAGTTACAATTGTATATTAGTTTAAAAAGAAAAAAGGTAAGTAAGAAACACATTTACATCAATGTACTAGAACTGTCCGTCCATTAGTCCTCTCAAAAGAACATGACAGATACTTCCTGTTAGTCAATTGTTTGAAATTTTAACCGCTGAGTTTCTCTGTTTTTTTTTTATAATTTGAAATTTTACGACACTCATTATACACGGAAAACATTCGTCACACTTTTCTTAGCGTGTAAGCAATATGTAAATCTGTCGTGAAGACACTTCTTGTTTTTATGGTAATTTAAAATTTTACGACTCATCGTACATGAGCAATTTTATTTTTTCTGGCTTCTATTGAATAGAATCATCTTAAATATTTGGTCTGCAGCTTGTTGTAGAGTTTAAGCAATTTGTACATCTGTCGTAAGCCACTTCCTGTTTTTCCTGATAGTTTGAAATTTTACGACACTCACCGTGTACGGAAAGTTTTATAGGCTTCCGTTGAAATGGATTATCGTAAATATTTGGTCTGGTGCTTTATAATGTAGAAGTGTCGCGTGTAAGTTTATTTTGAAATATGTGGCTGTATCCAATTTATGTTCGCCCGGATAGTATGAAATGTTACAACACTCTTTGTACAAGACCCAGTATTGGTCTTACTTTCTTTTCAATTGTTTTAACTATCCCTAAGACCTCGTAAAGCTTATATAACCCCGTGAAATTCCGGTCTAACTCCGTGAACTTCGGAACGGGTTACACTAAAGTTTGTAGGTCTATAATTGACACTATGGCTGCTTTAAACGCAAGACCGTATAAAATATATACAAATTTATTAACACAAGTTTACAGTTCGAAAGCTAGGGGAAGACTGCCCCAGCAACAGTTTACAAAACATATAAATTAAGTCCAAGATAAGGGTATTAAAACATTATAAAAGGTTCATTAATTATAAATATAATTGTCCAATCTTATGTAATAATAAGCTGATCATTGTCCTCCGGCTTAACTTTATAAAATAGCGATAATTGCTTTTTGTAGTTCGAGTGTTTAGATACATGTATTATCTCTCACACTGTTGACAGCCATCGGATTAAGTTGTGAAATAGTAAATCTATAATCTCTTTGGATATTTGAAATAAGAAACATTATATTTAAGAAAACAGGAACCTTTAAAACAAGAATATTCAACTAAAACTAAAATGAGAAATATTCAATTTAAAATAAAACGAGAGTTCATAGAAATAGAAACTCAAAACGAGAGTTCATATAAATATTCAATTTAAAACGAGAGTTCATGTAAAGCACTTTGCAAAAAATTGTAAAAGTTCCAAAAGTCACTTTTCTTCCGGTTATACTTACATAAGGTAGATACATGGTATATCGCCATCTTGGATTGTACAATCACAGTACAAAATCGGTCTAGTTATTTGCTTAAATCTGCAAATTTGGAGACAGATTTGCAATTTAATGGTTAGACTGTTTTGTTTCCATATAAAGAAAACTTGTTAATTCATTGTATTATACAAAATGTTTTAACAAATATCATTTTTTTGGTTTTGGAAACATTTTTTTCAAATGAGCCATTTAAGGGGAGATAACTCTTTTAGTGCAAAATTTATACTGGACTAATAGGAGATTTTTTAATTTTTACTTATAGCAAGAAAACAAGTTCGATGACATCATGTTTTCTTTTTATTTTCTGAAAACATATTATGAAAGCTACCTTCCCACAATTTATTTCAAAATTCTATCTCATAGAATTTTTTGTATGCACACTAATGTGTTTTTGTCATGAACAAACTTACTAAATTTTGGCAATTTTCAACGACTCATAGCTTGAAAAATAGCACGGTGACCCAAACTTTTTATTAAATTTTTAAAAAGAGCATAGTAAAATCTTCCTTTTAGTAAATTATAAGAAAATTCTGTCTCAAAAAAAATATATACTTATGATCTACCTTATTACCTGCATATTGAAATAGACCTTTTGGAACATTTATTTCAATTTAAATCGTTTAATTCCTCTTTGGTTGGATTGATACTCCCCTATGTTATCAATCTTTAACATATATTTTTATATTGTATAAAATTTGTGTCATCTTTTTCCTTTCAAATTTATTTGATAAACCTTCCCAAATATTCGCAAGCATTTTTTCATAGGGAATAGAGAAATCTCCCGAAAAAGTAAGAGAACTTTATTTTTTATTATTTTAATCAAGCAACATCAAACTTATTATAATGGCATTTACGTTTTATGTAACAACAGTTTTCTCTTAAAAAAAATCCTACACATACACAAACACACTATACAATGAAAAATACATAAAGCAAAGTAAGCACTTCCAGTCAAATCAATGACGCCAACTCAAATCTCGTTTAAACTTTGTAACCGGTAGATTTATCAGGATATTGAACACTCTGATCCTTGCTCCTAGGTTCTATATAATGAAGGTACCAGATTTTGACAACTATGTCTCGTACGAGAATATCAGACGAGACTTCCCTGATCAGTTTTAAAAGAAGGATTCCATCTTGTCCAATGACTGAATTGGTGAATGTTGCCGTTTGAGTCTTAGTTGGTGCAAGACTGGCCATCTTCAGGTATTTAAGTATGAATCTGAAATAAAGTAGATAAAATCTTAATGTTGACACGATAAACAAACATGATAAAATATGCCCAAATGTATATTTATATATACATGTATGTATGAATCTGAAATAAAGTAGATAGAATCTTAATGTTGACACGATAAACAAACATGATAAAATATGCCCAAATATATATTTATATATACATGTATGTATGCTGTGCTTCAATACAATCAAACAAACAAAGATTGAACCATCGCATCAAGCAGAATCAGAGATTTTTCATTCGAGATGTAAAGATTTTCCAGTTTTTAGACGAAAGCCTCTCTCGATAACAATTTAATTTCGAGAGAGGGAAAATGACGTATCAGATGATATATCGTTTTTAATTGATAGAAAAACAAAGGATATGTGGTAATATATCATTGACACAAAATCAATACATGCACAGCAACAACAACAAAAAAGCAAAAACACAGCGCTTTTATTGCTCAAAATCCCAGTCAGGCGGCTATCAACACGGAGCTACAAAAATTCTCACCTCACTGCACGTTTAAGACGACCCCTAGTACTGGCTTGAGCGGAATTCTTTGCAAAATAATTTGGATAAACTTTGTATGACTTTGCAAGACGTAACATCACGTAATCGGGCACGGTCAAAAAAGAACATTCTTGAAAGTAGAACATATTAAAACAAAAAAGTTCCTTCGCATTTGTTATTTCTAATGATTTTCTAGAAGACTGTACAGGCAAACATTATGTTAAAGTCATATGAAACGAGGGAATGGTGAAAAAAAATGTTTATCCGATTCTTTTACCAATGCATATATATATATATATATCATAAACTTAGTCCTCTGTGCGCGATTTTCTGAATTTTTACGCAAATAGGACGTATAATCGTCAATTTTTTTTTCTCTCTGTCTGTTATGATTTAAGAAATATGGCTGCTCATTTTAAAATGCCGTGTTTTGAAGCCGAAGTTTACCGATTGTCACCTTATAGTAAACAAATAACAAAAAGCATGAGTATTGAGCACGTGTTTAACATGTACAATCAGAGAATTGTTTATTTTAATGACAGATCCATGCGTATTGCGACCACCGGATTTTTACGAGGAGGGTTACGCTCAGGTCACTATGCATACGGAAAATATGTCGGCGAATTGAAAGGAAGTAATTAAAAATAAGTAAACTTCTTTTAAATGTGGACAAATTAAAGAATTTTCCTCAGAAAAAAAGTATATGTACATAAGTTGTATAATGAAAACTATCCATGTAGTTATAAAAAAAAAATATGCATATTTTTTTTAATTTGAGGTTTCTTATGACTTTAACATTGTGTTTAAACACTAAACAATGACATGCAAACATTCATCAATGCTATCTGGCTTGTAAACATACATGATATACTTTGAGTTTTTGTTCATTTATTTAACCGCTGCTTGTATTTTAAATAAATTATGTACAAACATATTCCTGAGGGACCGGGAGGACAGAAACAGGTTAACAAGTATATCTTCACAGTGCATACTAGCCGAAGTAAACTTTTGATTTTTCACTAAATATTTCATATGAAACTGAAAACATATTGTGGAGGTCATTTCTGGTTGGATTTAATCAACAGAAAAATAGTCAAAGTCATGTTTATTTTTTTTTTATTTTATTGTAATTTTGTTGTGGAGAGTTTTTGTTCTGGTGCCCTGAACAAAAGTAATATTTTTGGCTCAGAAATTTACAATATATTTTAAACGAATTAAATTGTAAAATTATCAGCAGGGGAAAAAAACTTTGACCAAATAAACAAATATACTTTAATATAAAAACAACTCATCTTTCAACAACTGATTTATAAGACTCAAACCATAACTACATTTTTAATATTATTTGAAAGCAAAATGATTTTATGGACAATCCGAAACGTAAAAAGCAGGTGATGATTTTTATTTGAGTGTATTCAAATAAGCCATAATCGGTAAAACATAAATTTCTGAAATATTTTCGCATTTCGATCGTATTTAATTTCCGAAATAAGCTAGACATTGGCCAATGTTATAAAAAATACCACTATGATTTTCAACAGCAATCCAAATTTGGATAAAATCAGACGTTGCAAGTAGGGTTCTATGTTTTCTTTTGCATGACAACTCTTCAACTAAAACTACAAATATACAAAGGGAACTAACTCAATATATTATTGTTGCATTAACTTTATTTGTTCATTGAAAATTTTCTTTAAAAGGTTTTACATTCGAGTTGCAGCTTTAACATTGTTATATTTGAAATAAGATATATATTAGGCAAACCGTTTTGAATTGATAAGTGTTACATGGACCCGTTCAGCTTTTTTCTCTGTTTTAGTCATCAAACATGGTCGTTATTTTCAGGACGTCAAAATTGCAGAACAATTTGCAGCTATTGTTGAATTTAAATCGCTGAAATACTTGAACAAGCTTACTGCACAGTCATACAGTATACATATAAAGAAATTTAAACACATATACAGATAGTCACTGTGTCAAAAAGCAATAAATATATTTATAAACTTCTTACCGTTCTCTGAAAATAGGTACGAATCCCTTGATAATAAAGACAACAAGACTGAGAGCAGCTGCTACACAAACTACCAGTAACCAGACCCACATGAAGAAACATATTTGCTCATTGAATTCATTGACAGGTACTGAACATTGCAACGTATGGTTCAAGTTGGGAATGAACCGATGGAGATTGACATAGCAATAAACTTCACGTGGAAACGCTGGTGAGGGATCTATTTCGGAATAGTTCCTGCTGATAATGCCATCAACAATATGCTGTCCATAAGAAGATTCATTCGTGGGAGATAAATATCCGTCGAGAAGAATAAGCTGAGTTAAGGCATTGGCAAAAAACAAAATTTTCACAAAAATGATTACAACAGCTAATATCCCAATCTTCTTTAATGTCCGTGATGCAAAGATAACGTTAAAATAATTTGCCAATTCTCTTGCCAACGCTGTCCTGTCAATGGCGGACAAGGATTTATATCCACGTACAAGTCCTACTATCTTTGAGGAGCCATATCCAAACAGTGAATCAAATACTCGCAAAAGCACATCTGGTAACCTAAAGAACAAGGCCTGGCAAGCAATTATGACAGGTAACCACTGGTAAAGTGTACGTCTGCTATCTTTCCTTCGATTATAATATTCGTCAGAAACAACGGCGTACTCGTATCGGTGTTCTGGATAGTATACTGTCAATTGTCGAGCGGACCAACACCTATCGTGTATATACTTAGACATTTCTGATGTAAAATTCGGCTGATATCTCAGTCCATATGGTAAGTAGCATGACACATTTGGTCCGACGTGGTGACGCCATGCTGCAACAAGCGCAATTATTATAAAGGCAAGAAATGTCCATATACTGCTAAATCTGTCGGCCCAACTACTGTAGTTGATAACTGGTTTGAAATATTTTGAAATCATCTTCCAGAACAATGTCAGTTAAATCTGAAATATGATTTAAAACAAAATAGCATGTAAATAAACATTGCAATTTATGTTCGCTACGTGCTCTTCGTCTTCGAAGGAACTTGTCGGTGACTTTCGAATAAAAGTTAAAAAGGCCTTCGAACAATTACGAAAATGAAAAGTAACTTGAAGAGCAGTACAATTAACTTCAATAGATTTCTCTTTCTTTTCTTTTTCAAGAATTAAATTTAAAAGTTTGCATATACGGAAAACAGAAGGTAAACCTCTTTTATTAACAAAATCCTAATAATAACAATAACCTAATTTTAAAGAAACATTCTTGGAATCGTTAGGTTCTCCTGTTACATTATTAATCCGATACATTTTCGGGAATTATGCCATTGCACTGATTTTCTAGTTTATTTTTATTTGAACTTATCATTCATTTAGATTTGAGTCGACAATTTGATAGTTTAAAAAATATTGATTATGATATAACTTCATCAAATTGTCAACTGCGTATTGTAAATTCCTACTGGTCTTTTAACAATTGTTCCCAATTATAACAAAATAGATAATCATATACATCATTGTATTATGTGAACTTGTGAATTTGTTTTTTAAATGGAAAGTAATAATTATAATTATTCACGTTATAATGAAAAGCATAATAAAAATATGTTACAAAAACAAATGGCAAAATAAAAAAAAAACACCCCAAAAAACATATAAAAACCAACCAAACTTAATACTTACGACGCTGAGCAAAAAAAGAACAGCTTCGTTCACACGAAAATCTTGAAAGTAACACATAAAAGTGCACGAAAGAAAAGAAAACTAATTGTTGACGCCCTTACAGACACCTTTCCTGCAAACAAGATGCAGTATAAAAGAATATTTTGTAACAAGATGACAAGCTACATTTTTATATACAAAGGAGAAACAAAAGAATATGATTGTTTTAGAAATCTCGTGATATAAAGTTAAGATAACGCGAGTTCATCTTTTATCTTGTATACTTTACTAATTATTGTAACTGTAAGCAAACTTGTTTTGTGTGGGAAAATGTATTTTGTTTGAATATAATATATGTTTCAAGATCTTGCAAGAGAGGTTAATATACTCACAAGAAAAGGTTATTGTCGAATTACAACAGAATAGTGACTGTAATTATACAAGTACATGGTGAGTTGTCTTTTCTTATTACGAAGGATTTTGAAGAAAAATAGAGAACGTTGTTCTAATAAACTCAGCAACGTGAACGCATTCTTTAAATTGTATTCTATGGTGTACATGTTTTCATTCTCGCATCTGTCGCATAAACTATCGTACTTTTATTAATTGTTTGTAGATGTGTGGACTATGACATCCGTAAATAACATGAAAACAACATCATGTTTGTTTAATTATCGTTTTTATATTTTCAGAAATGTTAACATGTTGCAACAAATAATGGTACGATATATTTGTTATAATTAGTCTCCATTTCCAAGAATTTATATATTTAATTAATTACTTTTGTAAAACTTATGTCAATAAACACGGATATATTTAAATTAATTAAACACCAATAGAAAAGATAAAAATAACGACAGTTATTATTAAAAGTACATCTATGCTTAACATGCTTAACACATTAAGAATATATCTTCATAATTACGGAAAGTTTCGCAGAACATGCAGAAGTAATCGTACCATAGTTTAAAAAGTTATTATTTAAGACTTGAATGCTTCTTTTTGTAAATTTATTGGGGTGTAAAAGCGTTGACCGAAGTACATTTTGTATGAAGCGCGGAAGCGCTTCATTCTAAAAATGTGCGCACGGTCAACGCTTTTACAACCCTATAAAGTTACAAAAAGAAGCATTCAATACTTATAATTACATTTTTTAGCTATGATCGTGAAAACACATGTTTTTATATATTTTTTTATTTAATTCACCTGTGCACTTTATTGTTGGACCACGTGTTATCATGAATGAAAAGTTGTATTGAGCAATGCAACTGCTTACGGAATAACACGTGATGTGCAGTTAGCCAACCAGGATAAAGTATTATAATGAAACATACATCTAATGTAATTATAAGATTTTAATATACATCTTATGTCGTTAATGAATAAAATTCCCCAGTGCTTCGAATGTTTGAAAGCCACATGTACTTCCGGTTTTATCATTCAGCTGTGACAGTAGCACGTGATTCGTCCGTCTTTAATGTGCATATTGCAGTTTATAAAGAGTAAAGTGTTATTTTGAATGAGACACAAACTCTGAAGTCAATAGAAGGGTCCTGCTGGAAAGGTCAGAGGACATCTTAATAAAGTTTGTCGTAACTTATACGGTTAAAAGTCCAATAACTCGGGAATGACTTATCGAAAAAAACTTTCTATTTCAAAGACTTATTTTTGCCAATTCTATCAAGTACAATTTAGATACTACTTAAGGTAATATGTGACATGTCATTTGATGGTTAAAGTCACAAAACTGGAAAAACATATTGAAAAATTTTCAAAATTGGAATAAAAAGTGAGATTACATTTTTCAACCCAATCAACAGCCTAAATTTCGAGTAATGTGTGCAACATGAGGAAAAAATGCACAAAAGCTGACGGTTATGTTCAAGTTATCTGAGAAAGATAAAAAAAAATTTAAAATAAAAAAATAAAAACTTTGTTCCACCCATATATATATACAAGTGTCATGGAATCTATCAATGTCTTCTCTTGCTCTTTTTTTTATAACGAACAGACAGACGTATGGATGGACAGAAAGACAACTGTAAACCACATACAATGTAGCACATCCCGTCTATGACGGCCGAATAAAAAGATACGGATAAGAAATATCCCGTTATGTTATTGAAAGAAATTTCGTAGTTTTATATGTCAGAAACGAAACGAAATGAATTGTCCTGGATACTGTAATTGAGAATTGAATATTTTTGGTAAATTTTTTGAGGTGTAAATTCGTTGACCGAAAAACATTTTGTATGAAGCGCCGTAGCACTTAATTCTAAAAATTTGAAAATGGTCAACTCGTTTACAACTCTTTAAAATAACCAAAAGAGGCTTTCAGTACTTACAATTACATTTTTTTGCAAGAATCATGAACACATGATTTCTATCAAATTTTTCTTTTATTAACCTGTGCAGTTTATTATAGAAGTTCGTGTCATCCTTAATGTTACAATTGCACGTGATATCTAAATATGGAATTGTTAAACTGAGGCACGAAAAACCGACGAACCAGTATGATAATTCATAGTCATAGTAAATGACTAAGTAAGAAAAAGGTTAATTATTATAATAAGTAAGTGTTTTATTTCATCTCTTAAACATGAACATTTACCTCCAATGCGCGCGCACCCAGCCATCTTTTGTTTTTTTAGAATATCTTTACTTACATTTGCCTATCTTTATTTATATCATCTATAATTCTAGATAAATAAAAAAGTATCGTATTAGATCATCAAAATGAAAGCATATTAAGCATTTGTTTTCTATCAAACAAAAGGATTACATATTTCCTACAAATAGTATGTATGTCAGAAAAGCAAAAACAGAGACACATAATACTACAGAATATTGCAATCTTGAATGTGTTTCATTTGCATCTTTAATGGTTCGGTGTTTCAATGGAAAAAGAGTTCTCTCCCATTGTGTAAAGATGGCGTCTCTCGCTCCTTTCCATGGAAGTGGTCCCATTAGACGATACTGGTAAGCTGCACACGGATAAAAAGTGCAGGCATAGGCCAAACTGGGGTCTGTGAGCCACAATTTACCTTGAAATATATATTTATGTTTATTAGTGCCAACAAAACAATGCATTTAATTTGCAATTTAAAAGGTTTCGGGCAATATTGTAAAATCTTGAAAACTTGATATTGAAATATTTATTCAATTTTTTCCATTTTTTGACTTACTACATTTATGACAACACTTGAAATAGGAAGATGTAAACAAACTTAAAGGTGAAGAGTTGATCTCTCTCGAAACATGTTTAACCCCGCCGCATGTTTGCACCTGTCCCAATTCAGGAGCCTCTAGCCGCTAGCCTTTGTTTATAGTCTTGAATTTTTGCTTAAATTTTTAATTAGTTCACTGTTATATGTTTTGGAGTCTGCTGTGACGTCCTTGTTCAGTGTGAACAAGTAAACATTTTGTTAAGCGGCAGCTGAAACCCGCCTCCGGGTGCAAGATTTACTTGATGTGTTGTAGACCCTGCTGTGTTGTTTTCTGCTCTTTTGTCGGGTTCTTGCTCTTTGACACATTCCCCATTTCATTCTCAATTTTAGATTGACGAATTTCATAATTCAAAAACAATCTTCAGAATTTTTTCCTGTTTTTAACTGCGTAGAAGGATCTTTCAATCAAAATTCGTCATGAAAGTGCAATCTTTTATTTTAATAATTAAAACTAAACTTACACAGTCGAGGTTTGCAACCTATAATTTCTGCTAATTCATCAAGATAATCAATAAATTCCACCATGACAGTGTGACGTAATGAATAAGTATAATTCTTGGCTAGTGCCTGTCTTTTCTGGTAGATTTCATCCCACATCTGCTTGCTTGTCGGCAATTGCACTTCTCCCTATAATGTACACCATATAAAAATAAGATATGGTAAATTACTTTGGTTGGCGATAAGACAACTATCCACCAGAGACCAAATTACATGCAAGTTATCAATTATAGGTCACCGTACGGCCTTAAACTCAGTGAAAAACCCATACCGCATATAAAAATATAAAAGACCCCAAAATACAAAATGTAAAACAATTCTAACGAGGAAACTAATATATAACAGCCTGATTTCTCTACAAAACTATGCATTTTTTTACTTTGTCCTTTGGGTTAACGGTCATGATCAAAGCTGTTTCTAACTCATCCGAGGCGTACGTGATGAAATTTGCTTTTTATCAAACAAAACAAAGGAATTTTAACATCTGAGCACCAATCAATAAGTTTGTTGCCTATAGAACTGGTGGTGACGAATACCAGAACAAAATGACAATGACCATTTACATGAAAAGGTACCTTTGAAAAATTAACTGCAAGGAACATCTTTAACATCCAAATAATACGGCAAATCAAATGAAAAACGACATAGGGACGTAGGGAAGGGGAAAGGGGACATTTTCATGCGCCAACCAAATTTTTGTGGTAATTTGTTATTGGAAATAAAAGAGGAAATGAAAGATAAAACTAACAAACTATTTATACTATTAGACTTTCGCGCAGAGTTTTTTGTTCAACTTTTTATTTGTTGTTTTAAGAAGTCCAGCCCTTCACCCCTGTTTTCCATTTCGCTCCTGCGCCACTGAATAGCAACTAAAACATAGATCTGACATTTACAAAATTTTATAATCTAAATTATGCTTTTGTTGAAGTTTGCTTTACTGTATTGAAAAGGAGTAGGTCCAGTAAGACCCATTTTTGGCCTCAAAATATAGCAGTTTTACAAAATTGTTAAAATGTAAACTTTTAGTTATTTATTGAAAAGAAGAATGCTTCTGCTACATAAATATGGGCTGTTTTTGATAATACAATTTACATATATATCGGGTACTTGCATCATTAAGTCATGCTAAATTAACTGAAATCTTCACAATTTAAGCATTTTAGTGAAATTTTCGACAGTTTCCGTCTAAAATGAAAGTGTCCGCATTTGTGTTCATTCTTAATATTGAAATGTAAGTTTTATTTGATGATAATACATAACATACATATAAAGGTTGAGGATGAACACGGATGCGGCCATTTTCATTTTTGACAAAAACCATCTGAAAAGTGACATTTTTTGGCATATTTGATAGATTTTTCATATTTGAGCTTGAATCGGAGCGTTTTTAATGACTAAATCAGTTAAAATCTTTCACATAAACTAATTGAATCAACTGAAATAGACACTTTAGTGTTTAAAAAGTGTCCATGCAAAATCTTTCGTCAGATGAACCTGAAATTTGAGGCCAAAATCGGCCCTTACCGGACCTACTCCTTTACAGTATTTTGTAACAAATCCCGTTTTCTTTTAAGCATCACATCATATTTTTCCGACATAGTAGTTATATTTCATAAGATTTGAGAGGAGTGAAGAAGCTTTACCTTTAAAACACGTGTAGCAACCCTGCTCTGTAGTTCTGCTACTGGAGTGATTGATCCCAACGGCTGGACACATCCAATAACAGAGAAAGTTGGTTTAGTTAAATTTGGCGGGAAAATAAATTTATACAGGTCCACTACGTTATCTCTAGATTCCGTAACTTTTTTGTCAACATAAGGAAATCCTATTTTATATCCAGTCGCAAATATTACAACGTCTATATCATCATACACCGAGCCATCAACAAAGACGACACTAGTTTTAGTGAAATGTTTAACATTTGGTCTTATCTGAACTAGCCCATTTGCTATTTTCAAATGAAATTCATCACTAATTAAGGGGTCCTGTGCTCTTGGGGGATAATTTGGCTTTATCCCATATTTTTCATGATCGAACCGTGCGTTAATCTGCCTCTCTGTTAAGCTGTTCAATAATGAGAGAGGCAAACATTTTTGGAAGTACTGAACTGCTCTTGTTGTCCCAAGCATATCAATTGGCATCCCTTTATCTCCTATCCTCTGAATAACCCAACTTCCACTTCTAGTACTTAGAACGACCTATGAAAATGAAAATGCAAATTTAAATTTTTTGAAAAATTTAAAGATGATTAGAAAAAAACATATTTTAGACAACATGCAATATAGTCTACAGTATACGATAAACTTCATTGCTTATTTATGATCAATTGCCATTGACGTAAGCCTCGGAATGATTTTAATTTAGAACACTGAACAAAAAACAAAATCATTAAAAAACAAATAATGATCAGAATATGAATAAGCAGTAGAAACGCGCTAAAAATATTGTATTTATTGTAAACGAGGGGTAGCAATTCCACCGATGCCCACAGATGATCTTTTATCATTGAATATAGTTCGTTTTATGTTAATCTTTTGTGGAGTAAGTAAAGACTAAGTATTGAAGGTTAGGCCAAATAAAATAGTATGTGTGGTTCCAGTTACATCTGAAAAAAGTTAGGGTAGGTAGGTAGGGATTTTTTTTTATTTTTTATGTTGTTTTTTTTTTACATTGAGTCTATGGGAGCAACATTCTGACTTCAACAGTGCTTAATGAAAAATGACAATAAAATCTTTAGGGTAGGCTATTTTTAAGACAAAAAAGTAGGGACGGTAGGGTAACTGGAACCACACATATATTTTTATATCGCCTTATAAGAAAGTTTTGACATGATTGATCGAGTTTACAAGAAAGCCTTTCTAAATTATTCGTTTATAAATTTGGAAATTAAACGAAACTTGGGGTTAAACTCCCTCAGGCAAAGTTGACCGTAGACGGATTTGCCATTTTTTAGGTTCTTTTGGACATATAGCTCTTCAACTGTTTTGGGACATCTAATTTTGAATTTCAAATATTCGACTTTGAGCGTTCCTGGTGTAAATCCAGAAAAGCGTTTCGGACGCACGAAATTTGTATTATATCTTATAATATATAAAGTCTTTCAACGCCCTATTGAAATACCGTATTTTTGCAGTTTCTTAGGACATGTAGAAAATAAAGAAAACCTATTTCGTTTGTAAAAGAGCATAACCGATTCTGGTTCCTGTTTGAGACCAAGAAAGTGAAAAAGATTACTATAATCAATGTTCGGTTGAAGTTATTACCTTTGAACTAACACGACTGAGTTCACATGCAATATCGGCACCAGAATTTCCTATACCAATGATAAGTACACGTTTTCCGGAAAATTCTAACGAGTCTCTGTACTGCACGGTATGTAGAGTTCTACCTTTAAATGTATCCTGACCATCAAAAGCTGGCAAAAATGGCACTGCATGGTGACCCGTAGCCGCCATAACACCATCAAATATTTCGTTGGTGATTTTTCCGCTTTTTATGTCTTTTATTTTAAGTGTCCATTTTCCTGTTTTCTCAAAATCAACAGTTTGTTCACAACATACTACCTATATATAATAGAGAAAAGGTTCACACCAAATTAACTACCATTAACGAAGAAAAGGTTCACACCAAATTAACTATCATGAAGGAAGAAAAGGTTCACACCAAATTAACTATCATGAAGGAAGAAAAGGTTCACACCAAACTAACTATCATGAAGGAAGAAAAGGTTCACACCAAATTAACTATCATGAAGGAAGAAAAGGTTCACACTAAATTAACTATCATGAAGGAAGAAAAGGTTCACACCAAACTAACTATCATGAAGGAAGAAAAGGTTCACACCAAATTAACTATCATGAAGGAAGAAACGGTTCACACCAAACTAACTATCATAAAGGAAGAAAAGATTCACATCAAACTAATTATCAATAATGAATAAAAAAATATATTACCACACTATCTACTAAACCTGAAGAGAAGGTTCCCACCGAAGTAGCCACCAATACGAAAAAGAACCCATTTTTAAAAAGTCTTCATGCAGAAGGTTAATAAATTTTAAGTGTAGGAATTAAGTTGTAATTTTCTGTTATAAACATTAAAGAGAGACTTTGCTCTTTCTGTATATACACCGGTGCAGTAAACACAACACTGAACAGTTGCTTCTGAGAAAAAATGTTAACTTTTTGGTAGCATATAATCTGTGTTTGTCTGCTGTCTCATTTTTATTGATCACACATAATAGGCCTAACCCATATTCATATACATGGAACTTGCTAACTAAGTCATTTAATTTAACAAGCTATCGTTTCTAGATCGTAAAAGTATTCTTAACCATGTCACAGTACCTCCTTTTGAAACTGCACGTGTCGTAGAAGATTGAACTGTTCAGCATACATTTCCAGGTATTTTTGAACGAAGGTATTGTGCATAAACATTGGGAATTCTTTCGGAATAGGGAAGTCGCTGAAAGCCATAAGTTCCTTGCTGACATTGATGACCGTAGATTTCATAACCGTACCTCGTCCATCTCGTGCTTCGAGAGTATAATTCCATAATCCACCTAAATTTAATATATTTTTCATTTGTTAGACATTAGATTAGTTAAGACATGCCATATACATGCATTTTAATGAACTTAATATGGGGTCAAAGTCCCCAATAACAGTAGAAAAACCAATAAAAAAAAACAAAAAAAAAAACAAAAAAAAAAAAACGGGAAAATTTTCCCGACATTTTCATTGTACTAATGAACTCAAAATCGTTTAATTTTTTTGATGTCATGTTTTGAATTCCCGTATCTGCGCAGAACTCTACAATGTACTTCCTTTTTCCGGTCTCGTTTGTATGCAACTTTGAGTAAAATTTATATTTATCAGTCTAGTATAAAATAGGAAGGGACGCAATACCAATTTCATTTTTAATATTTTTTTATATGAAAAAACGTTACCTGATGATAGCGTTTCTTTGTTTACATTGCATACTAATGAACTCAAAATCGTTAACTTTTTTTTCAGATCTACTTCCTGTTTCGGTTTTCCCCGCATTCGCGCAGAAATCTTCTTCCTTTTCCGGTCTTGTTTGCATGAGATTTCGAATTACGTGTGAACTCAGCATCAGACACCAACCTTCATGCTGAGTTTACACGTAATCCGAATTCAATTCGCATTAACTAATTCGAATTAGTTTAACTCGCATTCAAAACGTTTTACGTCCTAACGTCATATTCTAATTCGAATTACAATGCGCGTCAAATTCGCTTTACTGTCCAAACGACGTTAACTTTTAGTTCGTATTAACAGCGTATTCGCGAATTGGATAATTCGAATTAACCAATTAATTCGAATTAAAAAAAAGAAGAGTGTATGAACGCGATTAGCGAATTTGATTCGCATTCGATTCGAATTCAATTCGAATTAAATGTACGTGTGAACGAGGCATTAATGTGAAAAAAACAGTAAGCTGGATATATCCGTTTGCTTTGCTCGGAATAGCAGCACCTGAGTAGCATATTTATATAAATAAATTTTGTGTTTATACTGTCTTCTGATTGGTTAAATTTATTAGTTTTATTTTCAATGTTGTCAATTTTTATTGCGACACGCCCACTTTGACGTTGTGTATTCATACGCCAACATGTGTGTACGTTGTTATTGTTAATATAAATAATATTAAAAGTTCTTTGAGCCTTAGTTTTGATAGAAATTTATTTATAATGAATGGCAATAATTTATTTTGATTTTATTGAACCATAAAACTAATTTTTGACTCTTCACATTTTACATAATCCGCTTCGCGGATTATTCAATGTGAAGAGTCAAAAATTAGTTTTATGGTTCAATAAATTCAAAATAGATAATAGCCATTCATTAAAATAGTATACGGTTTTAACTTGAAATGTATTCGTGAACCTTCATTTGTATATTAAGGTGGTACCTAACACTATACAGGGAGATAACTCTGTAACGTCATCTAAACGTTTTGATTACGTTGTGTTGTAAATGGAATATTAAGCTTCTCAGTGATCAAAATTGGTGTTTGTCAAACTGCTGTATAACTGGTGTAATTTTTCTGATAAAAATGGTTGGTTCAAAATTTTTGAAATTTTTATATTTTTGTTAAAGGGTTAAAGTAAATACTTTGAAAATTTTTTAGGAAAATTAAACTAGCCAAATTAATTTTAGTGAAAGTGTTGGGTACCACCTTTTAAAAAATGTCGAACTGCAGGATAAAATGTCTATTGTGACAGTGATTTTGTCAATTGCAGATTCATTCATATTTTTCTTTAGAAGGTTCAGCAAGTATATTCCATTGCTCAGAATTTACAGACAGAATATCCCAAAGGCATATCCTTACTCAATGGCATGATATGAAGACAAACTAACAACGCCATGGCAAAAAACGAAAAAACGACCAGATACAAACAACTGTACACGCTACTGGTGTTACTTTAGTGAAATCACGGACAAGACACATTCATCTTGTTAATTTTATAAAATAAACAATGATATCATAAAGTGTTGTATATCATTTTAAAGCTTTTAAACTCTTCTTTCAGATTATTGCAATTTTTATGATATCATTGTTTATTTTAAAAAATTAACAAGATGAATGTGTCTTGTCCGTGATTTCACTAAAGTAACACCAGTAGCGTGTACAGTTGTTTACAAAACACACTAGACAACTTATGCTTAGCAACACAAAACAAAACCGGAGCGTGTTCCGGATAATGAAATTTATTCACATTATGAAGAGAATACAAACGTCCAGAGTTGTACTTCAACAAAAAAATTAAAAAGTTATGGTAGACAACTACTAAGTCAGGAACCTGGTGTTCAGTGGTTGTCGTTTGTTGATGTGGTTCAGAAGTGTTTATCGTTTATTGTGTTTTACATAGATAAGATCGTTGAGTTTACTGTTGAATTGTTTATAAACCAGTCATTTTGGGAGTTTTATACATTGTACATGTAGCTTGCTGTTCGATGTGAGCCGAGGCTCCGTGTTGAAGGCGGTACTTTTACCTATAATTGTTTACTTTTTACTTACTGTGACAACGATGGAGAGTTGACTCATTGGCCCTCATACCACATTTTCTCATTCTCCTAAAAACTAAAGACAACTTAGGAGAGGCACATATAGACTGTGATGAGTTGATATAATATAAGAACAAACTGTAGAAAATAGTCGGAATTGGCTGAATAAAAAAAGCGCTTGTTCATTGTTGACCTACAACTACATTTGATAAAAAAAAAATGAAATTTATAACAAACCTATGCTCTCTGATATTTCAAAACAGACTGGGATCAGCCCCTCATCAAGACAACATTTAATAGCAGGAAGTCCGCTGGCTCCGGCACCGATCACGGCTATTCGTTTTGTCTGTAAAAAAATAAATTTTGTAATGATATTTTGATATTTTTTTAATAATTAACTAATTATTGTAAAACCGAATAAGGACACCTTAACCAAAATATATATATATTTTTTTCACGGTAAACTGTTTTCTTCAACACAAGTATGTCACTTTTAAAGTTTACATGTAGATACTTTGGTGTTCTTGAGTGTCCGAGTGCATTATCTCCATGGTCGTAAAAAATAACTTTTCCATCCTTGGAATGCAGGATATAAGAATAGAAAACAAAATTGGGTATGGCGACATGACATCCTATGGGATATAACCTTGTGAGCTGTGCACGTTTGGTAAAACATCTCGGCGTGCCAATAACCTAAACACATTCAACTGTTCTTCCGGAATATGCATGGAATACTTTCTTGTAGTTTTTAAGACTGAGAAATATGCAAAAAAAGAAGAAAAAAAATCAGTAAAATTAATCTTTGAAGTCTTATGTATTTCTATTTATTACTTGTATTAAAGTAATATGCGTATAAGCCACATTCTATTGAAGCACGGACGTAATCAAATTAATTGTTTTCTTGCTATGAATTAGCCACACGTACATGTATGGCTCTTTTTAAAAATAGTTGTTTTATTATCAAAATTTTGTATAAAATTATTATTATTATTCTGACGTTGTTGTATACTAGCAATCCATTTTTGTTGTAAAAAAGTAAAGAGGATAAAAATATACATACCATGATTAATATAAGTATTCTTGATTCTCAGAGTAGGTAGTTATTCGGTTCCGTTTTTATTGCTTTCATATGTTAAAATATACTACTCGAAACAAGTTAAGCAACACAACTTTAGATAGAAAATGTAAAACAAACAAAATTTCGATTTATCTTTCACTTTTTTTTCGCTCACATTGTTATCATACTGTTTTTGTTTTCTTCTTTAATCATCCCAACAGCCTTTTGAAATACGAGTGCTGTACATATCAGACCAGTTTGAGCATTTACTATCCTCACAGTTTTGTCCTTCTTAACCTCATCGGAAGTGTTGCAAAACTTTCGTTGATTAGTATAGTTAATAAAACAATTATCGTCAAATAGTTATAGCACTAACTCTTGCGTGGAGATATTGGTATAAAGATGTCAACATACTATTTGGTTTATGTCATCTGAAAAGTAGGTTATATGATCACTTTAGAGCAACATCCAGGTCGTTAATGATTGCGACCAAAAACTACAAACGGCATTGGTCTTCCAAAATTTATCAAAAATTCTAAACTAAACGAAACATGTGACCTTTTCAATAGTATAATATTAAGTAATAAATCACCATAAAGGTTTACATGTATGTAATCCGTTGTCTACTTGCAAAAAGCTCTTATGTAGTCCAACCTTTTTAAATATCAGTCATTGCATGGAATAGCAATAGAGATACGTAGATAAAAATACATTGAAAACAATAAAAATCAGTCCTGAATAAGCATTTATCTGTATGATACCAGTAAACCGACAATAAAGTAAATTAATAAAAACCCACATGTACAGATCGAACAATTATAATATATCATATATATCAAATATAAAAATATCGGTGCATTACGTTTGCGCGCGCGCATTAAGGTATATCCCCAGACTCCAGTGTTCTATCAATACGGAAAGTAAATCCATCGTATATTAATGATTGTTTTCCTCGATTTGTTTCAGACAAACGAAACTCCATGTTCGTGCCTTGGTGTAACTTTACAATCTAACTTAAATTATTTACTAATTTTAAACGCGATCACTATTCGTGGAAACACTATTTACTCTGAAATATTCGCAATGAAGATACATAAGCATGTGTGATTTAAGCTATAACAGGTTTATCATGATTATTTTATACTTTGTTTTAGAATTCAATATGAACAATATATAATTTGAATAAACAAATATTTTCAAAATTAATAATTGATAGTCATTTGTATTATGAAAATAAAAAGAAATAATTATAGTAAATTATAATTTGATTTAATTTTGATTTATATTTATATTTATATTTAAAAATATCATGTGGTAGATTACCAAATTAGAAAACTTTCCACCAGAGACAAGAGAACATAGGAATTAATCGTACGGACTTCAACAAATAACAAAACCCATATTTTAGTATGGTTTAGCTATAAAATTATGTTAAATTACTAAAAAGATAGATATCAGTCCTAAAAGTAAAATTCGTAAAATAACCTGTTAATCAGTCTATCACACTGTGTCTTAAATCTACCCCGGAAACAATTGTTTCGACTAGATTGTATCTATAATATCAAGTTTTGTGACTGGAAGTATAAAGACAGATAAAGATAGTATTACTGTTTAATTATCTGTTATTTGTATGAAATTGCAGATTATAAATACACATATTACTACTTTTTACATTGTCATATTTTCTACAATTGTTCTAGATTGATAAAGAAATAATAAAAATGCAAGGCAAAAGGAGAAATAGACTGGCCCTTAACTCGAATTGATTTGATTTCTCCTTTAATAGTTATTAATAGATATTATACCGATAGAAACACCAATTGAAGCACGGTAAAAAAAATTACACATATGTAGTATATATTTTAAACTGTAAATCCGTAACTTTGTGAATAATTTGGGTACATTTGAAAGAAAATGAAAGCTTAAGGACTTGGGTCACTGTATAACCATTGTTGAAGGATTATTTTGAATAATAAAAAATAAAAAAATTATAATAAGAGGGCACATTTGCCCTGTTGTTCAGATCGAAAGTACAGTACTTGTGTTTGTAGTAACAAACTTCCAGGAATCAAATGGTTCTTATATAATATATACTTTACTTTATATATTTCCCTTGTCACCATTTTATGGAGTATATATATCTCAACGTGTACGATTCGCTCGTGTATGCAACAACGTATTAGATTTTAGCGAGAGAAACTTATGTACTACTGAATAATTATTACACCAGGGTTTTCGATATCACAAACTAGTCAAAACATTTACTAAATTTTTTAATAACTACAAGTTGAGACAACTTTTGTCCAAGGGTCCGAAATACAGAGAGCCACAGCCAATCAATTGGAAGCAGAACTTCAGACTTCTAATGTATTCTGATGAGGGCTATGCAAAAGACTGGGCAAAAAGAGAAAAAGTTGATGTTGACACTCTTTCGGAGTGGGTAAAATCAGTGAGGTCATTGATTCAGATAAGAGTAAGTAAGCTTAAAGGGTCAATGAGCACCAAAGCTCCTTCCATCTTTAAAGACTCTCATGTCATAGAGGAGTTGTCTTGCCTCTATGACAAATATGATGTCGTTCCAGCTGACAAAGCCTTAAACAATATTGTTTTTGTTTGCAAGAAACACTACATTGACTGCCTGATTAAGGAACTGGGGATAAATAACACACTTGGAAATCCTACATATACACTAAGTACGCTTACGAAGCAGGAGATCCTGGAAAACCACAATTCGGTTCTATTCTCCTTTGGTGTTAATCCAAAGGATGAAGACCAGGATCTTCCATCTTTATATTGGATTCCTAAGCTTCACAAGAATCCTTATAAGGAAAGGTATATTGCAGGTTCTTCCAAGTGTTCCACTAAACCCCTTTATAAAGTTCTTACTGCCATACTCAATGCAGTCAAATAAGGGCTTCAGAAATATTCCGAAACGGCATATTCAAGAAGTGGTGTTAATCAGATGTGGATACTGAAAAATCAAAAGAGTTATTGGTGAATTTACAATCTCAATCATTAAAACATTGTACCAACATTAAAACCTTTGGTTTTGCAACTCTTTATACCACTATTCCACATACTAAACTTAAAGCTCGACTGAAAGAACTAGTCAGCTTATGCTTCTTTAACAAAAAGGGCACTAGACGTTTTAAATATCTAGTTTTGGGCCGGAATTCAGCTTACTTAGTGAAAAAGCATATTTTCATAGTTAAGAGGACTGATGAGATATGTAGGAAATTGTTTCATGACCTCTTCAAGCTGTCGTAATTTCTCGTAGCACTCTCGAATATAAACCCTTTTCTAACTTGCATATTTGCCTTTATGTAATAGATTGTTGTCAATAAAAAATTTTAAAGATGTACTTTTATACATGATATTTCTTAAAACAAAAAGAAAAACCAAAAACTCTAGAAAACATTTAAGAATATAAATAGAAATATTTATGGAAAGCGCAAAAAGAAATATATAGTGAAAACCTACCTGAGACCGCTTAAATGAAGGCGAGATCCCCCTGGTCATTCAATGTCCATAACATTTAATTAAATCATAGATTCTGTATATATAAAGGTTGTATTAGAAGGATTTCCCAGAATAATGTCAGATTCGATATCTATGGAGGGCATATATTGTCACTTTTCACCTAAAAATTATCAAAATTTTAGGACAAAGGGTACAGCTAGGGCAATGGTGAGAGCCCTGATCTCTCAATCTTTCTAATATTATGCAGACATTTAGTCAATAGGTAGATACAAACGTCACTAAAAGGAATTTGGGTACACTTCCTGTCTTTTATGTTTACGGAGCGCCCAAAGTGCAAGTTGGATATTCAAAACATAGAGCGAAAACCTACCTGAGACCGCTTAAATGAAGGCAAGACACCCTGGTTATTCAATGTCCATAAAATTTAATTAAGTCATAGACTCTGTATATATAAAGGTTGTATTAGAAGGATTTCTCAAAATAATGTCATCTTCGATATCTATGGAGGGCATATATTGTCACTTTTCAGCTAAAAAATATCAAAATTTTAGGACAAAGGGCACAGGGCAATGGTGAGAGCCTCCTGATCTCTCAATCTTTCTAATATTATGCAGACATTTAGTCAATAGGTATATACAAACGTCACTTAAAGGAATTATGGTACACTTCCTGTCTTTCATGTTTACAGAGCGCCCAAAGTGCCAGTTGGATATTCAAAATATAGAGCGAAAACCTACCTGAGACCGCTTAAATGAAGGCGAGACCCCCTGGTCATTCAATGACCATAAAATTTAATTAAATCAGAATACTCTGTATATATAAAGCTTGTATTAGAAGGATTTCCCAGAATAATGTCATCTTCGATATCTATGGAGGGCATATATTGTCACTTTTCAGCTAAAAATTATCAAAATTTTAGGACAAAGGGCACAGGGCAATGGTGAGAGCCCCCTGATCTCTCAATCTTTCTAATATTATGCAGACATTTAGTCCATAGGTAGATACAAACGTCACTAAAAGGAATTTGGGTACACTTTCTGTCTTACATGTTTACGGAGCATCCAAAGTGTCAGTTGGATATTCAAAATATAGAGCGAAAACCTACCTGACACCGCTTAAATGAAGGCGAGACCCCCCTTGTCATTCAATGTCCATAAAATTTAATTAAATCATAGATTCTGTATATATAAAGGTTGTATCAGAAGAATTTTCCAGAGTATTGTCAGATTCGATATCTATGGAGGGCATATATTGTCACTTTTCAGCTAAAAATTATCAAAATTTTAGAACAAAGGAGGCTCTCACGATTGCCCTTTGCCCTTTGTCCTGAAATTTTGACAATATTAAGCTGAAAAGTGACAATCTAAGCCCTCCGTAGATATCGAAGATGACATTATTCTCGGAAATCTTTTTGATACAAGCTTTATATATACAGAGTCTATGAATTAGTCCAGTTTTATGTACATTGAAAAAACAGGGGTCTGACGGTCATTTAAGCGATCTCAGGTAGGTTTTTGCTATATATTTTGAATATCCAACAGGCACTTCGGGCCCTATGTAAACATAGAAGACAGGAAGTGTACCCAAATTCCTTTTAGTTTCGTTTGTATCTACCTATTCACTAACTGTCCAAATCGAATCTGACATTATTCTGGGAAATGATCCTTCTAATACAACCTTTATATATACAGAGTCTATGATTTAATTAAATTTTATGGACATCGAATGACCAGGGGGGTCTCGTCTTCATTTAAGCGGTGTCGGGTAGGTTTTCGCTCTATATTTTGAATATCCAACTGGCACTTTGGGCGCTCCGTAAATATAAAAAACAGGAAGTGTACTCTAATTCCTTTTAGTGACGTTTGTAACTACCTATTAACTAAATGTCTGCATAATATTAGAAAGATTGAGAGATCAGGAGGCTCTCACCATTGCCCTGTGCCCTTTGTCCTAAAATTTTGATAATTTTTAGCTGGAAAGTGACAATATATGCCCTCCATAGATATCGAAGATGACATTATTCTGGGAAATCCTTCTAATACAACTTTTATATATACAGAGTCTATGATTTAATTAAACATAGAAGACAGAAAGTGTACCCAAATTCCTTTTAGTTTCGTTTGTATCTACCTATTCACTAACTGTCTGCTTAATATTACGCAGAGTGAGAGATCAGGAGGCTCTCACCATTGCCATGTGCCTTTGTCCGGAAATTTTGACAATTTTTAGCTGATAAGTGACAATCTAAACCCTCCGTAGATATCGAAGATGACATTATTCTCGGAAATTCTTTTGATACAATCTTTATGTATACAGCCTATGCATTCGTCCAGTGTTATGTACATTGAAAGAACAGAGGGTCTGTACGTCATTTAAGCGGTCTCAGGTAGGTTTTCGCTATATATTTTGAATATCCAACTGGCACTTTGTGCCCTCCGTAAACATACAAGACAGCAAGTGTACCCAAATTCCTTTTAGTTTCGTTTGTATCTACCTATTCACTAAATGTCTGCTTAATTTTAGGCAGATTGAGAGATCAGGGGGCTCTCACCATTGCCCTGTGCTCTTTGTCCTGAAATTTTGACAATTTTTAGCTGAAAAGTGACAATCTAAGCCCTCCGTAGATATCGAAGATGACATTATTCTCATAAATCCTTTTGATACAATTTTTATATATACAGAGTCTATGAATTCGTCCAGTTTTATGTACATTGAAAGAACAAGGGGGTCTGACCGTCATTTAAGCGGTCTCAGTTAGGTTTACACTATATATTTCTGTTTCTTGGGCTTTCCATATTTATAAGGTCTTTCCACTTTTCGTGGAAAGACCTTTTGTTTTTCTTCTGATTATTTGTTCTTCTTCTTCTTCTTCTTCTTCTTCTGCCGTCTGAGATGCTTTTTTGTCTTACAACATATCGAATGGATTTTTTGGCCAATGATGTTGTACAGTAATGGGGGTTTCAAAACTCACCCTGTGTGACCGAACACTTAGTCTTATAGGAGTTATCTCCCCGCGTCCCCTTTTTTGTTATCGCTATATCTCTAAAACCGTAAACGATTTTAGCAAACTGTTTTCACCAAATTGATCGTCTACTCTTGAGAATGATTTGGTTTATTTGACTTCAGTGATCGGAAGACATCTTATGGGAGTTATTTCCCTTTGAAAATTTAAGATAGGCGATTTTTTTGGATCAATTCATACGTTATAAGTCGTAGAGGCCTACAGTCTTTTGGTATGAAGTCCTTGGTCAATTTGAAGGAAATTGAGGTCAAAGTCAAAGGTCAAGGTCATGTTCTAAATTTTGAATTTTGCTTGTTATCGTTATACCACAGAAACTGTGACAGTAAATGATATGATGTGTTTGCCAAATAACTGTTTACAATAAGGCGCAACTTCAACCTATTTCAGTCAAAGTGTTTTGGTTAACCCTTATAGGAGTTTTATCCCCTTATGTATTTCAAATCAGTATTTCTCCACAACCATACAAGTGATTGACCTCCGGTCTTCCGTTTTGTGTTCACTGACCTATGACCTTGAAATTGAGATCAAGGTCGAAGGTCAAGGTCATGTTATAAATTAGAATTGTGTCTGTTATCGTTATTCCATAGAAACTGTGACAGTAAATGATATGATTGGTTTGCCAAATAACTGTTTACATTAAGGCACAAATTCAACCTATTTCAGTCAAAGTGTTTTGGTTAACCCTTATAGGAGTTTTCTCCCCTTATGTATTTCAAATCAGTATTTCTCACAACCATACAAGTGATTGACCTCCGGTCTTCCGTTTTGTGTTCACTGACCTATGACCTTGAAATCGAGACCAAGGTCGAAGGTCAAGGTCATGTTATAAATTTTGAATTTTGCCTGTTATCGTTATTCCACAGAAACTGTGATAGTAAATGATATGATGGGTTCGCCGAATAACTGTTTACATTAAGGCACAACTTCAGCCTATTTCAGTCAAAGTGTTTTGGTTAACCCTTATAGGAGTTTTCTCCCCTTATGTATTTGAAATCAGTATTTCTCCACAACTATACAAATTATTGACCTTAGGTCTTTTAATTTGAAATCCCTGACCTATGACCTTGAAATTGAGGTCAAGGTCATAGGTCAATATGACATTCTAGATTTTGACCTTTGCTAAAAATTATTTCAAGTCTTCTGCACAGAGATGGGTCCGATTACTTTCAATGTAATTGATTAAATTACAATTACTTTGTCATTTGTACGATTAAATTAAATTAATGATTACATCATTTCTGAAAGTATCTGATTAAATTAATGATTACATTGGCAAAGTAATCATGATTACATCTGATTACAATGAATTTAAAAACAAAACATTTTGAATGATGTGGATGAATAAACGTTTAATATAACTATAGCATTTTTGAGAACGTATTTTATTTGGTTCAATTATAAAATGATAACTTCAAATTAAACGTCATCTATTTAAATAAACACCAAATTTCACTACATATATATATACATTACACTTTATCACCAATGATCTCTAAATTATTTTGAATTAAATTTTATAAAGATATATCATAATCAAGAGTTTTTTTGTTTGTCTTCTGACCTCTTTCATAATTTATATGTATTCCAAGTTGCAGTTTATGGAAGTTTAAATATGGATGAAATAAAGTTACCAGTTTAAAAACTATGTTAAATTTTAATAGAAATGTTTAATCAAATTGTAAACAATATGTATTAAAGTATTTATTAAAAACCATTGCATTTTACACGTCCAGTCCAAATACAAAAAAAAGTTTAAACAACATATTTGTCCAACTTTTAATTTAGTTTGTGCTAATTAGATAAATTTTCATGTCTGATTTATCTTTTATCATATATATTTCCCTACAGCTATACTCAATTGGTAATTGCAATAAAAACAAACATTAACTAGATTTGCCATTGCAAGCAATAGCGGATGGCACCCTTCCCCTATTGCCAGGTGAGCGGTAGCCATGGTAACGGCGGCCATTTTGGAAATTCCAAACTCAAAAGTCAAGTCTACATTAGCTGAGCAACATTTGTTATAAGTTTCAATAAATTTTAAGCATTTTGAAGTTTTTTGTATTTTTGCTGTTTCCATGGTAACGGCGGCCATTTTGGAAATTCCAAACTCAAAAGTCAAGTCTACATTAGCTGAGCAACATTTGTTATAAGTTTCAATAAATTTGAAGCATTTTGAAGTTTTTTGTATTTTTGCTGTTTCCATGGTAACGGCGGCCATTTTGAATAATCCAGAGTAAAACCCCCGCTGCAATTTTTTCCCTCCATAATCATATACAATCATATACCATTTAATGTCTCTAGAATAAATTAAACATTGATGTTCTAGAATGTTCTGTGAAAATTCAAAGTTTTGACCTTTTTGCATTGTTTCCATGGTAACAACAGCGATTTTGGAAATTCCAACGCCAAATTCCACATCTTTCAATGTTGCTCATCGTTACTGTGAAGTTTCATTAAGTTTGGAACATTTTGATATTTTTGAATTTTTTAGAGTAGTTTCCATGGCAACATAGTAGTTCCAATGAGTGCCAAAATCATCCAACACCTGTATATAGTGGGCACCTACATTGTATTAAAATATAATGATTCTGAGTTAAATAGTATCCAAAAAGTTCACCAAAACAAAAAACTGGATTTTTTCACATTTGTTAGGTTTCCATGGTAACGGCAGCCATCTTGAAAGTGCCAACCCCAAAAAGCAAATCTTCATTTGGTGGTTCACATTATGGTATAGTTCCATCTTTTTGGGTCCATTCCCATGAGAGTTCCAGACTGGACAAAAATGTGTGGAAGAAAAATAATAATAACTAGATTTGCCATTGCAAGCAATAGCGGATAGCACCCTTCCTACATTGCCAGGTGAGCGGCAGCCATTTATGAAGTTCCAATGTCAAAGAGTGCATCTACACAATTTTGCTGTTTCCATGGTTACGGCGGCCATTTTGGAAATTCCAACTTTAAAAAACATCTTTGTCCATTCCAATCACCATTCCTATTAAGTTTCATCCAGTTTGCAGCACTTTATTATTTTTCTTTTTTTTACATTTTTGCTGCAACCATGGTTACAGTAGATAATTCCAAAATTCTAAAAGCAGACATCTCATTGCCACATGTCATGTTATATATCCATACAGTTTCATTTACTTTGGTACAATACTCTCTGCGAAAATGCTGATTTTATGCATTTTTCCATAGGGTCAATGCAAAACTTGGCGCCAGTTTCCATGACAACGGCGGCCATTTTGAACTATCCAAATATTGTTTTGACATCTTGGCATACTGGGTCACATTTTCTTAAATTGTCATCCAGCTGGATGTTATAATGAAAGAGTTAGAATTTTTGATATTTGAGCTGTTTCCATGGTAACGGCAGCCATTTTGGAAATTCCAAAGTCAAACTGCAAATCATCTCATGCCAGTTACCATTCCTGTGGAGTTTCTTCCAGTTTGGAACACTTTGAATATTTTCGGATTTTTGCAGTTTCCATGGAAACGGCAGCCATCTTGACCATTCCAAAGTCAGGTGCACAACTTCATATGCTGGTCCACATTATGGTATAGTTCCATCAACATTGGTCCATACAATTCCGAGAAACTGTGTGGACAAAAAGTGTTGAAGAAGAATAATAAAAACTAGAATTGCCATTGCAAGCAATAGCGGATGGCACCCTTCCCACATTGCCACTAAACTGCTACTTTGATGTATTTTATCCATAGGATCTTCCCAAGTTTGCATGGTAATGGTAGCCGTTTTGAAATTGCCAAGTACTGTTGGTAACTCAGGGCACCACTGCCAACATTTACATAAACTTTCAAGAGGTTGCCTCTTCTAACGAAAGATTTAGATGGTTTTTTTTTTGTTTTTGTAATTTTTGCAGTTAACATGGTACACAATATAAAAAGGAAATAAAAAATAATAATATCTAAGATGAGTAAAGAAACATAGATCCCTACCAGCACATGGTGAAGACATTGGAAAATGAACTAAAAAAAATCTTTACATTTTAATCCTCGATTTTGTGAATATATCTATGAATTCACTTGTTTAACAATGATGAACTATGTAGAAAGGAAATTAAAACGCATTATCAACATCTAAGGTGAGTACGAAAAGATTGATCCCTAGCAGCACATGGTAAAGACATTGGAAAATGAACTGAAAAACATTATTTACATTTCAATCCTCGATTTTGTGAATATAACTATATATACTATTTACCTGTTCAATCAGCCGTTAAAACATGGCGAGTTATATACAAAGGAAATAAAAACGAATTATCAACATCTAAGGTGAGTACGAAAGGATAAATCCCTATCAGCACATAGTAAATATATTGGAAAATGAACTTAAAAACAATATTTACAGTTCAATCCTCGATTTTGTGAATATCACAATGAATTCATTTGTTCAGTCAGCCGTTAAAACATGGTAAACGAAATACAAAAGAAATTAAAACATTATTTACATCTAAGGTGAGTACGAACAGCTATATCCCGACCAGCAGATGGTAAAGACATTGGAAAATGAACTTAAAAACATTATAAACATTTCAATCCTGGATTCTGTGAATATAAGAATGCATTGACACTTGTGCAATCAGTCGTTAAAACATTGTGCACGATATACAAAGGAAATTAAAAACATTATTTTCATCTAAGGTAAGTACGAAAGAATAGATCCCTACCAGCACATGGTAAAGAAAACATTGGAAAATGAACTAAAAAACATTATTTACATTTTAATCTTCGATTTCGTGAATATAACTATGTATTCACTTTTTGAAATAGTTGTGAAACAATGGTGAAATATATACAAAGGAAATCAAAATGCATTTTCAACATCTAAGGTGAGTACGAACAGATATATCCCTACCAGCACATGGTAAATACATTCGAAAATGAACTAAAAAACATTATTTACATTTCAATCCTGGATTTTGTGAATATTAGAATGCATTCACACTTGTGCAATCAGCCGTTAAAACATTGTGAACGATATACAAAGAAAATTAAAATCATTATTTTCATCTAAGGTAAGTACGAAAGAATAGATCCCTACCAGCACATGGTAAGGAAAACATTGGAAAATGAACTTAAAAACATTATTTACATTTCAATCTTCGATTTCGTGAATATAACTATGCATTCACTTGTTCAATCAGCCTTTAAAACATGGTGAGCTATATACAAAGGAAATTAAAACGCATTATCAATATCTAAGGTAAGTACGGAAGGATAGATCCCTACCAGCACATGGTAAAGACATTGGAAAATGACCTCAAAAACATTATTTACATTTCAATGGTCGATTTTGTGAATATAACAATGCATTTACTTGTTCAGTCAGCCGTTAAAACATGGTGAAATATATACAAAGGAAATAAAAACGCATTATCAACATCTAAGGTGAGTACGAACAGTTATATCCCTACCAGCACATGGTAAAGACGTTGCAAAATGAACTCAAAAACATTATTTACATTTTAATCCTCGTTTTGTAAATATAACAATGCATTTACTTGTTCAGTCAGACGTTAAAACATGGTAAACTATATACAAAGGAAATAAAAACGCATTATCAACATCTTAGGTGAGTACGAACAGACAGATCCCTACCAGCACATGGTAAAGAATTTGGAAAATGAACTCAAAACATTACTTACATTTCAATCCTCGATTTTGTGAATATAACTATGCATTCATTTGTTCAATCAGCCGTTAAAACATGGTAAACGAAATACAAAAGAAATTAAAACATTATTTACATCTAAGGTGAGTACGAACAGCTATATCCCGACCAGCAGATGGTAAAGACATTAGAAAAAGAACTTAAAAACATTATAAACATTTCAATCCTTGAATCTGTGAATATAAAAATGCATTCACACTTGTGCAATCAGTCGTTAAAACATTGTGAACGATAAACAAAGGAAATTAAAAACATTATTTTCATATAAGGTAAGTACGAAAGAATAGATCCCTACCAGCACATGGTAAAGAAAACATTGGAAAATGAACTCAAAAACATTATTTACATTTCAATCTTCGATTTCGTGAATATAACTATGTATTCACTTGTTCGGTCAGCCGTTAAAAGATGATGAACTATATACAAAGAAAAAGAAAAATGCATTTTCAACATCTTAGGTAAGTACGAACAGATATATCCCTACCAGCACATGGTAAAGACGTTGCAAATATGAGAATGCATTCACACTCGTGCAATCAGTCGTTAAAACATTGTGAACGATATACAAAGGAAATTAAAAACATTATTTTCATATAAGGTAAGTACGAAAGAATAGATCCCTACCAGCACATGGTAAAGAAAACATTGGAAAGTGAACTCAAAAACATTATTTACATTTCAATCTTCGATTTCGTGAATATAACTATGTATTCACTTGTTCGGTCAGCCGTTAAAAGATGATGAACTATATACAAAGAAAAATAAAAATGCATTTTCAACATCTTAGGTAAGTACGAACAGATATATCCCTACCAGCACATGGTAAAGACATTGCAAAATGAACTAAAAAACAGTATTTACATTTCAATCCTCGATTTTGTGAATATAACAATGCATTTACTTGTTCAGTCAGCCGTTAAAACATGGTGAACTATAAACAAAGAAAACAAAAACGCATTATCAACATTTAAGGTGAGTACGAAAGGATAGATCCCTACCAGCACATGGTAAAGACATTGGAAAATGAACTAAAAAACATTATTTACATTTCAATCCTCGATTTGTGAATATAACAATGCATTTACTTGTTCAGTCAGCCGTTAAAACATGGTGAACTATATACAAAGAAAATAAAAACGCATTATCAACATTTAAGGTGAGTACGAACAGATAGATCCCTACCAGCACATGGTAAAGACATTCGAAAATGAACTAAAAAACATTATTTACATTTCAATCCTCGTTTTGTGAATATAACAATGCATTTACTTGTTCAGTCAGCCGTTAAAACATGGTGAACTATATACAAAGAAAATAAAAACGCATTATCAACATTTAAGGTGAGTACGAACAGATAGATCCCTACCAGCACATGGTAAAGAATTTGGAAAATGAACTCAAAAACATTATTTACATTTCAATCCTCGTTTTGTGAATATAACAATGCATTTACTTGTTCAGTCAGCCGTTAAAACATGGTAAACGAAATACAAAAGAAATTAAAACATTATTTACATCTAAGGTGAGTACGAACAGCTATATCCCGACCAGCAGATGGTAAAGACATTAGAAAAAGAACTCAAAAAACATTATAAACATTTCAATCCTGGATTCTGTGAATATGAGAATGCATTCACACTCGTGCAATCAGTCGTTAAAACATTGTGAACGATATACAAAGGAAATTAAAAACATGTTTTTCATCTAAGGTAAGTACGAAAGAATAGATCCCTACCAGCACATGGTAAAGAAAACATTGGAAAATGAACTGAAAAACATTATTTACATTTCAATCTTCGATTTTGTGAATATAACTATGTATTCACTTGTTCGGTCAGCCGTTAAAACATGATGAACTATATATAAAGGAAATAAAAATGCATTTTCAACATCTAAGGTAAGTACGAACAGATATATCCCTACCAGCACATGGTAAATACATTGCAAAATGAACTCAAAAACATTATTTACATTTCAATCCTCGATTTTGTGAATATAACAATGCATTTACTTGTTCAGTCAGCCGTTAAAACATGGTGAACTATATACAAAGGAAATAAAAAAGCATTATGAACATGTGAAATGAGTATGAAATGATAGATCCCTACCAGCACATGGTAAAGACATTGGAAAATGAACTCAAAAACATTATTTACATTTCAATCCTCGATTTTGTGAAAATAACAATCATTCACTTTTTCAGATAGCCGTTAAAACATGGTGAACTAAATACAAAGGAAATAAAAACGCATTATCAACATCTAAGGTGAGTACGAAAGGCTCCTGACAAACATATGGTAAAACCTTAGGAAATAAAACGGGGGAAAACATGTCAAACCTCGACTTGGTAACAGTAACAATATATTAACTTGTTGGAACAGCCGTTCATAAAATTGAATGACATATACAGAGGAAATGAACAATATGTACATATAAGGTGACTACGAACAGATAATGGAATGTATTGGGTAGAATCATTTGTTTTACATGTTCAAACATAGATATTAAGTTCTAGATCATGCGAAAATAATTCAAAAAGCCTATTTCCATTTTAATCATTTTTTGAAGGAAGTCATAAAAGATATTAAACGATGTGCACTGTAAACGACCATTTAAAACCTTTGAAATTGGCTGTTGATTTATACGGTCGGAAGTTTAATACGTAATGACACCATATTATGGTAGCTGTAGTAGGTCTGAATAACCTCTACAGAAATTTGTAAATTGCCATGGAGGTATACATGGTCAATAAGTGTGTCTCCATCTGTTGTTGGCCCGGAAACTATTTGAGCGAAACCTTGTTTTGCCATAAAATCATTAATAGAGGAGTGTGTCTTAAGAATATCCTGATTAAAGTCTCCCAGTACTATGGTCGACGTATTTACATCTTGATGTGGTACAGAAATTAGTACTTGATATAATTCCTCAAGAAACAATGAGGTAGTGTATGTCTCTGGTTTATATACAAGGACTAAATTGGTATTTATCTCCTTGATGTATATAACTAAACATTCTATATTCATTGAGCCATGTGTTACCTGACAGAACTGTTGATGATTTCCTACATAAATTCCTACACCACCGTGTTTTTTTCGTTGGAGTTCTTGAAATTCAGCCTTTTCTGATGGATAAGAAGAATACCTGTCTTTATGTATAAAATTGAAACCTTCCAAGGATGGTAATACAGTTTTCTTTTCCAACCATGTTTCAGTCAAACAAATAAAGTTTGCAGTTGAAATATCAGTATTAGCTCTGATATCATTAATGTGTGGAATCAGTCCTTGAATATTATGAAGGACTATTACCATCTCATTTTCCAAAATGGATCGGCTTTTAACGGTCAAAAACTGAGGCATTTGTTTCAGAGCCTTACAGATTTGCTCATTACAATATATGTGTTTTTCGTCAAAATCTGTAATGACGAGTCCTGCCATTGATGTGACACGACTAAGGGCTACATATGACATACCTGCAGCAAAGATATGTTTAAGAGAAACAACAGCTTTATCTGTTGTCAAGCCCTGCACCTTATGTATGGTACACGCCCAAGCCAGTTGAATTGGAAACTGATACCTAACAGCATTTTTTGCAAGATTTTCTTCAAACATAGTAATTTTCGTAGCCTGATGTTTAGATCCAGATTGTTGTTTATTTTGATTAATTTTTGAGTTGTCAAAAAGTATCATGACACCTTCTGGCGAGGAAGAACCCTGTTTTGGTGGTAAAACTTCTGTAACAATTCCCATTGCTCCATTGACTAAACCGCACGCCAAATCTATATTCCTCAAGAGCATTACTCTTGCTTTCGGTCCAATGACCAAGTGTGCTGGCAAAAAGTCATGGGAAGTTTCATAGGGCACCTCTCTACCTTTGAGTCTGCCAGTCTCAGGATTTTTATCGTAATCCAGTGCGTTAATAGTTTGGGTGATTGAACAAACTGATTTAATCATCTGGTTGTTGTGTAAAGCAACTTCGTCGTTAGTTCCAAAAATATGCAGTGTTTCAGGTGGAACTGTATGTCGTTCACATGATTTTAAAAGGGTTTGGTCCTCTAACCGTAAAAGGTCACTTTTCTTTTTAACACGTAAACGGTTGAGTAACTGTGCAAACATCGCATCGTCCTTCTGTCGCATGATTTGTGTTAGTTCCACTATTGAGAAATTGGAACTCCAAAGCGGGAATTGGCTATCGGGCTTTAAATTGTACAGAGACTTCTGTTTAACAGGTGGCAACTGGTAAAAGTCTCCAACTGCTATAACACAAATGTTGCCAAACAGTGCATTTCTACTCTGTTTAATTTGACGCAATCTCTCGCTAATATACAAAAGGACCGGTTGACCAACCATAGATATTTCGTCAATTATCAGTATACTCAAATTCTGCAATTTGGAGCGAAGTTTGTTAATTGCATCATCTCTCAGGTATATATATGGAAGTGGTAGCGATTTTGTAAGCGAAAAAGCTTGATGAAGTGTAGTACCTCCAATATTGTAAGCTGCAGTTGCTGTTGGAGCAGTTAAAAGGACAACTAGATCATCAGGATTTACAGAGTGAGGTGATATGATTTTGGTGATTTCATAGTACAAGCATTTAATCAGATGACTTTTCCCTGTGCCGGCACCTCCGTTAATAAAAACTCTAAAAGGTTCAGGATTCTTACCATTCACCTTGTCTATACACCATTGTCGTATTCTGTAAAATATACCCTTTTGTTCTGAATTAAGTTGTTGAATAAAGGTTTTCATTTCTGGACCAGGAAATAATGTTTGCCTTATTTCAATATCATGTCCTTTTTTGTTCTTTCGTGAAAAAGTGTCTAATTCAGGTATTTCAACATCAATTTCTTTTTCATTTAACTGTTCTCTGTCTAGTTCTCCATCTAATCGCTCTGCCTCTGTCTCAGGCGCAATCAGAGCCCATGCATCTTCTTGTGGTCCATCCGATTGTAACAACTCCTCTGCCTCATCCAAGGCTTCAACATTTTGTTCAAATAGTAGTCTGTTCGAATCAACAATGGACTTTACACTAACTGGTTGTTTTGCTGGAGGTAATATTACAGAACCAGTCATAAACATTTCTTCATAGGTTTTAAATTGTATCGGTTTTAATTGACTGTCTAATCTGTGTGGCAGAAACAGTTGAAGATTGGCATGAAAATGTAATTCAGGGCTGTTTTCCTTGGAAAATCTAGGGTATTTAATAACTGCTGATTCAGTCCTGGATCGTTTTTTGATGCATCCAAATTCCTTTTGTAACGTGTAGACCTGGCACTTAACAGGATGTTTAGGTATTTGGGATACTGAAAGAACACGATACTCCGAACAAAAAGATGCATAACATATATTCTCAAACACAATATCAATTGGTCTTGCCTTATACCTGTCATATAGGGACAGCATCCAAATGTCATTTTTCAATTGGTTGGCTTTCATCTTGATCATATTTAACGGGATACTCATCTTAACTGGATTGTGACCAACAGGAACAAACTGCACCTTCCTAGAACTTTCTTTCAAATGTAAGCCACACGCTCTATAAACTGCTTCCTGTGCACTTACTTCTCGTTGACGAAAATATGCTCCCCCTACCTTCTTCATTGCCTGTTGTGCATTACAATTGCCTGCTGCTGCCTCTTTGCTTGCATTTTCTAACACTATCCCCATCTCTCTCTCTGCTTTGGAAATGTAAGATATGATATACATAACACACGAATATGCATCGGTGATGAATTGTATGTCCATGTTCGCATTCCAACATCGTAACAGATTGGGGTTGTACTGGTTTATCCACAAGTCAGAAGGAGAACGCTTCAGTGTGACAGTATTTCTTTTTGTCAGGATATTAGAAGCATCCTCAAGATCTTTTTGAGTAATTCCAGCAGCAGCAAACAAACGGTCAGTTGTAATATCTCCCAAATCCTCATTATTAATAATAGTCCAGAGATTATGTAAAACAGCCTGAGCATGATCTTTTAGCTGTTGCGGAGGTTTTTTTATTTTTGGATCTGCCAGGCTTTGACGTCTTGAGATGAAAGTTTTTTCTGAAGGCGGACGCGGAAAGTGAAATCTACAAGTGGTGCCTTTCTTTTTGCAAGATTTAGTGTGTTGTTTACTATGTTGCTGAACACTGCTCACTATTTCATGAAGTTCAGGGTCCACTTTGATATCTGGTAATTCACAGGTCACATATTTGTCAACAAAATCGCACACTGTCTGGTCGTCAGCTTTATCGAGCAACGGTGCATCCTCTATCCAGAAAAGACAGTGTGCATGAGGAGAGCCACGTTGTTGAAACTCTATCCTATGGAAATGATCCTTCACCTTACCAACAATGCCACGCTTAATGATTATCTCCTTAAGAAAGGTGTGGAACCTGTGATCAAACATGACCGCGTTCATGACAGGATTCAACCTCAAGATTTCAGACTTTGCTGTCCAGTCAAGATTTTCAAAAGACTGAGTACTTTTCTGTTGTTCCATAAGTAGATTAATAATTTCTGACCATCTCATATCAGCAGCTGAAAATGTGGCAAACCATGTTGGTATTCCTAGCTGGCGAATTGTTGCCAATAGATCCTTTAAAACTGATTGCCAATATGGAGGGGTACCTCGAATGGGAGTTAGAAATTTGTAGCCCTGGTCTGTAGACAACAGATTTTTCAGTTGATTACTATCCGTCAACATACTAGCTGTGATATTATTACCTGCTGTATCTTTGCCACTGCTCTTTCGTAGAGCTATTGAAACTTTGGATATTACTTGTTCTAGTTCTGAAAGATACTGAGCATAAAATATGTAACACGAATCAGTTGAAAATCTCATATCACCGCTTAAGAGCCTGGCATGGAAGTACCTTGTTCTTGTGAGATGAACTGGTCTGTTGTTATCAAATGAGCCAAACAATCCTTCAGGAAACTGTACAGGAAAGGACATTGCTTCATTGCCTACCTCCTGCATCATGCTCACAGGTGTACTACCTTCCCCTGGTGAAACACAAAAAATATCGTCGAAATGTTGATCAAGTATTTCTTGCCCTATATCTACAGGTTGCAAACATGTATCAGTCGGAAATCCTCGGTCTTTGATATACTGAACCTCTTCATGATGCTGTTCTTTGTCGGTTTTAGTTATATTTTCTTCCTCTAATATTTCAGGTATACTTTCATTTCCTTCAACATTCTCACCTTCATGCTGTTGTGTATCTTGGTCGTGTTCGTTTGTTTCGTCTTGTACCTTTGATATTTCAGAATAACTTTCAGTCTCTTCCTGTGCTGCAGTCATATCTTCAAAATCTGGTGGTAGATTGTCATGCCATTTATCATTAAAAGCTATATCCTTATACAATGGATTTCTGTCCTTTAAACATTGTATTCCTTTACAAATCTTTTTGGTGCTGACAAATTCATACTGGCAATAACCTATGTATGACTGCTTTCTCTTGAGTTTACATCGGACAACCTGTGTTTCATCATCAGAACGAGGGAGAATTTGTACAGTTTTTTGAACATCTGTTGGTATCGAAACACATGGGCCGATTATGCCTCTTTGCTTCCCTTTCGGTAGTTGAACAAGTTTCATAAATGGTATTCGGAGAGAGATTAGCTGTTTTTCCAATAAATTTAAAGAGTTGAGTTCTTCTGGAATAGTTGGAAGCTGTAAACCATTTGCACTAGCATCTGCTGGAATCTTTCCCATCAAGAGGTGGCGATGGCAAGTGTAGCATATCCATAACTTGTGGACGATGGTCTGACACTTGATTGGACATGCATCTGTACACTCAGATTTAAATTGACAGGAAATACACATATTTGCAACAGCTGCACTATGTTTGCCTTTTTTGATATATTTGTCTTTGTCCAGTTGGACAACCTGCTTCCTGAACTTTAATTTTATACACACACAACAAACATACTTTAATTTTATACACACACAACAAACATTGACTTCCGAGAATCGCATAACGATTATATAAAAAAGAAATACAGAGAAAACATTCAGTTCAGAGAACATGTACATGTAGATATAGGGCAAGAAATACCGTCCATTACTTGCTGCCTAAACCATGCCGCAATATTGTGTACATCCTTTGTACGTCTCTTTTGTGCAAGTGCAATTTTCTTTTCCCTATATCGTAACTCACTTCTGTATTGTTGACGCAGCTTATTCTTGCACTTCTCTCGGAATAGCACATTCTGTCTATATCTCAGAACGTTGGATGTTTTCAATTTAAGCTGGAAGTCTTTGTCGGTAGTATATTTTTCTCTTCTGGCTTTTTTAACGTCTGCTTGAAATTGAACGTATTTTTTCTTGCTATAATCTTTGCGGGCTTCTTTGAAATAAATATTTGACTTGTATTTGTTTTTGGTGTAATCCTTCTGTGCTTGTTGAAATTGAATGTTTGACTTGTATTTGTTTCTGATGTAATCTTTCTGTGCTAACTGAAATCTGATGTTTGACTTGTATTTGTTCTTAATGTAGTCTTTACGTTCTTCTCTGAACTGAATGTTTTCTCTGTATTTCTTTTTTATATAATCGTTATGCGATTCTCGGAAGTCAATGTTTGATTTATATTTTTGTTTATTTGACTGCTTTTTAACTGTTTGATATGGAATATCACTGCTATATTTAGATCTACTGTATACTTTTTTTGATTCCCTGTACCTGTCATTTTGTTTATATAGTGTCTGAAATCGGGAAGCAGATGTATCATCTACATTACTTGAAGCTTCTTCAACGTGTTTAAGTAATGTTCTTTCCTTCCTTTTACGTTCCTTATCTAAAGTCCGTCGATTTCTAGAATTTGCTTTCCGTTTTTTTCGCTTCACAGGTAATTTGGGCTGTTGTGTTATAAAGTTTGATGGGAGATTGAAATCTGTAATAACAGAGCACTGATAGCGTACTTCACCCAACAGACATGAGACTGCCGTGTGCAATATTTCATTCTGTGTTTGGTGATGATGTGAATACATGATCACAGTTTATGATTATCAAATTAAAAATCACACTAGCTTTTGTAACCTTTATTTTCCATTAAAACTAAAGAGCACTGATATTGTACTTCACCCAATAGACACGAGACTGCCGTTAGCAATATTTAATTCACTAGGCGTTGATGTGATTTCATGATCACATTTTATGATTATCAAATTAAAAATCACACTAGCTTTTCACAAAAACTGTTTAATTTGTATAAAATTCAAGATTTACAGGAACACGACAACTCGAACCTAATATATATCAACTCGTACTCTGACCAACTCGTACCTTCTGTTCTTTTTTTTTAGATAAGTTAGATACATTAATGTCGAACACAAATGTACAATTAACAAATATATATAGGTCCTGCAATGGATGATTTAATTGCAATATCAGTACACGGAGGATAAGGACAGAGCCTTTATCTCAAAACAGGTAATCAGTGACCGGCCAATGGGCAAAATTATACATTTTTTTTAAATTCATACGTATCTTTCTAATATTGAATGACTCTTCATGGATCTCCTTGGAATGATCCTGAACTTTCAATTAAGACCGGACGTGGCTGTGTATTATTTATACATACATCCTACACATCTAATAATAATGGACATCAGAATATGACACAGATCTTACTGCCTGTCAGAAGAAGACAGAGGCATGACGTTTGAAAGAGTTGTTAAAATGTTGCTGTTATAACTCCCGGAGAGGCATTAGTTTGGATGTATTTATTCTTCAGTGAGAACGAGAGTGGCTTCACGTTTGTATATTGTAAATAGCCTAACAGATCAAATGGTGGTAAAGGACAAATGTTTACAGAGGTTTTGCAAGTGTTATTAAACGTGCAGAGAGCAATATAGATTGTCATACTCTACGTAGATGAAAAAGACAAGGACAGAAATTCAAAGAGTGTATGGTATAGTCTTGTAACTTATAGAAGGCGTTAACCTCTTCCGTTATAAAGCATTTCTTTTATTTACACGTTATAAATAGGAGATGCTATATGTTTGTATATCTTAAGAAAACAAACAGATGTTTCCACCCTGGTAAAGGATTATTGTCTGTTGAAAGGTTAATCTCAAGTGTTCTTTAGTTAAGAGAGCAATGTCCTCATTGAGACTGGACGTGGATGTGTATCTATACATCCTAATCCGTCCAATGAATGTCAGACTGTGAGATAGATTTTGATACTTTACAAAAGAAGACACAATAATTATCTTTTTAAGAGATCTTACAATGGTTCTGTAAAGTCTTAGTAAATAACAAAAACACGAGCTCCGCAGAACATTATAAAAAGAAAGTTACGAATGAAATGGCAAAATCAAAAGGTCAAACGTGTGGTAAATGATTAATGTTGATAGACCTTTTGTAAGTGTTATTCAATGTGCAGAGAGCAATATAAATGTTCATACCAAACGTGGATGAAAAAGACAAGGAAAGAATTTCAAAGAGTGTATGGTATAGTTTTATAACTTTAAAAAAAGCGTTAACCTTTGCCTATATAAAGCACTTCCTTAATGTCAACGTTTTGACCAGGACGTTGATTGATAGCTGTATATCCTACACAACCAAACAGATCTTTTCCCTCTAGTATTATTGTCTGTTCAAAAGTTTATCGCAAGTGTTCTTCAATTGGTCCTCAAGGGTCTTCAACTTTGTACTTGTTTGGCTTTACAACTATTTTGATCTGAGCAACTTTGTACTTGTTTGGCTTTATCACTATTTTGATCTGAGCGTCACTGATGAGTCTTATGTAGACGAAACGCGCGTGTGGCGTATTGAATTATAATCCTAATATATTTGATAACTATTGAGAGAGCAATGTCCTCATTGAGAGTGGACGTGGATGTGTATTTATACATCCCAATCCGTTCAATGAACGTGAGACTGTGAGATAGATTTTACTATATTTTAAAGGTAGACACAGGAATTATCTTTGAGAGCGATTAACTATGGTTCTGTAAAATTGAGTAAAATCACAAAAAAATAATGAATTCTGAGGAAAATTCAAAAAAGGAAAGTCTGGAATTAAATGGCAAAATAAAAGCTGAAATACATATAATGAATGTATAACAACTTTCATATCCCTCACTTGTTACAGACATTTTCTTATGGAGAAAATAGTGCATTTAACCTGGTTTTAAACCTAGCCTAACCTGTCACATGTAAGACAGTCGCATCAAATTGAAATTATATTTGAGCGATATATGAACAAATCAAACTGACTTAATAGATGAAATTGTCACAAACATTGGGGTACAGCAGTCTACATTGTGTTGTTAGTCACCATTGTACAATCTTAATTACTTTAAACCAAACAAATATTTATCAAAGAAGCACACAATGGCATAAAGATCAAGCATATTAGCCAAACTTAAAGACAAGAATATTTATTTTCTTTTGTTACATCTTTTGACATCGGACTTGTACTTCTCTTGAACTGAATTTTAATGTGCGTATTGTTATGCGTTTGCTTTTCTACATTGGCTAGAGGTATAGGGGAGAGTTGAGATCTCATAAACATGTTTAACCCCGCCGGAATTTTGCGCATGTCCCAAGTCAGGAGGCTCTGGCCTTTGTTAGTCTTGTATGCTTTTTAATTTTAGTTTCTTGTGTATAATTCGGAGTTAAGGATGACGTCCGTTATCACTGTACTAGTATGCATATTATTTAGGAGCCAGCTGAAGGACACCTACGGGTGCGGGAATTCTCGTTATATTGAAGACCGATTGGTAGCCTTCGGCTGTTGTCTGCTCTATGGTCGGGTGGTTGTCGCTTTGACACATTCACCATTTCCTTTCTCAATTTAACAATTGTTCTATAGTACAATACCACAATGATTGGATGTATAAGTACATAGCCACGTCATATATGTATCAAAGAAACATAAAATGGCATATAGACAAAGCACGTTAGAAAAGTTGAAAGACAAAAGTAAAAAAATAGTACAATAACGGGTGGAACAGTACAGAAAAACATATGTATGGAAGACATACAAAAAGGCATATATACATTAGGCGCTTGGAACTATCTCAACACCAGGCATCACTTTCACTGTCCTCATTGTGAAAATGAGTGGCTACAAATATGAATGTCCTTAACAGGCAGCAGATCTTCCCATTCCGCTAAAGGATGACTAAAAGTTGTAACATATATTTTTGTATTATTTAACGTGGAGGACCGAACTTTTCTGTGTATTTATAACTGACATGCAGTTAATTCACTGCTTGTTAGAAGAATACGAAGGTATAACCTTTTGAATTGTTATTACAATGGTTCTGGGTCGCTTAAAGAATGTGAAAATCTGCCTACTAGATGCCTGTTTAAAATGTCCTCCTTGTGACCATAAGTGGATTTGATTTATTACACAGCCAAACAGATCTTCTCATTCTGATTTATGAGATCGCGCACGGTATAATAGATGTCTCATTGTGCACTGCTGTGAATTACTGTCAGAAGACAACGAGGAAATTACTGCTCAACGAGTTGATACTTTGAATATCTAAAACTCTCTGAGCGAGAGGAAATATTCCCACACAAAATATCATTTTGAACCTCTACAGTATAAAAGGTACGATATGCATTTGAATGTCATACATATCTTCCCATTCTAGTAAGGTATAACTCTTAAAAGAGTATTTACATGTTTTTCTAAATGTGTAGGAAGCACTGTCCTCATTCAGACCGGACGTGTCTGTGTATCTATACATCCCACACAGTTAAATTGCTCTGTCAGAACAAAAAGAGTGTTTAACCTTTCAAGGAGTTATAATAATGATTATTTATCTTACAAACAAGAGCCTGAATCGCTCACCTTAATTTGTTTGGTTAAATCTCTCATCAATGATTATTTTGGCTTTTCAATTTATTTAAATGTTCTTTGAATCGTCCTATTTTCTTCAAAAGCAAAAAAAAATCATTTTCTCCTATGTTCTATTTTAGCCATAGGAGCTATGTTTCTTGACATACAAGGAAATAAAATATAAAATTTATACTAGATACTCTGAAAGTCATTTAGCCTAAGTTTGGCTGAAATTGATACAGCAGTTTCAAAGGAGAAGATTTTTTAAAGTAAGTCAACATGATGAACAAATTGTGAAAAAAGTCTTTAAAGGGCAATAACTCCTTAAATTGACAATTTTGGTCAAATTGACTTATTTGTAGATCTTACTTTGCTTACCATTTTTGCTATTAACAGTTTATCTGTATCTATAATAATATTCAAGATAATAACCAAAAACTGCAAAATTTCTTTAAAATCATCAGTTGAGCGGTATTATACCTGAAAAAGTCTTTGTAAGATTTGAAATGTCTGATGGAACATTTACCACTGGCCCTTTCACTCCCTCTGTCCACCACGTGGCAATGACAACAGTTTCATGAATGGAATTCTAAGAGCAACAAGCTGTTCCTCTAAATCATTAAGATCCACTAACTGTGGTGGAATAGGTTTTAAGTAAAGGTTATTTGCCAGTGCTTGAGGTGGCATATGTCCTTTCTTCAACATTTTTTCAAGTGTCTATCACATGTGTGACAAATGTATTCTTCGCTTTTATTCACTCCTTTGATCTCAATGATAGATAAGTGTTCAAATTGACAGTTTTGAGAATCCAATGCCCTGAAGCATTTTTTGGAAGCTTCATTGAGTACTCCGTCCAGGTAATATTTGGTTCTGATGCATTTAATGACTTGCATTTTGTACAGCAGCCTAAAACATACTCTGCATACATATTGTGGAGTGTTATTAATGTGGCTTTGAAACAATTTCCCAGATTTTTTTACAGACTGTCTTGCAGCTATAACTCTTTGTTTTTTTCATTTCTTGATGTTGAACGTTGTTATGGTATTTATCTCGAAGATAATTTTTTAAAGTATGTCTGAAAAGTGGATTTGATGCATAATTTTTTATGGAAGATGCCTCGATATTATTTCTAAAAGTTTCAAAGCGTTGATATCTAAGTTTGTTGTACTTTTTTGTGATGACTAATGTCTGTAACATATTTTATTTTGCTATTTTGGTTTTTTTCTGTTTATGGGGAAATTGAGAATAATTATACTGAGACATTGCTTGTAATTTTCTTTTAAAAACAGAGTTCGTACAGTATTTTAAGACTGATGCAAGCTTTTTCTGTCTTCTATACGTTTCACAGTTGGAGTATCTCAACTTTTCATATTGTTTTTTTTTTTAGAACATATGATTCATCAAAAGCATATTTCTGTCTCTGCATATGCAACTGCCTACTTCTATATTTTGTATTCAGCTTGTATTTGTGACTTGTTTCCTGCTGCTGAGAGTGTCTGAATTGGTCATCTAACTTATATCTTTTTTTCTTCAAGTTTGCTCTTTGTTCTTGTTTTCTCTTTCTTGTATTTATCATTACTGTTTTCTTAGGATCTTGACAATAGTATTCATTTTTGTTTAAATTTGGTGAGATTTTGGAATTTTCCACAGCAACTACAACATCGAATTTGTTTCTGTCCATATACAAATATACTAGAACACCCCCGCGAAATCGCGGGCATTCAGAGCGTAGTTTAAAGTATGAAAAGTGTTGTTGGAAGAATTTTGTAAGATATTGAATGACTGCAGAATTTCAGCAAAAGTATCATAAGTCATATGTTATTGGGGACAGGAAAATGTTTTTTTTTTATCCCTCCTCCTTTATTTCCAATTTTCCCATTTTTTGGTTTTCTATCAATTTCAATATGAACATACATTGAGTATGTTATGAACATTCAAGTAAGGAGCCTGTAATTCAGTGGTTGTTGTTTGTTTATGTGTTACATATTTGTTTTTCGTTAATTTTTTTGTACATAATTAAGGCCGCTAGTTTTCTGGTTTGAATTGTTTTACATTGTCAGTTCGGGTCCTTTTAAGGCTGAGTATGCGGTATGGGCTTTGCTCGTTGTTGAAGGTCGTAAGGTAACCTATAGTTGTTAATATCTGTGTCATATTGGTGGGCTTTGCTCGAGGTCGTACGGTAACCTGTAGTTGTTAATATCTGTGTCATATTGGTCTCTTGTGGAGAGTTGTCTCAACATGGCAATCATACCACATCTTCTTTTTTTTTGTAATCAATGAATTTTGTAAAAGATTTAATGACTGGAGAATTTCAGAAAAGGTATCAAAAGTTCACATGAATATTTTTAGCGTTTATCTGTATATTATGAACATTCATTAGTGTATAGTGTATTTACTTTCAATTCTAAGTTTACTAAGGGAGCTACCATTTGATTTTTAGGGGGGGGGGGGGCTAGGATGAAAAATTTTGTCCTGCATTTTTTTTTTCAGTAGCTGTAATCTCTGTCCTGCCTTTTTAATTTTTCACTCTGTTCGGTTCTGCCTTTTTTATTTAGTTTATCCTGACTTTTTTTTACCTAAATTGTCCTCCTGACTTTTTTTTTGCAAGTGTCTCTTCCTGCCTTTTTTTTTACTCAAGACTCGTCATGCCTATTTTTTCAAATTTCATCCTAGCCCCCCTCATAAAAATCAAATGGTAGCTCCCTAATCGATCCATAGTGGTCATTGATATAGTATACAGACCCTCTCTATTTAAAAAACTCTGTTACTGTCGTGGATAGTAAAATTGAAAATGATAGCAGATAGAATTCTGAAAATACACTTTATTCTTTGTATATGTATGTTCAAAGTATACAGAAAAATGCAAACCGGAAGTCTAATCCGACTTAAAATTTCGTCCAATGAGGGGACAATATCCGGATGCCTTTTTTCTCGTTTTTCTGTAAAAATAACTGAATCTGAATAATCATATAAATGGATGACAAATGGCACTATGCACAGTACCTATAGGACACAGAGGCGTGTTGAATAATTTATTGTGGAAAGAAGAGAAGTCACACCGAAATCGAGGTCTTCTCGTTTAATAGTATAGATTCCATGATGTACTGAAGAATTGAACGGAGAATAGTTTTTCCAAGTCCAGTGCACACCACTCTTACTATATACAAATATGTTTGTTTGCAATAACAGACATGCTGTATGTAATTCTATTTCTGTTCTAAAAGGAGTATCTTGTTCCATTTGATTTGTATTTAGATATATCCTTTTGCTGAAGAAGGTAGACTCTTTGATACATTGCTCTGATTTTCTTTGATGTAGTTGCAAATTTTTATTCTTATATGACATTGATGGTCTTCAGTAGCAGCTAATATATATGATAAAGCACTAAAAAGACTGTTTCCTTTCGAATTTAAATGATGAAACGCAAAAGGTGCTGTCAATGGTAAGGAATTAATACAGTATTTGGAGGAGCTTGGTACCTGACAAGGTATTTTTAATCTGCTGTTCTGTTCATTTTTCCAAATGTTGTTTACAGGTGAATACACATATGTTTGTTTTACCTGAAAAAGGAAAAAATAATAATTTTTGAATCTTATGTTAATGAGACTAAATTTTAAAAGTATAAGGTAAGTAGTACATAGGTGAGTATATATTTGTATGTATGGATAGAATACCACAGAGTTTAAGCATCATACCCTTTCTTGATGCAAATTTTATATCATACATAACAGAAAAAATGTGTTTTCATTGGTTGAAGTTTATTGCTGTGTAATATATTTGTTAAAAAAAATGCAGAGGTTTTGATAAATAAATGCCTAGTTTTTATTATAAAACTTGGTAAATATAAAAAAAAATTCAAATTTAGAAGAATTTTTTTTTTTTAATTGTTTGCTTTCAATTGGCCTTTCTCGTAAAAATCCAGTGTAAACAATACGCATAGATCTGTCACTTAAATAAATTATTATGTTATTGTACATATATGTTATACGCATGAATACCAATGCTTCTTTGTTGAATATTTACTAAGGTAAATGTATCAGTAAATAAAGGCTTGAAAACATGACAAATAATTAGGTGCCATATTTTCACATTAGAACAGACTGAGATAATTTTGTTTTGATGATTATACAATATAAATGTGTCAACAAGAGTGCACACACTGAAATGTTCGCCTTCTTTACTTATCATTGATATTATGTTTATAGTTCTAAGTGTAAAGCTTTATTACAACTGTCACATAAACTTAACATTAACCAAGATAGCTAAACAAAGACCAATGAACCGTGAAAATGAGTTCAAGGTCAGATGAACCATGCCAGGGAGACATGTACAGTTAACAATGCTTCCATACATAAAATACAGTTGACCTATCACTTATAGTTTAAGAAAAATGATCCAAAACACAAAAACTGAACACTGCAATGAACCGTGAAATAAAGGTCATGGTCAAATAAAACATGCGGGACTGACATATAGATCATAAAGTATTTCCATACACCAAATATAGTTGACCTTTGACATATAATATCAGATAAAAAGACCAACACACGAAAACTTAACTATAACCACTGAACCATGAAAATGAGGTCAAGGTCAGATGACACCTGCCAGTTGGACATGTACACCTTACAGTCCTTCCATACACCGAATATACTAGCCCTATTGCTTATAGTATCTGAGATATAGACTTGACCACCAAAACTGAACATTGTTCACTCATCCATGAAATGTGGTCGAGGTCAAGTGGAAACTGCCTGACGGGCATTAGGACCTTGCAAGGTACGCACATACCAAATATAGTTATCCTATTACGTATAATAAGACAGAATTCAACATTACAAAATATTTTTTTTTTTTCAAGTGGTCAAGAACATTGGACATGTGACTGACAGAAACTTCCTAACATGAGGCATCTATATACAAAGTATGAAGCATCCAGGTCTTCCAGCTTCTAAAATATAAAGCTTTTACAATCATAAGACTGGAACATTCCAATTATAAAACTATATATCAATTATCAAATAAATATGTGAAGAAACTAGATGTTTAAACAATTCATAAAAAAATTGTATAAAGGGCAATAACTCATTAAGGGGTCAACTGATTATTTTGGTCGTGTTGACTTATTTGTAGATCTTACAGCGAAAATTTCCTTAAAATTTCCATTTCAAGGCAAACAACCCAACAACTGGTTGCCTGATTCATCTGAAAATTTCACAGGAGATAAATCTGGACTTGACAAACAAGTATGCCGGTTGTCAGATTTGCTGTAAATGCTTTGGTTTTAGAGTTATAAGCCAAAGTCTACGTTTTACCCCTATGTTCTATTTTTAGCCAGGGAGGCCATCTTAGTTGGATGACGGACAAAAACAACAGACAAAGGACGACAAAGCAAAGTGATGAGAAAAGCTCACTTGGCCCTTTGGGCTAGGTGAGCTAAAAAGTCTATATAACTGTGATTTTTTACTAATCGAAATTGAAGCCCCTAATTTCGGCATAAATCAGCAGAGCAGAACGAAAAACTTAAACTGATATGTTACTATCATGGTCAACTCAAATTCAAAAATCAGCCCAACATCTGAAGGTGATTTAAAAAAAGCCATACATCTGAAGTTGAAGGACCATTACCATGTTTGACTTTTTAGGTCATTTTAGTAGGATGGTAGGATAGTGATAATAAAGTAATGATAGTACTTTTTGATTTTTTTTGTGATTGATATTCAAAATTAATGTCTCCTTTATATATACATGATATATTTACACAATTGTAGTTGTATTAAAAGATACCTTTTCACTAGTTTAGGATTATGCAGGTTTTAAAAAGAACTGTTGATACTGAGATATGTGTGAACTGTATAATAATTGATAGGTATTTGCAAATGGTGAAATTGAAATAGGTAATATTGTAACATGTCAACTATGGGAAGAAGTATTCAAAGTCCATGAATAGAATGGAATATTTTTTATTGATAATCACAGTGTCCTTAGCTGAGTTGTATCATTACATCAAATTTAAATACAATGATGACAATGGTTGTTTAAAATAATTGCTGTTGGAAAAAAAACACAATTTAAACAATACAAATAAATCAAAATTTTAAAAATATAAGATGAAATAATAAATCAAAATATCTGATTTAAGACCACTTACAGACTAATAAAAACCAGAAAAGAATTTTAATGTCAATGACATATATGTCATAATAAATTATTTGAAAGTCGAAAAACATGTGAAACACGCAAAGAGCTTATAAATCAAAATGGCTAAAAGAATTGCAAAAGTCGAGCAAGGAAGTTTTTTGGAGAAAGATATTTCGCTTTATCTTATATAATTTTAAAATTCTAAAATAACGACTATCTTAATAAAATGAATGGAAAATCAATGAACCATGACTTATCATGTTTATATAGATATGAGCTACTACTAATACAACTGTGTACGAAACATCAAAACAATACCATTAGTTATTTATTTTTTAATAAATTACTTAAGCTCAACCAAACAGCTTGCTCTTAATTTTTTTTTAGCTATTGCTGGAAAAAGAGGCAAACCCTCCTTTTTGTAATGAATAAAACCCCATAACTAGGAAACATAAAAATAAAAAATTGATAAAAATAAAAATGAAGCACCAAACTTACAAATTGATGATTTGAAGTGTTTTGAGTTAAGAGTCTGAAAACTTGAAAATCACTCTTTTTGGAATGATTAAAACCTCAATTCTCTAAAACTTAATATATAAAAAAGATAATAAATGTAAGAAAGAACATTTCAGTTGATATAAACAATTGACCAAAGTTTTTTGCAAATTGGTTAAAGTATTTTTAAGTTCATATCTGACATGTTGACGACAGACAGACAAGGGTATAGCATAATATGTCTTGTAAACAGGATGATAAAAATAACTATTATTATTCTACTTGCATAATTTATTGTTGACTCTTTTCTGGTTGTGTCTTTACATCTTTGAAATCATGTTTATTTAATCCAAAACACATGTTATAAGGTCCAATGAACTTGTGTTGTGAAAATCTAAAAAAAAAAAATCTTTTGTTTACAAACACATACTTTCATATCAAAAGATACAGAGAGATGAATATCAAGTAAACATGTATATTTCACAAATAGACATACCAGTCTATAATATATAATATAAAATATAATTATGAAATAAAGCAACTGAATTAAATAAGTTTTAAAAGTTGTCGAACATAATTAATTTTGCTGCTCTTCTTCTTCATGTTCTTTTAATTTTGTTTCACTATAATCCATGGTAGATAACTGCTTGTCCTCCTTTAACTCATCATTGGAACTCTGAAGTTGTTCAATCTGTTGTTTTAGATGAAAATTTTCCTGTTTTAGATGACATACTTCCAGCCTTTCATTTTTTTCCTTACTCTCATACATTTGAAATGCATGTTGTATTTGCTGTGACTCATTTTTAATAATCTTTCCCAGTTCCCTAAGATGATCAGTTGAGGTATTGAAAAAGATTCCATGTTCATAAGGAATTTTGGGTAGTTTGGCTATGCAGCCCTGTAATTGATAGGACATAGCAATTACCTCTTCTGATGTCCTCCTCAGATTTTCAACTGATTTCTCCATTTCTCTGAAATGGAAAAAAATACTTTTAAGGAGAATAACTCTGGAAGTGGTCAATTGACAATTTTGATCACGTGAGCCTTGGCTTCGTGTTGAAGATGTACCTTAACCTAAATCGTTTACTTTTTATAAATTGTTACTTGATTGGAGAGTTGTCTCATTGCCATTGGCACTCATACCACATCTTCGTATATCTTTATACCTGAAAACTGAGAGAGATACTAATTATGCTATTAAAATAGATGCAAGGTTGGGCGGTAAATACCACCCCTGGTATTTACCAGTGGTATTTATTGGTATGAACCGCCCCAGATAAAACTCCCCAAGTGGTCAATACTGGCAAATACTGGTCAATTGAAATTTCCATGGTTGTTTTTACTATTAATTGAAGTAAAAACTTAATACAAAGTTAAACACATGTTAAATATATACTTAAACTGTAATTTTTATGCATGTGTCAGCTTATAAAATTAATGAATTTGATGTTTTTTATTCATTTAATACACTTATTCCTACTAATTTAGTTATTATGAATTATGATATTGTATACTTAAAATATATATATAAAACAAGAATGTGTCAAAAGTACACGGATGCCCCACTCGCATTATCATTTTCCATGTTTAATGGACTGTGAAATTGGGAAAAAAACTAATTTGGCCTTTAAAGTAAAAAGATCAACCAATCATTGCCAATAGGCATGATAGGGGACATGTGTACTAAATTTCAAGTTGATTGGACTTTAGTTTCATCAAAAACTACTTTGACCAAAAACTTTAACCTGAAACATACATGTAATAAGTTAGAGCAGGCCCGATTTTCATTGAATGTATACATAATATTTCTGTGGTCATCATTTTGTCGGATTAAAATATTTGATCAATACCTTTGCGTGTGCCTTTAAAATTGGCAGAATTAATACTTTTGCAATTACATGTATGTTCTATTTGTAAGAATAAGTGAAAAATGTGCATTACGCAAAAAAAAACCTGTTATACCATGTATACAGTATATATTCCTAGATAATCTACCTTTTTAAGAATTTAAAGGATTATGGATAATCTTATGCATGCGTTATGAAATAATGTAAAACTTTATGTCATTACTTCAGTTACAATTGTTTAGGTGGTTTTTAACAGAAATGACAACATTTTAGTGCATGCTTTTATATTAACACCAAAAAAAAGTGATATTTGCATACAGTGCAATTTCTACCAAAAATAAATCAATGAAAATGGGGCATTTATTTAAATAAATTTGGTCATGTTGGTACAAATTTCCATCTTCAATGATGTTTTTCTATAAAATTAATGCAATATGATGACTTACATTAATCCATCAATCACTCATTGGCACATATATGTAGATGTAGTGTAATGGTATCTGGCCAGGTTTGCAGATACACAATGTACATGTAGCTGTTTCCTAAGAATTTATCAAAATGTTCGATTTGTTCGTTTATTTCCGTAATCTCAAATTCAACCGAGAATGAGAATATTGTAGGCGCCACAAGGTGGTGTGTAAATAAGGTGCCATGTTTCATGCTACATTGTAATTAATACGTTGTTTAATTGCACTACCCCTCAGGACAATAGTTGCACCTCGGGACAAAAAAAATATTATTCCTCTCATACCCAGTCAATAAGTGTTTTATTATATCGAAAAAGACAACCGACAATAAATTGCAGTGATAAATGAACCATCGTAATATTTAAAAGAAGAAACCAAACCAGAACGTTTACAACAGTGAAATTTTTTTAACCAGTCCAATAGGATGAATAGTTCAACATGTTCAAAGCTAATGTAATTTGCAAAATAATGAAAATATTGTGTACTTATTTTATATAGAAAATTACAACTGAGGCATAATAATGTATACTTATTGAGTGGAAAAGTAAGTTTATTGGACAGATGAAGCAACTATTGTCCTGAGGCGTAGCAAAAGTTGTATCCGATGGACTAAAAACATGATAAACTTGCTATTCTACGAATATCCAGTCTGTAAGTGTTTTATTATATCGAAAAGACAACAGACAATAGAAGGCCGTGAGATCAAAAAGAAGAAAAAAAACAAACCATAATGCTTACTTCATAGATACATCAGGAGCCTCTGGCCTTTGTTAGTCTTGTATTATTTTTAATTTTAGTTTCTTGTGTACAATTTGGAGTTTTGTATGGCGTTCATTATCCTAAATTAAGTGAGATTCTGTCAACGTTTTAAATTGTGTTGAATAACTCTTTATTATGTTTTGGGAAGTGTATTTGCGATAACTTTTTTTCGTTGACTTGTTTCAAAATAAAGTGAATTTCTGACTACATTTTTTTTTTGGTGTGTTGATTTTTTTTTTAATAATGTTTTGATTATAATAGTGTATTGCTATATTTTATTGTTTCATTGTTTCAGATCAAAGGGACGAAGCTGTTAAAAACAATTATCTTTTGTGTTTTTCATTTAAAATCTTCAATGTTTTACTCATACCAAGCCAAATACATTCAGTTAAACCAATTTAAAACAACAATCATGATTTTGCAATTATTCTGAGGGAATTTGAATTAAAATTGGATGCGAGCGTGTAGAGTGTGAACAGACCTTGGGTGCGAACGTGCAAGGTGTAGGGTGCGAAGTGTATTGGGTGCGAATGGACCTGATATCAATTGAACACATGTTGGTGACATTCTGTTACAAGTCTGTTCTATGGTCGGGTTGTTGTCTCCCTAACACATTCCCCATTCTTAATTTTTTGTATGTTCAATTGCCAATATTTTATTACTATTGACAAAACGTCTGTGATAATTGTTTGTTATAATTGGCAGGTTAACAATCCATACGAACCCCTAAAAAATATTTAATCCATACGAACCCCTAAAAAATATTTTCTAGAAGTTCGTATCCATGACAAATGATGTGTCTGTGGGCATATAATAGATTTGACTTCACGTTTCTGGAAATGCGGTGCTGGCCATATATTTTTCGTGTTACTCACCTTCTTTTTATTCTGGGATGAACTAATATATATGTAACAAATATTAAACAGTTGAATTTTACATGTGTGTATTAGCGGAAGTTTTGGAATGGAGTGTAAATGCAAAAGCAAACACGGAAACACACGTTTTATTCCGTAAAATTATGTCCTGCTGTTTACGATTTAATATGATCTGCGATGCAAACTATACAAATAGTGAACGCATTTACAAGAATGAAATGAAATGCATAGCTACACATTAACAAGATCAATAACAAAGATAAAAAATTTAAGAACAATTATAAAAAGTCAAGAACAATATAACACTGTTGGGATTGGACCTTTATCACAATATCGGGACTCCGGGATCGGGAGGCTCTGGATTTCGGAATTGATCCCTTCGGGATCTGGGAATTATTTTTTACGAATTTCGGGACCTGGGTATTTAGTGTTTTTAAGCCCGGGATTTCGGAATTTCGTGTTTTTAAGTCCAGGATTTCGGGATCAGGACCCTCCTACCCTCCCTCTTTTGGTGTTTTATTTGAAAGAAAGATACATGAAGGTTTGGGTGGGGCTTAAATGATTAAAGAATAATGCCCTTAAAAAAATGAAGATTAAAGAATAACGGGCAAAAATCTAAGATTCGAGAAATGAGTGGTTTAATTTTTTAAAGATTACAGAAAATAGGGGTTAATTTTTTGAAGATTAGAGAAAAAAGGGGTGAAATTTTAAATGTCTACAGAAAAACAGACACCCCCCATCCACACCCTCATACCCTTACAGAACTGAAATGTTTGCAGCAGATCTGGTGCAAACTTGCTGCAGGTCTGCTGCAAACAAAATGCTTGCAGGAACCCTTTGAATAATGTTTGCAGATGTTCGCAGCTAGCTGCAAACCTCCTGCAAACGTTGCAGCTTTTTGCTGCAAGCTTGCGGCAAGGTTGCAGAAACAAATATGTTTGCAGTAAGATTGCAGGAAAAACTAGAATATAAGGATTTTTTGCAGCTAGATTGCAGTAAACTTTGACAATTTTATATGTTTGCAAGAGCATTGCAAGAAACTACATAAAACGACTGAGCATGCCTATTGGTAACTTCCTGGAAGATAAAGATTTGAAATTTGAAAATGTTGGTGATGTTTGTTTCATGATATATATTAGTGTTCAGGGAGGCATTATAGTTTGGCAATTAACAGATTAGTTTTTAAAGACATTATTTGTAAGTACATATTCATCGTAGAATGTTAACTTAATAAATTCATTCCCTCCACAGATATCTGCATGAGGTTTAAAATACATTTTCAAATAATATGTAACCATGCAATATACAGTACGTACTCCCTCATATGCTTAGGTATCATAACTTACAAAATATATGTAAGTCTAGTTGAATTTTGTGACAATTTTAGTATACAATCAATGACATATACATGCGCAAAGTAAATTTCAAATAAATCTTTTTAACTTTAGATTCATGCATGTAATTCATTTGAAAACGTACCTGGAATTAATTTAGCTTATTAGACATGTTAAAAGGTATAAACTTATGCTATGATAATTTTTCAAATGAGAAAGTAATTGAATTATTTTATGAATGGATGGATGTAACTTTTTTAGAATTTGCTGTGTAATATAGATAAAATGATATGTACACAACATGAATTTGGTTAATTGTATAACTGATTGATTTGAATAAAAATGTTTGCAGCAGGTCTGCAGCAAACACGCAGGAGAAAGATTAATTTGCATAAATATGTTTGCAGCAGGTCTGCGGCAAACACTCATTTGTATATAAATGTTTGCAGCAGGTCTGCAGCAAACACGCAGGAGAAGGATTAATTTGCATAAATATGTTTGCAGCAGGTCTGCAGCAAACACTCATTTGCATATAAATATTTGCATGCAGCAGGTCTGCGGCAAACACTCATTTGCATGGTAAATTGTTTACAGCAGACCTGCAGCGTATTTGCAGCAAACACGGCGCAAACACGGACTATATGTTCGCTGCAAGTCTGCAGCAAGTTCGCAGCAGACTTGCAGCAAATGTTTGCAGGAGGCTGATTTTTTCAGTAAGGGTACAGCAATAAGAAGAAACTTACATAAATCAAAACATTGAGATATATGTCCCTATATTAGAAATGTCCATGACAATGGTGGAAATGGTGGAAATTCCAAATTCATAAGTGAAATCCACATATCATGCATATGTTTGACAACATTTGATAAAAGTTAAATAAGTTTGGACCTTTTTGATTTTTTTTTAATTTTTGCAGTTTCCTTGGTATCTTTGGCCATTTTGAAAATGTCTAACTCAAAATTGAAGCCTACATTATAAGCTAGGCAATATTTGTTTTGAATTTGTAACATTTCTATTTTTTTTCATTTTTTGCAGTTTCCATGGTTACGGCGGCCATTTTGGAAATTGCAAACTCAAAAGTCAGGTCTACATAAAAAAAGCAACATTTGATATAAGTTTCTTTAAATTTGAAGCATTTAAAAGTTTTTCATATTTTTGCAGTTTCCATGGCAACGGAAGCCATTTTGTAAATTCCAAACTCAAAAGTCAAATGTACGTAAGCCAGGCAACATTTGTTATAAGTTTCATTAATTTTAAATCATTTTGAAATTTTTGCAAATTTTTCCTGTTTCCATGACAACGGCGGCCATTTTGAAAATTCCCAACTCAAAAGTGAAGTCTACATAAGTTAGTCAACATTAGTTATAAGTTTCATTAAATTTGAAGCATTTTGAAGTTTTTCATATTTTTGCTGTTTCCATGGCAACGGCGGCCATTTTGAAAATTCTAAACTCGAAAGACAAGTCTACATAAGGTAGGCAACATTGTTATAAATTTCATTAAATTTAAAGCATTTTGAAGTTTTTCACATTTTGCTGTTTCCATGGTAACGGCGGCCATTTTGAATATTCCAAAGTCAAACCACCGCTGCAATTTATTCCCTCCATAATCGTATACCATTTAATGGCATTAGAAAAAAATTAACATTGATGTTCTGGAATGTTCTGTGAAAATTCAAAGTTTTGACCTTTTTGCATTGTTTCCATGGTAACAACAGATATTTTGAAAATTCCAACGACAAATTCCACGTCTTCCAATGTTGCTCATCGTTACTGTGAAGTTTCATGAAGTTTGGAACATTTTGGGATTTTTGAATTTTTTGGAGTAGTTTCCATGGCAACATAGTAGTTCCAATGAGTGCCAAAATCACCCAACACCTGTATATAGTGGGCACCTACATTGTATTTAAATATAATGGTTCTGAGTTCAATCATATCACAATAGTTCACCTACACAAAAAACTGTATTTTTCCACATTTGTGTAGTTTCCATGGCAACGTCAGCCATCTTGATGATGCCATACCCCGTTTGCACAATTTCATATAGTGGACTACATTATGGCATAGTTTCATCAATATTGTTCAAGCCAATTCCGAGAAATAGCATGGACAAAATGTGTGGAAGAATAAAAATAATAAAAAGAAAAAAAAGAAACGTAGAATAACAAGATGTCACCCCAACTCCGTTGAGGGTGCCATAACTAGATTTGTAATTGCTAGCAATAACAGATGGCACCCTCGTCCCCCCATTGCCAGGCGAGCGGCAGCCATTTTGAAAATTTCAAAGTCAAAGAGTGCATCTACACATGCAAGTCATCATTTTTGTAAAATTTTATTAAGTTTGGAGCATTTTGAAATTTTGGACAATTTTGCTGTTTCCATGGTTACGGCAGCCATTTTGGAAATTTCAACTTCAAAATGCAACTCCGCACGTCAGTCACTATTCCTGTAAAGTGTCATCCAGTTTGCAGCATTTTGATTTTTTTTGGAAATTTTTAACATTTGTCCTGCAACCATGGTTACAGTAGATAATTCCAAAATTCTAAAAGCAGACATCTTATTGCCACATGTCATGTTATATATCAATGAAGTTTCATTTACTTTGTTCCAATACTCACTGAGAAAATGCAGATTTTATGCATTTTTCCATAGGGTCAATGCAAAACTTGGCCCCAGTTTCCATGACAACGGCGGCCATTTTGGATTATCAAAATATTGTTTTGACATCTAAGCGTACCGGGTAACATTTTTATAAAGTTTCATCCAGCTGAGTGTTATAACGAAAGAGTTAGAATTTTTGATATTTTAGCTGTTTCCATGGTAACGGCAGCCATTTTGAAAATTCCAAAGACAAATTGGAAATCAGCACATGTCAGTTACCATTCCTGTGGAGTTTCTTCCAGTTTGGAACACTTTGATTTTTTTAGCATTTTTGCTGTTTCCATGGAAACGGCGGCCATCTTTTACCATTCCATACCAAGGTGCACAACTTTACATGGGGGTCCTCATTATACTAAAGTTCCATCAACATTGGTCCATAGGATTCCGAGAAACACGACGGACAAAATGTGTGGAAGAAGAATAAGAAAAACTAGAATTGCCATTGCAAGCAATAGCGGATGTCACCCTGGTCCACCAATTGCCACTAAACAGCAGCCATGGTAACGGCAGCCATTTTGGAAATTTCAAAGTTGAATGCCGCATCTAGATTTACAAGTTAACATTTCTGTAACGTTTCATATATTTTTGAAGAGTTTTCAAAATTTTGCTATTTTTGAACAGTTTCCATGGCAACATTTGAAAATTCCGAAGTCATACTGCCGCTTCATATTGTGCTCCCAATATTATACCATCATATAACATTTAATGGCCGTAGAATTAATTTAACCCTAATGTTCTGGAATGTTCCATGAAATTTTTCATATTTTTGCTGTTTCCATGGCAATGGCAGCCATCTTGGAAATGCCAACCCCCGATTGCACATCTGGACATGAGGGTTAACATTATGTTGAAGTTCCAGCACCATTGGTCCAAGCAGTTCCGAGAAATAGTCTGGACAAAAAAGTGTGGAATAATAATTATAAATAAAAAAAAGAATGGAACAATAACAATATGTCACCCGACCTCCGTCAGGGTGACATAAAAATAAAAAAAACAAAAAGAAACGTAGAATAACAATATGTCACCCAAACTCCGTTTAGGGTGCCATAATTAGTCTCCTACCTGTCAATTCAAAGTTGACAAAAATCACAAAAATTAACAAAAGATTATAATTCAGGGTTAAAGAAAAGTATTACTTGAATATATATATAACAGTTATAATCAAATATTAATATGAAGATCATTATAAAATGATGAATATACATGTATGTACAATATCTTTTACCAAGATAAAAGGTATATAATTGTATTATATGTCTCTGCTTAGGCTAATGATGACTTTTCAATACTGTAACAGTTTATTCTTTACTGAAGTAGACAAGCTTAAAGTAACCAAACCATTTTAGTATGTTAAAAATTTATCAAATATGAACAAAGAGGTTAATTTAATGACCAAAAACACAATTTTAGATTTTTTTCATTGTAATCGGAATGTAATCAAAAAGTAATCATGATTACAGGGTATTTTGAAAAGTAATTGATTAAATTAAATTACATGTAATCAGATTTTTGGCTGATTAATGATTACACTGATTACTTGAAAAATTGTAATCAATTACAGCTGATTAACGATTACAATTACAATTACCCCAAGTCTGCTTCTGCATATACCTATTAGTCTTATTTTTTATATCAATTTGAAGAACCAAATAACATCAACAAGGAGTGACATTTTCTAACATCGTTTTTTAAATTTCATTCTTATTACGAGGTGGAAAGACCTTCAATTGTTCTCTGAAAATTGGTTTTTAATTTCTATTTATATTTCTAAATGTTTCAAGAGTCTTCGGGTTTTGTTTTTGTTTTAAGAAATGTAATTTTTTGATTTCGTTTTATTAATAACTAGAGGCTCTAAAGAGCCTGTGTCGCTCACCTTGGTCTATGTGCATATTAAACAAAGGACACAAATGGATTCATGACAAAATTGTATTTTGGTGATGGTGATGTGTTTGAAGTTCTTACTTTACTGAACGATTTTGCTTCTTACAATTATATCTATAATGAACTTTGCCCATTAGTAACAGAGAACTATATTTGGTAAAAATTTACATATATTTACCAAATTAATGAAAATTGTTAAAAATTGACTATAAAGGGCAATAACTCCTTAAGGGGTCAATTGACCATTTAGGTCATGTTGACTTATTTGTAGATCTTACTTTGCTGAACATTATTGCTGTTTACAGTTTATCGCTATCTATAATAGTATTCAAGATAACCAAAAACGGCAAAATTTCTTTAAAAATTACCAATTGGAGGGCAGCAACCCAACAACCAGTTGTCCAATTCATCTGAAAAATTCAGGGCAGATAGATATTGACTTGATTAACAATTTAACTTCTTGTCAGATTTGCTCTAGATGCTTTGAATTCATAGTTATAAGCCAAAAACTGCATTTTACCCCTATGTTCTATTTTTAGCCGTGGCGGCCATCTTGGTTGAATGGCCAGGTCATCGGACACATTTTTCAAACTAGATACCCCAAAGATGATTGTGGCCTAGTAGTTTCAGTGGAGATTTTGTAAAAGATTACTTAGATTTATGAAAAATGGTTAAAGATTGACTATAAAGGGCAATAACTCCTAAAGGGGTCAACTGACCATTTTGGTCATGTTGACTTATTTGTAGATCTTACTTTGCTGAACATTATTGCTGTTTACAATTTATCTCTATCTATAATAATATTCAAGATAATAACCAAAAACAGCAAAATTTCCTCAAAATTACCAATTCAGGGGCAGCAACCCAACAACCGATTGACCGATTCATCTGAAAATTTCAGGGCAGATAGATCTTGACCTGATAAACATTTTTACCCCATGTCAGATTTCCTCAAAATGCTTTGGTTTTTGAGTTATAAGCCAAAAACTGCATTTTACCCCTATGTTCTATTTTTAGCGGTGGCGGCCATCTTGGTTGGTTGACCAGGTCACGCCACACATTTTTTAAACTAGATACCCCAAAGATGATTGTGGCCAAGTTTGGATTAATTTGGCCCAGTAGTTTCAGAGGAGAAGATTTTTGTAAAAGATTAATTTAATTTATGAAAAATGGTTAAAATTGACTATAAAGGGCAATAACTCCTAAACGGGTCAACTGACCATTTTGGTCATGTTGACTTATTTGTAGATCTTACTTTGCTGAACATTATTGCTGTTTACAGTTTATCTCTATCTATAATAATATTCAAGATAATAACCAAAAACAGCAAAATTTCCTCAAAATTACCAATTCAGGGGCAGCAACCCAACAACCGATTGACCGATTCATCTGAAAATTTCAGGGCAGATAGATCTTGACCTGATAAACATTTTTACCCCATGTCAGATTTGCTCTAAATGCTTTGGTTTTTGAGTTATAAGCCAAAAACTGCATTTTACCCCTATGTTCTATTTTTAGCCGTGGCGGCCATCTTGGTTGGTTGACCGGGTCACGCCACACATTTTTTAAACTAGATACCCCAATGATGATTGTGGCCAAGTTTGGTTTGATTTGGCCCAGTAGTTTCAGAGGAGAAGATTTTTGTAAAAGTTAACGACGACGGACGCAGGACGACGACGGACGACGGACGCAGGACGACGGACGCCGGACGCAAAGTGATGGGAAAAGCTCACTTGGCCCTTCGGGCCAGGTGAGCTAAAAACCTATATATCATAAAGACAAATATGCAACTTACATAAGGCAAAAGCATTGAAAAGGGTTTACAACTTGATGGGGTCATAAAACAATTTCCTACGTATCTTTTCGATCCTTTGAACTATGAAAATCATGCTTTTAATGTTATCAAATATTGTATTTTTTTATGATTTTCAAATAAATTTGAATATCCAACCGACTGCTAGATATTGGATATTGAATATCGAATATCGAATAACGAACCGGATGCTAACTTCACATCCATGACATAATATAAATGTATTTTTATGTGTGTTTTACAGTCTCTCATAACTCAATTTAGAGACAGTGGTTCTTTTATTAATTGATCTGTTAATATTACATGGTGTTAAATATCAAATGTTTTAAAGAGTTGAGACTCTAATAAATTGTTTGTTGTTGTTGCTGTGATCAAAAACACGAAGAACTGCATAAACATTTTGTAGTTATGAAAGAATATATTAATCAATATTATGGTAACACAAATTCGTGTGACGTCTGTGTAAATGATTAGTTATGATACAGTTATTAATTTAGAATAAATGAAGGTCAGGAAAGGATCAACTTTTTGATTTATCGAATCAAGAAGTCCATCAAAGGAAAAAGCGAAAAACAACTGCAACATTCCTGACTTCGTACAGACATAAGTGTTATATACTTTGAAAGCAGACCTTAATTTATTGGAAATGGCTTCCGTTTTTGTTTTAAGTTCATAGTCCTTTTGAAAATATTGCCATGATATCTATCGAAAGAGCCATTGTATTACATGTTTCAGTCGAGATGTATAATTTGTTTCAGGCCTATTTACTGTTGAAAATAGTCTGCTAAGTTTTTCGGGGTATTTCAATATTTCAAAAACAAACGAGTACTTGAAATTAAAATGACGATAAGTTTGAAACTGCAGGTTTCAAGGAGACCGTTTCGCTCACTTAGCAGTTAGGCTTCCAAACTGTACAATGTAATACGAATATTTAATGAATTTTTTTTATTATATATAGTTTCTTTGTAATCAGCAGAAATGCAAATTGAATCGATTGATAATTTCATCATTTAACCTTTTTTGTAGATCTTGTGTTGCTGAGCATACATTGTTTTCCTGTAAAAAGTTTTTGCCTTTCTGTTATAGATTTAACGATAGATATAATGTTAAAACACTATGATGAATATAGTTTATAACATGGCATTTTTCATATCAGACCCCTTATCATGCCGCCCCAGGTCATGATATCAGCCCGAGAGCCGATAGGCTCGAGGGATGATTTTGACCATGGGCTGATACATTTATGGAGGGGGTCTGATATGAAAAATGGCATGTTATGTTCTTTTTATCATACACTTAACAGAAGACATACAGACAAAAATATTTTTAAAACTTTGAAAAAATTGGATTTGTTGTAATATTTGTTTTGCTTTTTTTAATAATATATTTTCCTGAATCCTAATATTATTTTTTTATCCAACTTTGTTATGTTTACACAACAAATGTACCATTGAGGTGTATTTTCGGATTTGCAGAATGACGTCGAAATGTCATGCGATAATAACTGGAAGCAGTTGATATAAAACGGAAGCAGTTGATATAAACCAGAAGTAGTAACTGTTGATAACAAAACTCATATCACAGGACTGAAGCAATTCTTTAATTAAATGAATAAATAAATGTCAAAATTAGTTTTATCATGGGGTAAAATTATACCATTATGTATAATATATAAGTATATGATAAAAAAAATATCAGATAATTGACTTCTAAAAGTTCAATATGGATTCAACTAACTTGTTTGCTTATTTTTCATAATATTATATAGATATCATTTTGCTAATATTTGTTTTAAGTCGACAGTTCTTCTATATCTCATATATGTATTGTTTTCACAAAAAATGCAAAAAGGGTAAAGTGTTAGGGCACAAACTCATTTAAAGTGACGACTTATAATTTGGACCGTGTTTACTTACTTATTTTTTGTAGATCCTTTTGGTGATAGCTTTTTAAAGAAAGGAAAACAAATGACAAAATATTTTATGAGCACTTACTATGATAGACGAAGGACAACAACTTTACGTAGAGCTCGAATAGGCTTTTTGAAAACTAGCATTTATACTTTATAAATTGGGACATTAAAAGCTAGATTGAAAGAGCTTTAATATTGAAATGCGAAAAGATTGGCCCAAGTTTTTGTTTTGTTCTCACCACGATGTCTCACGTAAAATGACGTTTTCATGAACAAGATGCTCTCAAAAGTCTAAATCGTTCACCTTTTTTTGCTTAAATTTTTCATCAATGATTATTTCTGCTTTCAATATATATTAATCAGTGGCTTAAAAATGCCATTTAAATGTTCATTGTATCTGTCATATTTAAATATTTCTTCAAAAGCAAATAAATGCATTTTACCCATACGTTCCATTTTTGCCATAGAGTCTATGTTTCGCGACGTATAAGGAAATAAAATACAAAATGTATACTACATTCATTTGAGAAGATTTTTAACACACCTTGTGTAAAATTGTTATCAAACGGCATTAACTTTTTAAGGGGTCAATTGACAATTTTGAGCATATAAACCTTTTTTGTAAATCTTACTTTGTTGAACATTTTGTTTTACAGTTTATCTTTATCTTCAATAATATTTAAGATAATAACCAAAAAATGTCAAATTTCCTTCAAATAACCAATTTCGTGGCAGCAACCCAACAATGGGTTGTTTAATTCGACTGAACATTTGGAGGTTGGTAGACCAGATTAACTTATCAGTAAATTTCATTTGCTTTCAAAAAGAAGGACTATCCAGAGCCTGCATTGATTCTGTTCAAATATTGTATCCCGTTTGTTTTTGCAATGTGTCGGTTTCCATTTCTTTTTAATTCTTAATTTTATAAACGTTTAACGTTAAATCATACGTGCACTTTCATACCTAACAAAGGAATTGATGCGTCGCGAGTACATCGTTAAGTACAATCGACTTTTTAAGAAATGGAACAGTTAGCTGCTTGATATTCAATAATCGTGTTTTTCAAGGTGATTCTGTTAATCCTGGATTAATAGTATTTATATCTGTAGCTGCCTATGTAAAGATGTTACTAATTGCTAGTTTAAGGTGGTACCCAACACTTTAACTAAAATTGATTTGGCTCGTTTAATTTTCTTAAAATTTTGACAAAGTATTTACTTTGACCCTTTTACAAAAATATAAAAATTTCAAAAAATTTGAACCAACCGTTTTATCAGAAAAATTACACTGGTTATATAGCAGTTTGATAAACAATTATTTTGATCATTGAGAAGCTTGATATTCCCTTAACAACACAACGTAATTAAAACGTTAAGCTGATTTTACAGAGTTATCTCCCTCTAGTGTTAGGTACCACCTTAATCATCAATTACATAAATACTGATAGAAACAATTGGCTACATACAATTAAAATCAGATTTTATGAGATAATTAGTTACATTCTATAACATTTAGCTAATTATGGGACTTCGGGATTATTCATATCTTCAGTTTGATATTTTATTTAAGTATCATCTCTCAATAATATATAACAATGTATAATACAAGTTTATATAAAGTGGAATATATATATATATATATATATATATATTACAAAGCCGTAAAGCACAGAATTATAAGAGACTAAAACATTGAAACATTAAAGAAAATTTTTCAATTATGAATCATATCTATTGATACATTTTTACAGTATAAAACTTTTATACGCTTATTTATAATAAGATATTAATAAACTCATCATAAATACCAGGATTGAAATTTTGCATTTGCACCAGATGCGCGTTTCGTCTACAAAAGACTCACCAGTGTCGCTCGAATAAAAAAAAGTTAAAAAAGCCAAACAAAGTACAATGTTAAGAGCATTGAGGACCAACAATTCCAAAAAGATTTGCCAAATACAGCTAAGGTAATCTATTTTCGAGGTTGAAAAGCCTTAGTATTTAAACAATTCCAAGTTTTGTAAACAATTAATTCATATTATGACCTTATAAATAATAATACATTTCAACACAGAAGTGCTGACTACTGGGCTGGTGATACAGACTTTGACACAACTTCGAAATGTCTGTGAATAATAATAAATATTTTTAGTTTATCATCATATAAAAAATAAGATGTGGTATGATTGCCAATGAGACAATTAACTGTCCACAAAAGACCAAAACGACACAGACATTAACAACTATAGGTCATCAATTTGTTACTACTATTTGTCTTCTTCTAAAATCGTCATAAACTGTACACGATAAAGTAACATAAGGAATCTTATAAAATATTTTAACGATCATCACAGACTCGCTTCTCTAAAACTTATTGTTCAAATCTTCGTGCTTCTATTCCAAATGGTGCAACTCCACATCAAAATTTGACAAAGGAACCCGTTTGTGTAAATGGCATTGGAATTTTATAATATGTTTCAGTTTCAAAATTGTTGTTATATAAATTATATGTTCTTAGTTGGTTACAACCTTTGAGCAACACGACGGGTGCCACATGTGGAGCAGGATCTGCTTACCCTTCCGGAGCACCTGAGATCACCCCTAGTTTTTTGGTGGGGTTTGTGTTGCTTATTCTTTAGTTTTCTATGTTGTGTCGTATGTGCTGTTGTTTGTCCTTTTCATTTTTAGCCATGGCGTTTTCAGTTTGTTTTAGATTTATGAGTTTGACTGTCCCTTTGGTATCTTTGGTCCCTCTTTTAGTAATTCAAGCTTTATCTATCTGCAAATTACATTGCCACTGATCAACACATTAGGTAAATATTCTAGTCATAATAATATTAACGAGTACTGAGGTGCTATCATTAAGGTGGTACCCAACACCTTCACTAAAATTAATTTGGCTCGTTTATTTTTCATAAAATTTTGACAAAGCAATTACTTTGGCCTTTGGACAAAAATATAAAAGTTTTAAAAAATTTGAACCAACCATTTTATCAGAAAAATTAGACTGGTTATATAGCAGTTTGACAAACACTAATGTTGATCATTGAGAAGCTTCATATTCCCTTACAATTTAATGTAATTAAAACGTTTAGCTGATTTTACAGATTTATCTCCCTGTAGTGTTAGGTACCATCTTAAAAGACTTTTCGTTTTGCATTTCCCTTGGAGTTTGGTATTTTGTCACTGGTTCAGACGTACTTATAAATATAATTATTTCTGTGAATTTTTTTTGTAGGATCCTTTACTATAGATAATCTAGCTGATCTGTAAAAATAACATTTTCATGTCTTATATATCATGTACTGTAGTACGACACTAGATTAAAACTGACAACGAATGGTAACACCCGGCCACCGAAAGCTTCATTTGAAGCCCAGGTGGTCGTGTGGTCTAGCGCAACGGTTACAGTGCAGGCGATTTGGTGTCACGATATCTCAGTAGCATGGGTTCGAATCCCGGCGAGGGAAGAACAAAAACTTTGCAAAGCAAATTTACAGAACTAACAGTGTTGGTTTGATGTTTAGACGAATTGTATATATATAGTTTAAAGGGATACTAGCTATAAGGTATAGAAAAATATCATATTGACTTGCAAGTCAATAATTCGACCTCATTAAATCCGTATTCATGCGAACTTCAATTGAACCTCTTAGTTAGAGATTGTTCACACATGAACTCGGCGTGATCATCAAACAGAAAAGGATGTCAACATTGAAAGTGAAAAAGGGTACACCATTTGATCTACAAAAACTTTTTTTCAAACAGGTAAACACAATTATTAACATATTGTTTAACCAATAATATGATATCAAACAGAAATAGAAAAATCCAATTGCACGAGTTCGTTTTCTATTTATATCTATGTTTATGTTGACAACGGGTTATGTGACCGTCTGCATTCTTAGGAATGTCACCCCGATGGTTAATTAGATGGCGTATAGACTCAAATTCAAACATGCATGGATAGTATCCAGGGCCAGTGTCAATGAAAGTATCCTAGGATATGTCCTAAGATATGTCTTAAGACATTATTTAGGACTGTCTTAGGACTTGTATGAGACATATCTTAGGGTGTAAAACAAAGCTACCTTAGGACAGTTCTAACTACGATGGTCCTATGACCATCCTAACACATTCATTTAATTGAAAAAAATGTTGTGAATTCAATGACATACATTTTATTGTATATCACTTTATGTTTAAAGGGAGGGATGATGACTCTTTTATAGAAAACAATTTACGCAAAATAAAAAAACCTTTATGTTTAAAGGGAGGGAGGATGACTCTTTTATAGAAAACAATTTACGCAAAATAAAAAAACCTTTAACGGAATACTATAGTAGTTCCGTTATTATACATAATAAAATAATATAAAAACGAATTTCATACGACAACAAAACTGAATAGTCACACAACTTTGTTAAATGCAATATTCGTGCTGCAATTTAATGTTAGTATGTAAATAAGTTTTGTCTTTGGGTCCACTTGATTACATTACAAGAATTGAATAAGGATTAATTATTGTCAACCTTTTCCACTTTTAAATTAACATTGGACCGTTTGCTTAGGTGCAACAAGTATTGTCTAAACAAAAAGGACGGCACCACTATAGTTCAGCGTAACACTGTGACATCGTCACACATACTGTTTGGAGAGTTACTATTGATGTCCATTTCATTTATGATTTGTATAAAGAAATGCAATTTTAGTTTACAGTAAAGCACGTCCTCAAATGACTCGGCAATATGTCAATGTATTTAGATATGTGCATCAAGTTAGTTCTAGCACACCTTCACAAAGTTCTTGAAATGTGTTTATAATTCAAAAAACTCAAATTGAATATCAAAAACGCTTTTTGTTGATATCTGGAAGTATTTTAAAGATCAAATTTGTCTACAAATTAAAAATAATGTCTTAGTCCTAGGAAAGCTTCGTTGACACGGCCCCAGCTCTCAAGACTAATACTAGTCTGATGAAAAATTTCATTGATCAATGAGAAGTTTAATTTCAAAATTGAAATGGATGAACTGCAGATCAACAATTTATCAAAATCCAAAAGTCGTTATTTTTGTGAATATCAGAAGAGCCGAATGAAACTTAAACTCGTTCTGTAACACATCATGGTTAACTTACATACTAGTATCAACAAATCAGTCCAATATCTAAAGGTGTTTAGAAAAAAATATCCGTATAACATGGATATTCATCAATTCATTAAAGTCCAAAGCCCGCCGCAAAAAAACAACAAAAGTAATAAAATTCAATTGGTATATCATCATTGTTATCTCACCATTGATACGAGGGTATCTATCATTAACCCAGTACTTTGCACTTCGGTGTTGACATGGATATCAATTATGTGGTCATTTTTATAAACTTACTGTTTGAAAAATTATGAATTATCGAAATACTAAGGATTTTCTTATCCAAGGCATATATAACCTTAGCCGCATTTTGCATAACTGTTTGGAATTTTGGGTCATCAACTAAATGCTCTTCAACTCGTAATTGTTTGGTTTCTAAATATTTTGATTTCAGCGCACTAATGCATCTTATGATAAAACTAAGGATGTTCTTATCCCAAGCATATATTACCTTATCCGTATTTGGCACATTTTGGGGAATTTTGGATCCACAATGCTCTTCAACTTTGTACTTGTTTGGTTTTATAAACATTTTGATATGAGCGTAACTGATGAGTCTAAAGTAGACGAAATTCGCGTCTGGCGTACTAAATTATAATCCTGGTTCCTTTGATAACTATTATGTAGACGAAACGTGCGTCTGACATATCAAATCATAAGCCTGGTACCTTTGATAGCTATTAACTTACTCAGAAAAAATATCCATATAACTGTGATGTTCAAGAATTCATTAAAATCCAAAGCCCGTCACTTCGGGGAAATTAGCAGAGCGGAACGAAATTTCAACTCGATTTGTAACTCATCATTGTTAACTCACATACCAAAAAATAAGCTAAACTTTTTAAGGGTTTTTTTTTTTTTTTTTAATAATCCGTATAAATAAAGCAACAGTAGTATGCCGCTGTTTAAATTCATAAATCGATTGAGAAAAAAAAAAATCCGGGTTACAAACTGAAAGTAACTGTGATTTTCAAAAAAATTCAAAGTTTAAAACCGTAATTTCGCCAAAAATCAGCAAAGCTGAATGACACTTAAACTCGATCTGGAACACATCATTGTTAACTCACATATTAAAAATCAGCCCAATGTCGTTCAAGAACACCTTCTAAGGTAAGATTGACTTTTGAAGCTCAGCTCGTGAATAAACCCTGGCAGATCATGGAAAACAAGTGAGTAGTCTATGTTTAATTTTTCCAAAACGGATATATCTGTTATCAAATCTGTGGAATTGTTGAAAAGCTTGTGACTTTATTTGATTTTTATCTATTGACCAGGATTGCCAGTTTTCCTATCCTAGGTCGGTGGTTTTCTCCGGGCACTCTGGCTTCCCACACCAATAAAAACTGGCCACCACAAAATAGCAGAGCTTAAAAGTGGTGTTTAAACATTGGTTGTCCCATTACCAAAAGACATGAACTAATTATATTAGAATGTTATAGGAAAAGCTGTGACGATAAACTTAAAGTCATATGAAACGAGTGACCGGTGAAAAATAATGTTATTCCAATTTTTGAACAAATGCATACAAACATCATAAATTTAGTCTTCTGTGCACGATTTTATCATTTTTTCGCTTAAATTTCGTATAATTGTCGGTTTTTTTTTTCAATCGGTCAGTGTTGTTGTGAAAATATGGCAGGTAATTAAAGTTCGTGTTTTGAAGCCGAAGTTAAACGATTGTCACCTGTTTTTCAGCTATCAACAAAAAAGCATGGATATTGAGCACGTGTTTAAAATGTACAATCAGATAATAGTTTATTTTAAGGACATCCATGCGTATTGCGATCACCGAATTTTTACGAGATGGGTCACACTGAGGTCACTTTGCATACGGAAAATTTGTCGGGGAATTGCTTCCTGGTAGCAAGCAATTAAAACAATGTAAACTTCTTCTTCTAAATATGAACAAATTAAAGAATTTTCTTCAGAAAAAAGTATATGTACATAAGTTTTATAAAGAAAACTATCCATTGAGTTACAAAAAAACATATACATTATTTTTTTTTTAATTTGAGGTTTCTTATGACTTTAAATACATCATATGATATCACATTATATTATTATCCGCGATACTACTTGCATTTATTTTTCATTGATTCTGTAATTGATTTGTTGTTATGGAAATTTGAAAATTCAAACATTTTCTTTGAAATGATTATTTTTATACCGGTTAAACGTTTAATTGATCGAAAGAGTATCGAATTAACTATTAAGGCATATGTTTCATTAGGCAACACTAATATTTAGATTTACAAAGCAAACAAAACGTTTACTTTATTTTAGTTCTCGTTTCCTAGTAGTTGTGGCTTGGTTAAATAAGGTAACAAAATACATGTATATTTAGTTTGTATTCTCATTAGATAAATCAATTAAAAAATGTGACCTTTAGAATTAGACCATTTCATGGGTTGTCATATGTGGAGCAGGATCTGCTTACACCGCCGGAGCACCTGAGATCACCCAGTTTGTTTTTGGTTTTGTTGGGGTTCGTGTTGCTTAGTCTTTTAAGCCATGGTGTTGTCAGTTTTATTTTTGATCTATGAGTTTGAATGTGATGTAGTTCAATACATTTTCTACTTTAAAGCAAATAAAAATCCAGTTGTCAATGTAAAAAAAGAAGAATTACTAATCAAAGAATTCAAATAAAAAAAATATTCAACTTGTATCCAAACAACACTAATAATTAAATCATAAGCTACGCGCATTCGTAAATTAATGAAAATTACGATAAAGCTTTTGAAAGTGTTGCAATAACCTGCTTCAACATTTTAATCAGATTTTTTTTTTACATAATTGATTATACTGTATTTTAATTACATTCTTGAACAAATATGTATATTATATATAATATGTAACCAGTCTCAAAGGGTACAACATCACCAAAAATTAACAAATTTTAAATATTTTGGAACAGATATCCTTCATCAGTATGATCACGATGTAAAATGAATCATATCAATCTATTCTGAGTATTAAACTATAGCAATCTTGAATTCTATACAATAAAAAAAAGTTAAACAGTTTCAACCGAACATCATATATGGAGACGCTAGTACAATTTAGAAATTTCCTAGTAGAAGCTTTACTGCTGGTGGATTATTCCCCGATGGTTCATTAACTTGGACGCTTTTTGCATGATGAATACAAATAATACAAAGCCCCGGAACTCAGTATTTTTGTGATTTTACTTTTTACTACAACCAAGTCGATGTCAAGTTTCTTCCTAGAATAAACTTTACTGCTGGTTGATTATTCCCTGAGGGCATCATTAACTTGGTAGCTTTATGCATGATGAATACAAATTATACAGAGCCTCGGAGTTCAGTATTTTTGTGATTTTACTTTTTCCAAAAACGGCCCAAAGGCATGCCTGAAATAAAAATAGCAATTTGAGATATGAACTAACACAACTCTAGAAACCCCAAATGACGACAGTTAAGATGTCGTAGGAATACATTCCCAATAAACAGCACTAACCGATCTTTATCAAACTTGGATTTAAATATTGCTAGTACAGTCTCTCGTTAATCATCAAGGATTGCCACACACAACGTTAATGTAAAGATTTGTTTTCATTATGTATCAATATAATAACGAAGATGCGGTATGATTGCCAATAAGACAACTCTCCACACTAGACCAAAATGACACAGAAATTATCAACCATAGGTCACCATACGGCCTTCAACAATGAACAAAGCCCACACCTCATAGTCAGCTATGAAAGGCACCGAAATGACAATGTAAAACAATTCAAACGAGATAACTAACGGACTAATTTATGTATGTTTTATATACCTGTATGAATAATACTGTGTAAATAAAATTGAATATGCAATTGTATGTGGCGAGACTTTAATAGAATATTGAATCTTGAAATGTGTTGTTTGGTCACTCGTTTAGTATTTTTTCTTTATTTCAGTCATTCGACTAGTTGTTTTATCATTATTATGTGATAGTGTTTTTGTTTAAAGATGCATGTTTGGTAATAACTTGATAATGATAAAGTCATCTAAATGATTGTGACATGTGAAGAAAAGGAATGTGATGATGATTTTTCTTTATAAAATACAAAAAAATCCAAGCTGAAATGAAACAACTTAAAATGTTTATAAAACATAATAAAAGTAAGACATCAATCAAACACTAAAAACTTCTATGAAATATATTTAATACAGATTGGAATGAAACACTTTGAAATAAATTTAACACAAATTGAAAGACAGACAACAAAGAAACATTTTTAAATATTTATGAAATGTAACAAAATACAAATTACAATAAAACACTTTAATATGTTAGTAAACTAAATAAAAGAAAGACTAAAATGGAAATAGATAATAAAATGTCTATGAAATATAATAAATTGCAGACTAAAATGAGCACTTGGAAATGTTTTTAAATATAATAAAACACAGGCAGCACATAATACATTGAAACTTAAATGAGATATTATATGATATAGACTACAATGAACCATTTTGTAATATCAAGAAAACAAAGTTATAGACAGAATGCAAAGAAATACTTTTTTTTATAAAATGTGATAAAATACATACTGCATTAAAATACGGTGAAATATTTATAAAATGAAATAATCAAATGTTGCAAATAAAATGCCTCAGTTCTATTTAAATTTCTTTCCTCATCTTAAACTGCTTTAGAGAGATCACATAAAGGTGACGAACTGTTAAATAGTGATGCTATATAAATCATTTTACTCTCACAGAATACAACAAATTTTAGAAATGATGATGTTTTGTTGATCAGGATACAACGTTTGTTGGAAAGTAACAGGTGGATCTATTTGACTGTCACAGAAGCTAATAGTTCTATCTGATACCCCCCTTTCTCTCAACTTAATAAGGCTGTGTTCATGAGTGTGCATATTACTGGTTGTAGCAGCTAAAAAATGATGCTTTTCTATATATAATTATTTCTCGAATCTCTTTTATCTAGAACTGACGAGATTGTGTTAAAAGAAGAGGATGGTACCACAGTAATCCGAGTGATTTTCATAGAAGCAGATGTCTTTCTACAGATGATTCTATCTCGGACTTCTTTGAATCTTAAGACGTAAATTATAGGGTCTATTAACGGGTTAATTAGAGTAAGATGGTTTCCAATCAGTACTAACTGTAGAACCGATTCAGTCTGTTCGACAATTATAGAATAAAATGCTATGAGTTCTCTTGGAATAATTGCAATTGACGTCACTAGAACTATTATTCCAAGAGTGATAATGTTCATTTTTTTCCTCTTCAAAGCATTGTTTCTTTTACAAAGTTCTATTGGCTTTGACTGATCGATTATCATTATTTGTTGCTTGCAAATTCTACGTATGACAATAATGTACAGGGCAATGATTGACAAGGCGGAAAAAAGTAGTGGAACATCAAGTGTTAAAACATACATGTATCTGGCTGTGTACTCAACAGTACACGGCTGTGGTCCATTTACAATCTCTATAATTGCTGGTATAAAAGTGTACAATTGTGACATCAAGAAGGCTACCGAGATAGCAATGTTTGTTGTGATGTACTTCAGAAATTTCACGTTTACAGAAAACGTTGCGTGTAGTCTTTCAATGCAGATCATTAAAGTTTGAATTTGTGAAAAACCAATACTTCCTCCGATAGAATGCTTCAATATCATACAACCATAGAGATACATATCTGCTCCTGTGTTGAAATAGTTAACAAAGTGATGAACAGTATATAAAGACGCAACACTCAAATCACTTATACTTAGGAGCAAAACCAGAAAATGGAATCTGGATTTTTTCAATTGTTTTGTAGTACTGAGAATGTGAATAGCATATCCATTGCTTATTATGCTTAAAAAGCAGATTGAAAAACCATAAACAAATTTCCAAGTATCCATGAATTATAGTGTTTGCACCGGTTGTAGGTTTGGAGTGATTAATGTTCTACACCGCCACTTGTTGCTCTAATTCGAACTATAATCATATGTAACATTATTTTATATATTTATATACTACATTGACGTATGACATGCCTCTCTTGATTAAATTGGCTAAACTTTTAATCATTTTTTACATGTAATACGTAAAGATCTATGGCACAAAATTAATTATCACAGAATACTAAGTTTAAGGACACTTACTTGATTCAGACACAATAACAAAAATACACGATGCTCTTTAACTACGTACTGCGTCTGGCGCACACAATTTCAATTCTGATGATTATAGTGACAATGTGTTTATTTCATTTGTATACTTTCCAATGAATGAAATATCAAAAATGTATTAATTTTTTTTCAACAACCTTTTCACACAATGACATATTTCCTTTTGGTTTGAAATTGTCTCATTTTCAGATCGTTTCAAAACATTGAGTTAAGGTAAAATACCACTAATTCATAGCCCCATTGCTTTCTATGTTCAATTCTGCAATTTTAACCATTAGTGGCTTCTTTGTCTTAATTTCAAATAAAGTGGTAGTTATTTCATGTCAAAACTGTACCTTATCCTGACTTTTGCTGAAAAAATCAAAATACCTTTAATTAAATATAAGAGCATACTGGTTTCCAGAAGTTTGATAATACGAAAACAGGAATTTCTGATCTGAACAACAGGCAAAATATGCCCTTGTATCAAAATTTCATAAGCTTCTTTTTTATTAAAATACATCTTTGAAAAGAATTCTCCAGTGATCTTAAGTCCACAAGCTTTCATTTGATACCAAAACTACCCAGATATACCCACTATTGACAAAGATACAGCTATGCAAAGGAACTATTTTATCTAAATATGTACTACTTTTTTGTATGTCTTTTGAATTAGTGGTTCTATACCTTAAAGAGTAATTTATTTTTCAAAGATTTGTGAACAAGGAAGGTTAAAAACTGACACATAGGTACATAAAAAGGCTGGTGTTAGATACTTACTTTTTTGTTTTTGATAGTGTGATTATATATGGATAACTAAATAAAACCTCGGTATAGGCCGAATCGCTTACATGGCAAATATATGCGCATATTTATTTTTTCCCTTTTTCGCAATCTTTCCTTTCTTCAAAAAGTGTCTTCATCAACTTAAATGTAGGTTTTCCTTAAATTAGAATCACATTTTTTTTAAGGAAAAAGGTAAATGAATAAAAAAAAAAACTCAATGTGAACGGTCAATACAAGAATAAACTTTCATGTAAAATAATTGAATCAGACCAAAGAAAATCTTTCCGAAAAAATAGGGTTCTATGGTTTTCTTTTATGTGGATTTAGAGATCCACATCCCTTAACCATATATGTTCATGTTTGTGACAATATGAAAAATCAAATGAAATATAGGAAGAGTCGCTGGGGTCACCCCATCCCTCCTGTTTTAGAATTTAAAAATGGTCGAGATATACAAAACAAATCCGTCATATTTGAGAAAATATCAATGGGAACGCCGCAACAAGCTAGGAACATTTAAGGTGGTACATTTCGCTCACACACATAATCTCCCTTCTCATATTAACATACACTCTATGACATTGCATCCCTTCTCATATTAACATACGCTCTCTAACATTGTCTCCTCCTCATTATATACGTACACTCCCTCACATTGTCTCCCTTCTCGTATCTACATACACTCTCTCACATTGTCTCCCTTCTCATATTTACATATACTCTCTCACACTGTCTCTCTTCTCATATCTACAAACACTCTTTTACACTGTCTCTCTTCTCATATTAACATACACTCTCTCACATTACCTCTAGTAGTCTCTTACAAACGTGCACTCGCTAACACTGTCTCCGTAATACTTAAGACAGGCCAAGGCATATTCAGTTTGTTTCGACTCATGAGTTGGAATATCTATTTGGTATATATTTCTTACATGTATACAATCTCAGTGTTTGAAAGACGGCTATCCTCATTTCAATCTATCTTAGTTCTTCATTCTTTCTCTGTAACCCTATCTGGTTTTTCTCTCTTACACTAACACTCATAACACCCTCTTTTCCGTATCTGCATCCTACAAACACGTGGTCTCACTCATTCATCTCTCTCACCTTTCTTTTCCGTATCTGCATCCTACAAACACGTGGTCTCAGTCATTCATCTCTCCCACCTTTCTTTTCTGTGTCTGTATCATACAAACACGTGGTCTCAGTCATCCATCTCTCAAATCTGCCACTTTCACACAAATACATAGTTACATCAATATTATTGATGTTTAATCTATATAGTATAGAGATATGTTTGTAAAAGTCAACAAATTATATACATTGATTAGCTGACATGGCATCATAGTATGGTCCATATCACGTGCACACCTATTGTTAAAAGAAATAAAACCAAATATATGTTTCAACACAATTAATATGAAATAATAATATCTCATGTATTATTTGTTTACCAATCGATGTCTAATATTCGTGAAAACTACCTTGTTTTAGCTTAATGCATCAGCTTTGTAGTAAAGTATTATCATAAATGTTGTTGGCAGAGAACAAGACAGACACAAACATGGTTTTATAGATTTGTAACCAAGTGGTCGTGAATCTACAAAACAAGCGTTTTTAGTCACATGAAAAACAATAGAAGGTTACTGATGAATATTTGGTGCTAAACGTTCCTTGGTAAATATTATATGCATATATGTCTAAGGCCGAAGTTATGCATTGTTTATGACTAAACCCTGTCGTGTACTCGAGCAACGACCAGATGTGAATTTATAAAATCACATTTAATCATGGATCGAACTAACGACCTACTAGTACTTTGCTGAAAGTTAACACGCTTCTGCGCTACTATCGATTGAGAAAAATAACGTAGAAAAATGTCAACGAAAAAGGTACAAAACAATATCACATTTATTCACATATGAACATTAACGCTCCTAGAATATAGAATACTGATTTAATCGATTCAAAAAATAAAATCATATCCTTATTATATATGTTTATAAAAATTGCTTTATTAAAAAATATTATTGATTCGTATATTTTTAATAATTTGATTCGTTTAGTGATAGTCACATGTTAAACTATATTTTCGAAGGTAGAAATTAAAGAAAAACGGATAGCAAAAAGAATATTGCACAGCAAAAAGCATATTGCACGATTATTTTTAGAATATCTAAAAACCGATATACTTTGTGACGTCATGTAATGAATTTCATGATATTGTTAGAAGTTTTATAAAAAATATCTATAATCGATTATTTGAAGAAGAAAAAAATCTTTAAAAAAAAAAGTAAATGAAATAACAACTAATATGTTGATATTTTCTAGGAGACAATATTATATCTATAAAATTCCATTAAAATCAATTGACTATTTTGATACAAATATGGCCGGAAAATTGATAATATAACAATTATAGCCTATTTAATTATCGACCCAACGAAGTATATCGACCTCGGACTTCGTCCTCAGCCAATATACTTTTTTCAGGCCATTTATATCCTTGTATCGACCTCATATAAAGGCTATAATTGTATAAAACATGTTATATACGTATACGAATTGTGGTTTTTATCCTACAAAATCATAGGTTTGAACGTTGTTTTCAATTTGAAATATTCATAAATTTAGATCGTTCAGTGCTGTTTATCTGGAATTTTTATTGACGTTATAGTTCTTGTAACATCATAACTGTCGTCACCGTTAAGATTTTACAATTGTGCTAGTTCATATCGCCCATTATTATTTTTATTTAAAGCAAATATTTGAAAATTCTGTTGTAAAACGTAAAATCACAAAAATACTGAACTCAGAGGAAAATCAATTCGGAAAGTCCATAATCACATGGCAAAATCAAATAACAAAACGCATCAAAAACGAATGGACAAGAACTGTCATATTCCTGACTTGGTACAGGCATTTTTAAATTAGAAAATGGTGGATTGAACCTGGTTTTATAGCTAGCTAAACCTCTCACTTGTATGACAGTCGCATCAAATTGTAATTAGCCATACAACCTATATCGTGTTTCCTATACGTTCTCCTATTTATTTGTATTGTAGTCCTGTATTATTATATTGTCATTTTAATGTTATATTTAAAAATGCCATCAAAGTGCGAGGTTTGGCATGCCACAAAACCAGGTTAAACCCACCATTTTTTTCTTTAAAAATGTCCTGTACCAAGTCAGGAAAATAGCCATTGTTATATCATAGTCCGTTTCTGTGTGTGTAACATTTTTACGTTGTGTTTCCGATGTGTCGTTTGTTTTCTCCTATATTTGCGTGTGAATTCACATTACTATAAGACGTGTCACGGTACTTATCTATCCAAAATTCATGTATTTGGTTTTGATGTTATATTAGTTATTCTCATCGGATTTTGTCTAATGCTTAGTCCGTTGCTGTGTGTGTTACATTTTAATGTTTTGTAGTTGTTCATCTCTAATATTTAATGCGTTTCCCTCGGTTTTAGTCTGTTACCCCGATTTTGTTTTTTTGTCCATAGATTTATGCGTTTTGAACAGCGGTATACTACTGTTGCCTTTATTTACTAAATATGTAGAATGGCGCAAGCGTCTTACCTTATTTTCGGTTTGACTTTTTTATTGTTTAAATTTCAAGATTGTTATAGTTTAATCTAAGAAGACTGAAAGATGATTCATTTAACATCACAATCTCACTGATGAAGGATATCTGTTATCCGAAATAGTTATAGATAATTACATTTATAGTTTCCATTTTTTTTTTGTTATTCGTGTTGTTGTGTACATTCTTAATCTATTTATTGTGTACATGTATCGCTACTCGTAACGATCCAGCGTCCTCGTTGAAAAATCGTTGACTATTATTCAGACGTTATATAAAGAAATAAAACCAAATATATATTTCAACACAATTAATATAAAATAATAATATCTGATGTATTAATTGTTAACCAATCAATGTCTAATATTCGTGAAAACTACCTTGTTTTAGCTTAATGCATCAGCTTTGTAGAAAAGTATACTTATGAAGTTGTTGGCAGAGAACAAGACAGACACAATCATGGTTTTATATATTTGTAACCAAGTGGTCGTGAATCTACAAAAAAAGCGTTTTTTAGTCGAATGAAAAAAAATTGGAAGTTTACTGATGATTATCTGGTGCTAAACGTTCCTTGGTAAATATTATATGCATATAAGTTTTAGGCTGAAGTTATGCATTGTTCATGACTAAACCCTGTCGTGTACTAGACCAACGAGCAGATGTGAATTTATATATATATATAAGTACGTCTGAACCAGTGACAACTCTACAACAGATTTATCCCTCGGATCACCAACAGTGATGATGATATATGGGTGTGTACATTCTGTATATACAACTCGTCTAAATATCAGTCAACAAATGTTAGATCTGTAAATTTGCCTTCGCAAATTTTCTGTTCTTCCCTCGCCGGGATTCGAACTCTTGCTTCTGAGATATCGTGACACCAAATCGCCTGCACTGTGTTCGACGCGGTAGACCACTCTGCCACCTTGGCTTCACAATAAAAAAGCTTTAGGTGACCGGGTGTTACCTTCCCTCGTCAGTTTAAATCTGGTGTCGTAATACAGTACATGATATATAAGGCATGAATATGGTATTGTTACAGATCAGCTGAGTTATTTATAGTAAAGGATCCTACAAATGAATGCAAGATACAGTCACAGAAATAAATATATTTATAAGTACGTCTGAACCAGTGGATACATCTGTTGTAATCTGTTGTAGAGTTGTCACTGGTTCAGAAGTACTTATAAATATAATTCTTTCTGTGAGTGTATCTTGCATTAATTTGAAGGATCATTTATATATCATGAACTGTATAACGACACAAGATTAAAAAATGACGAGGAAAGGTAACACCCGGCAACCGAAAGCTTTATTATTGTAAAGCCCAGGAGGTCGAGTGGTCTAGAACGCCGGATACAGTGCAGGCGATTTGGTGTCACGATATCTCAGAACCATGAGTTCGAATCCCGGCGAGGGAAGAACAAAAAAATTGCGAAAGCAAATTTACAGATCTAACATTGTTGGGTTGATGTTAAGACGAGTTGTATATACAGAATATACACATCCATGTATCACCATCACTGCATGTGATCCGATGGATAAATCTGTTGTAGAGTTGTCACTGGTTTTGGCGTACTTATAAATATAACTATTTCTGTGACTGTATCTTACATTAATTTGTAGGATCCTTTACTATACATATTTTAGCTGATCTGTAACTATTCCATCTTCATGCTTTATATATCATGTACTGTATAACGACTCTATATTAAAACTGATGAGGAAAGGTAACACCCGGCCACCGAAAGCTTTAATATGTTGTGAAGCCCAAGTTGGTGGAGTGGTCTAGCAGGCCGGATACAGTGCAGGTGATTTGGTACAGTTTACTTTGAATATTTCTAAACTCTTCATATGGTATGACCGTTCCTTAAAATTACGCTATCAAAAAGGTCATTAATTTTTATTATCATATTATAGTAAAGAGATTAATTTTAAAAAAAATAAGAAGTTTCACATACAGTAGTTAATTTTACTACCTAGTCAAAACTATAATAAACACATTTTATACCGATGTCCATTACCGATTTGTTATTACGAGTGAATAACAATATGTCGTCTTGAAAAGATAACTTCCAAAAATTTCTCAATAAAATGTTACACAAGAAGTCACTGGCAAGCAACATATTTTATTTAAGTTGTTTTGTGAATATGATGTACTGTAGTCATATTACGATATTTGAACAATCGGAACAACTCGGCCTTTCTGGTTGCACGAAGAAATAACCTCGTATGCATTAGGCGGAGGAATCATTGTCCGGAAAATTTTCCGATTCGATTCAAAATTATATTTTTTCGACTGGACTGGTACATTTTTTTTACCACTACTGATTTAACTTGCTCCTGTCCGGAAAATTTTCCGATCCGATTGAATTTTATATTTTTTCGACTGGAATGGTACAAATTTTTTACCATTACTTATTTACTTTGCTCCTTCTTTCGCGCCAAAATATTTGGCAGAGTTAAAGTTCTTGATTACTGTGATATGTAACCAAATTATAGCGCCACCTGGAGGATAGAACTTCTTTGTGTCGCGGATCACTACAATTCCGGCCAACAATTTAAGAAGAATTTCTCCGTAGTGCATACGAGGCTATTGTACTGCGTAGCGAGAATGGCCGAGTAGTTACGATTGATATTTGAAATCTAGAGCTTTCTAAACACCGTAGACATATCGGAATAACTCAAAACTCCGGCATCACTGCACGCATCTTTTCACTTGCAAACAAATGGTGTAACTGAAAAGGATGACGTGAAAATGCGAAAAAAGGTTATGCTGCCGTGTGGAAGTAAATGGCACCATAAGCCTACATGCAGGAATGTAATAAGCGATGAAAATTAACTTTGGCATCAATATTTAATTTTAACGAAGCCTTTAAATTAATACATTGTCATGTTACATGTACCATCATTGTATTTTTTTAGATTAAGTTTATTGTATTATTGAAACGTTTTGAAAAAAATATCTATATGGTCAAAATAACCATGGTCAATAACCATACGAGTATATACTCATATGGTCCAAATACTCATATGGTCCGAAACATATATATGAACATCACTGAAGACACATTAATTGTCAGATATGGTGTACCAATGTTTGCACCTCATATTTGCGATATACCATCTTTTATTTATTGTTTTCTTTGTGGTATTAAATATATAATTAAGAGATCCATTTTGTTTCATCTGGTGATTCGTTTATTTGACAATCGCCATGTCAGTTAGAATTGTTTAAAAACATCCGTTTTTCGACAGGCTAATCTAATGCTTTGCTCAAATATTTTTTTCTCTTACTATCTTAGTCTTTTCGAATATGTTGTTTGTGCTGTATTAACATAGCAATTTGTTTTGCATGCACATGTATAACAACTCAGTGCGATTTCTATTCAACGCAACCATAGGATTGAACGTTGTTTTCAATTTAGACTTGTTTTTAATATATCATATATATCTTTTAACAAATCTACGTGACTCTATAACATACAATGTTACTTCACCTGTTCCACGTATATATGTAGATTTTAAAGATAACATTACCTTTATTGTTTGGTATTTAAACAGATCTTTTACAGACTTAAGTGAGCTATAAAACATTTAATCACCTCTTTAAAGTGCAATTTTTATAAAAAAATTCTCATGAATGCCATTAAATTATCATGCGCAGCAAATAACTGTTCAATTTTAAATTAGTAATGCATGCAGCTTTGTATACGTCGTTCCCTTTCCATTCATATAATCATTAATGTTATCATTTCTTTACTGGACCTTTATATTACAGTCGTTATATTACGCTTACTTTGATCGCCCCATGTTTATTTTAATTGCATGGGTTACACATCATTTCAACCAAGTATGACGAATCATATTAAAAGAATAATGAGCCTAATGTTAAGTAACTAAATAATTAGTTTAAAAGAATTCACGAATAAATTCATGCAAATACATGGCGTCAACGTTTGATGGTAAATTGCGTTTTCACCATCATGTACAAATGTACCAATAATTATCATTAAGTCATTGAAGAGACATATTTATACCCTTTACAACGCAATAAAACCGACCTGTCTGTCAGTCTGTACATTGCTCTGACTGTCAGTTATCTCATTGGTGTCGCAAGGGAACCACCCTCATTTTTGCTATAGGATCCTATATCCTCTTCAAGCTTACAATCATTGGACATGTTAGATGCGTTCGATAATCAGAAAAATCCAAAATGAATCAATTGTTGTCCCGAGTAGGGGCCTTCGTTGACTTTTTTTTATTAGATTTAGATGAAGGTTTTTAACTCCTTACATCCTTCTGTGTTTGATCTAAATATACTTCTGTTACGATCTTGATGTACACCTGGTACTGTCATTTGACTTTTAGCAACAAACTGTCGACCAATCAAACAAGAAAAAAACGTACCTTGAATGTGCCTGTCCCAAGTTGGGAACATGTAAGTCAGTGGTTGTCGTGTGTTGCTGTAGGTCATTTTTAGTTTTCATTTATTGTTTTGTACATGAATCAGGCCGTTATTTCGTTGTCTTTTTTTAGCTAACTGTGCGGTACGGGTTTTGCTCCTTCTTGAAACCGTGCATTGATTATTATAGTAGTTAACGTCTATGTAATGGTGGAGAGTTGTGTCATGGGCAGTCATATCTCGTTTCCTTATTTAAAAAAAAAGAGAAATACAAATTGATATTTAACGCAAAGGGATAATACAATTATTGCAGCGGCTAAATGCATATTTCAGAAGAATTGTGCACATCCTGCTTCAAGCATGAAATTTGGCACAAAGCTTCCTCTAGTATTACTCTTTGATTTCAGATAGGCAGGAAATACTTCCAGTAAAATACAATATGGCGGACATTATACTTAAATCAGTCCAATATCGAAGGCTGGTATGTAAATAAATTTAATCTGGGCCGATGATGGGAAAGTACATTTATCAATTAGTTGATAACTTACCAGCGGACTTTGAGAACTTATAAATTATAGACAAGCAGCGTTCAGCCGTATTTTATCACAATAAGGAATTCATATTCCATGTAACTTGATATCACAAGTGACTATAAAAAAAAAATGCATATAAAACGAGGCGGAAAATATCAAAGGGATATACAAAACGCATAAGTCGAAGAGAGATTCAGTCTGAAAATATTATGGCAAAAAAAAGAGGCATATACATATGTACAAGTATATGTGCGTTGTCGGGAATTTTCTGTTTCTTCTCAGTTTAGAAACATGACGAAAAACGAGCCAGGTCGAGGTAATTTCTTGTCACATAACATCTTGCCCAACCTGGAAGCGGCTCAACAGGAGACTTTTTGTGTAAAAGAATAAAACAAAAATGTATTTTTGTAATAATTATATGTATTCTTAATAATTGGATGATTGCAGGATAAAAATGTCAAGACAGGTACCCGGTATAATAGCGATTATCTTACAATTGTATCTGAACATATTCTTTTGTTTTGGAAGAGTTCAAGGGTGTATGATGTGGAAATTCTGACGAAGGAACAAATGGACGGATAAACAATATTAGTAAATAAAAACGAAAATCCATGACTGAGGTTAAAAATGGGGTCAATTGTTAGAGTAATGTAACGTTAGAGCTTTTGTTTACTAAACTACCATTCGCTTTACAAAAGCCTTTTGTGTTCAAAACAAACATTGACTTGGTCAAATAGTTGATTGTCACAATTATGAAGGCAAAACAAGACAATTTGAAACTATACACACTCAACATGTAACGATGTGATGGAGGGGCTCGAGAGTATTTCTTTCATGAAAATAAATAAAAATATGTGAATAAATTATATGTTGTCAATACTTCAAGTGTCACTACCCTTAAACACACAGGTGTCATACTTTATAAATGAAAGAAAAATAATCATCTCTAACTACTTAAGTATACTCTAAAATTGCTGTGATTTAGTCGTTTAAAAACCAATTCATCTACAACTCAAGCATGCCCCATTAAGTTAATAAAACCCACAATGCAACTATTTAGTGGGCATAAACTAGTGTGTATGCAACGCAATCGTGCACAAAAATATACGAAAGAAAATTTATAAAAAAAAAACCAGAATCGTAATACCTGACGCGAAAAATTGGAAAATTAGGAATTAAACGAAAGGATTTGTCAGAAAAGCAACGAAGTTTAATGGATAAAAACGCTATCACCAATTGCATGTTAAAATTTTCTTTGCAGTACACGAGACATTAAAATATATATCTAGTGAGAACACGATTTTTGGATTAGCAAAAGTGCAGTACTAAATTAAGGTAAGCATATAAGAATATTAAAGATTTGAAAAAAGGATTAAATAAAAAAAAACAAAAAAAATCTCTGATATGTTAAATCTGGAATTATAACCTCAGTTGGATTTATGAAGATAGTGGGTTTTTAACTTTGGGGAAACATAGGAGATACGTTCCCCTCGTCCCTCGTCCCTTTTACCTTAACCCCGTTCTTTAAAAAAAAATGACAAAAAATAACATGTTTGAAAAAAATGCGAAAGAAATGCGGTTTTTTATAGTGCCATCTTTTAATAAGCTTGATAGTTTACGGATTTTAACGGTAAACATAGGACATGTTAAGTTTTCAATGACTTTTAACTAATTTTAGCTGAGTTTTGACAGGAACAGGCGACAATAGACAAAAGAGTTTAGAACCTCCCTCTTCTACCCCGATCTTGTTCCGTCGCTTAAGCTACAGATTAAAACGTAATATTGGACATTTAGTTGTTTAGTTGCACTTTCATATGCACGGCTGTTATTCGGTATATCTAGAAAATTATTGTAAAAGAATACCAAACGTTGGTCAAGCATTTTCATCGGACCGTGAATGTAATTTTACTTCAAAATTTGTGAAAAATCTGCTGTATTTTCAAAACGTAATACTGACAAATTGTGTTTGTTATAATGGTTTAACTTTCTCAATAATATTGCGCAATAAGATAAAGAAAAGACGCAGTGCTTTATGAAAAATAAGAAAACACAAAAGGCGCAAAACAAGTTTATTGGACTCACTGAAAAAAAAACACCGTTTTGTATCTATAATGGTCACATTCCAATATATAATTATATTTAAAACTGAATCTTTTTGTTGTTTCGGGCAGTGCACTAAAATAAGTAGTGTTGTTAACGATTAATCGGTTAATTATCGGTTAACCGTCGAAAGGATCGAATATCGAATACCAAAAATTCAAACCGATTAACCAGACCTTTTTTTCTATGTTAATAGATTTGAGATATGTGTAGTTTTAAAATTGTATAAATTTTGTATATAATTAATCCTTTAATATTAGTCTCTCATAATTCTTAATAGAATGGCACTTGTATATGTTTTAGTATTTAAGCTAATGATATTTTACTGTTAGTTTTAATATACAATATGTTTTATAAATGTTATCCAATATTTCATGTTATACGCAATGTTTTATATGTTTATTGGAATGTATAATGTTATACAAGTGGTGAGACTTTAATAAAATATTGAATCTGAATCTGCGTATCAAAATGATTAATTAATTATTAAAATGATAGTCCTGCTAATTAATTTGACAGATCTATTGTCCAAAATATTGATAACTATATTGTTTACACTCCATTTTTACAAAATTAATTAACACACAGACAACTTTTAAATCAGCTCGGGGCACGATCTAATTTAAAAGTAAACATAATTAGCGTACATGTATTGTGAGCAGCTGGTAGCTGTTTAAATTTTATGATTAACTTCATTATTTTACTTTGATTTAATATCGCGTAGATAATGAAAATATGTCACTTCTATCTTCTAATGCTTTGTTATACCTTAAACGAAATGAGGACTCAAAAATGGTTAAACGCGAATTATGTGAATGCCGGAATCAATGTATAATACTGTGTGGTACTAGTAACAAGCTTAATGAACTCAAATTGAAACACTCCACAGCATAATTTTTCTGTGACACCAGAGAAAAAAGAAATAATTACCGGTTATATACGTTGTTAATCCGATGATATTATTAAGACGATTTTCATCTTCACATCCTGAAGTTATTACAGATGCCATTGTAGATATGGTAGTATTGGATTATCAAAAATAAACTTTTATCCGACTGCTCAAAGCCAAGCCTTATAATGTCAAACCATAAACCTCAATTCATCTTCTTTTAAAACCGAAGACCTTTAAAACATCAATTCAACGATCGGTTAACCGGTTAATCGGTCGAAAGATTGTCCGGGTAACCGGTTAATCAAAACTGTTCAATTTGACAACATGTATACTTTTATAAATATTTTGACTCATTTCAAAATACCTCTGGAAGTATAAATATTTCTGCATACTATTATCTAAAGGATGAAATTGAGATTTAAATTTGCATATTCAGACCCCGCCCGCCTTACACGTATTTGACCATATTTGCTTTCACCGCAATAGTTTTATAGAATCGGAAATCCGTTTATAAAATCTGCATCCTATTCGTTAATTGTTTTAGATGATATGATGTGCTGCCTACACAAAGAGGTGGGACCAATTATTTCTCCTGAAAATAATTTAAAACAGTGCAATTTTCTTTCGATTAATTCTTTTATTCACCAACTTTAATTCCAAATGTGTACTTTTATGTTGTAGCCATATTTTGGCGTCTTCTCAAAAATGTTCCCACACAAATAAATCACCAAAGATGAATAATTACATTAGATGTATGTTTCATTATAATATTTTATTCTGATTGGTTAACTGCACATCACTTGTTATTCCGTAAGCAGTTGCATTGCTCAATACAACTTTTCACTCATGATAACACGTGCTAACAACAATAAAGTGCACAGGTGAATTAAATAATAAAACATATAAAATTCGTGTTTTCGTGATCATAGCTAAAAAATGTAATTATAAGTATTGAATGCTTCTTTTTGTAACTTTATATGGTTGTAAAAGCGTTGACCGTGCGTACATTTTCAGAATGAAGCGCTTCATACAAAATGTACTTCGGTCAACGCTTTTACACCCCAATAAATTTACAAAAAGAAGCATTCAATTCTTAAATGAAAACTGCCATTTTGAATTTTATTTGATCCTAAACAGATATACGTCTCAAACGGAGGACATCCTTTAACAAAACCAAAAAATCAAAAACTCAAATCGTGGGAGAAGTAAAGCTGTATAGTATCCTTCAGAAATAAGTTAATTCATTTTCGTTAAAGACGGATTTTGAAATCAGTAATATGTCTTAGCAATTTTCAAGTCTAAATTTGCAGTTGAAACAAATACAGGCCGGCAAATTGGTCATACTTCTTTGAATTTTTAACTTTCAACTGCCTATATTTAGCATCGATTGGTAATTATATAACCCGGAAAAAGTTAAATTTGATTAAGTGAATTTATCATATCAAAACGTTTTGATATGACACCCAACCTTTATGATAGAAAGAAATGCGATGCGTTATATAATAATTTAGCCTTGTCATAAATTTTAACATATCAATTATAAAATGAATGGTTATCCTGGGTTTTGATGTGGTTTATTAAAATTCATCATATTAAGTAGTTGTCAATTAAAGTTTCATTTGAAATTGACATCTTGTAAAATGGTACATCTCACGTAAGGCGTCAAATAATTAGTTTTGTCAATTAGGTGCAATATATAAATGCACATGAAAGGAATGAAAAATATTTTCCTTTTATACCCGGACAGATATTTGGCAGGTATTTTATAATGCATTTTGTAGGACATTATGGGAGTTATTATATCACATAGTTAGTTGCATTGTGTATTATATAGACTACTAATCCACGTAAAGACCATAAGAAAAAAGTTGTTTATGACATATTTATGTGCCATAACTAAACGTAGATTCGACAAAATGGGTCGACTTGTGGGTTCTAATAATTTAAACTTCAACTGTCAAATTATGGTATTGGCTTGCAACAGGCTAGCTATACAGACCCCTAAAAGGTGTGTTGCAAACGTTTAATTTCTTTAACGTATATATATATATATAATATATATATATAAGTACGTCTGAGTCAGTGACAACCCTACAACAGATGTATCCATCGGATCGCCATCAATGATGGTGATACATGGATGTGTACATAATGTATATACAACTCGTCTAAACATCAACCCAACAATGTTAGATCTGTAAATTTGCTTTCGCAAATTTTTGATTCTTCCCTCGCCGGGATTCGAACCCATGCTACTGTGATATCGTGACACCAAATCGCCTGCACTGCAGCCGTCCCGCTAGACCACACGACCACCTGGGCTCTCAAAATAAGAGCTTTCACTGGCCGTGTGTTACCTTTCCACGTCAGTTTTAATCTAGCGGCGTACTGCAGTACATGATATATAAGGCATGAGGATGTTATTGTTACAGATCAGCTAAATTATCTATAGTAAAGGATCCTACAAATTAATGTAAGATACAGTCACAGAAAATAATTATATTTATAAGTACGTCTGAGTCAGTGACAACCCTACATCAGATAAACGAGTCTAAATTGAAAACTACGTTCAAACCTATGATTGCGTTGGATAAAAATCGGAATTTTTATACGTGTGCATGTTTCGTTGTAGAAGGGTCTATATACAGCACAAACAACATTTTCCAAAAGACCAAAAAAGTGAAAAAAGTATATTTAAACAATACGCATTTGACTAACAGGTCGAACAACTGATGTTCTTTAACCCTGCTGACTGCAATTGGCGATTGCCAAATAAAATTGATCACAAGATGCAACAAAATGGATCTTAATATAAATTTAATACTAAACAGAAAAAAATTAACTTATGGCCACGATGTTATGCCACAAACATATATATATATATATATATAGAGAGAGAGAGAGAGAGAGAGAGAGAGAGAGAGAGAGAGAGAGAGAGAGAGAGAGAGAGAGAGAGAGAGAGAGTTGAACTCTCCTACACAAGTCATCGATTTCAACCTTTAAATACCATTCATATTTCAAGCTCAGCCTATCGAATGACCATTGTTTATTAGAATGAGTATAACTGTCGTGAGAGGAGGATCTGCAGATATCAGTTTTATATACCACTAAAGCCTTGCGGTGGCAAAACAATGAAGAAATAACGGGAAATCATAGTTCTTCAATTTTTACTTTTCGAACTATTGTAGTTGTACAAATGTAAGAATTATTTGTGTATATGAACTCATCATAGATACCAGAATTGGATTTTGTATTTAAGCCAGACGCGCGTTTCTTCTACAAAAGAGTCATCAGTGACGCTCGAATATAATTGGGCACTGAAATAACCTCATAATAGCTTGTAAATGTAACAACGTATTAGATTTTAGCGAGTGAAATTTATGTATTACTGGAAAATTATTACACCAGGGTTTCCAATATCACAAACTAGTCAAAACGTTTACTAAATTTTATCCTCGGTACAAGGAAATAATTCGTAAATATAACTCGACATGCAGACATCTTATACGTTCAGGTATTTCACATCCAATCTTTTATGGTAATATTCTTTTTAAAGCACATAAATGTTATTATACACCTCAAAAGCTAACAAAACCTTCAAACAAACTTATTAAGAAGGGATATAGTTACGATACTGTTGTCAGGTCATTAAAGATTGCATATTTTGGCTTTAATATTGATTCACTTATAGGGTCTTTGCATCGGAATTAAACACATTTATTCTAAAACCAGTTGTTGGCATGACACGGGTTATGTTCTTCTCATAAATTCCATGATGGTATAATACTAAACCCATAACAGGAGGGGTTGATCCTGATATTCATATGATGAAGACATAATCTTTCAGTCATTTTAATTGAGGTCTGGAGCTGGCATGTCAGTAACTGCTAGTAGTCTGTTTTTATTTATGTATTATTGTCATTTTGTTTATTTTTTTTTTATTCCATATTCTGACATCGGACTCGGACTTCTCTGAACCTGAGTTTAACTGTGCGTATTGTTGTGCGTTTGTTTTTTCTGCATTGGCTAGAGGTATAGGGGGAGGGTTGAGATATAAAAAAACATGTTTAACCCCTCCGCAATGTTGCGCCTGTCCCAAGTCAGGAGCCTCTGGCCTCTGTTAGTCTGGTATGATTTTTAATTTTAGTTTCTTGTGTATAATTCGGAGTTTAGTATGACGTCCATTATCACTGAACTAGTATCATATTTGTTTAGGGGCCAGCTGAAGGACGCCTCCAGGTACGGGAGTTTCTTGCTACATTGAAGACCCATTGATGGCATTCGGCAGTTGTCTGCTCTATGGTTGGGGTGCTGTCGCTTTGACACATTCCCCATTTCCATTCTCAATTTTATTATAAACATAAGTCACCCAGTTCAATAAATGAAATAAATATTTTACACTCTATCGCTTTCTAATCTTAACAGCCAATTATATATAGTTAAAGGTTGTTATTATCTTTTATGTTTTCCTCCGTGGGTTTTTCTTTGTGTCTCATACAAAAAAAATGAACGAATACAAATTTTAACGAGAGTAATTTAACGCAATATTGTAAAACTTAATTGTATAATGGTAAGTAGATAGCAAGTTAGAATTTATGGTTATGGACCTAACTAACACGTTGGTATCAAGTACTCTTAAAAAACTTCTTATGACACTTTTATATGTCGTGAAATAAAACTACTATAAATTAAAAATAAAATAGGTGTAATCAAAATATTTTATAGAAATGAATTAATTAAATTCACCAGGAAGACTAGTAAAGATATGAAAATTGCAAACAATCATGGTAAAAATTCTGTTGCAGGAGAAGACATTTTTTTGTCATGGAAAATTGTTGCGTTGATCTTCTGATGGAGGCCTTTTCAATTTAATTATTTGTTTTTACGATTATGAGATCTGTAGTTATGCTATGAACGAGAACTTACGCACTTCTCTTTTGATGCCGTTTACAACCGAGAAATATTGTTTGGTGGAATTGTGAAATAGAAGTCAATACGTCCTTGTTCCATCGTTTGTCGTTATCTGCCATCCTCAGCTTTAGCAATGTGCTATTACTGTAATTTGAATTTCAAAACTACAGAGTGACTTTTTTCGACATACTGATTAACTCCCAGTAGCGAATCGTTTTGACTTTAATATAATCAATAATATATTCAACGTCAATACGGGCGAATAATATCTCTCTTTACGTCACAAATTTTAGCATTAAACATACGGCAAATGGCAAAGTCAGCTAAATCTAGCCTGGTTAATCATTTTACAGTCTTACTAAAAAAGTTATTTCAAATATAATACATAATAGTATAAAACAGGGTTTGGTCCCTCTACTTTCCCTTTATTCACATGCACGAAGCCATCTCTATAATAGCTGCTAGACCCATGATGGTAAAGCTAAGCGATGTATATACATTATCAGTAATAATATTTAAATTGACAATATAAAATTTTCATAAAATGTCATTAGAGATTGTGGCAGAATACAATTTATTTATTTTTTTCATCTGTAAATTGATTCCTACGTAATGAAATCACTTAGAACACTTTTAAATCAAAAACAATTTGCTGTTAAAAACGCTGTATTGTATATAATACAGAAAGTTGATATTTTAGTATTGGATTGTTATAAGATTAAGAAATATGACATATGGTCATGCTTTTCAACTGATTTTTAGATGTACCGAACAACCGAAAAGAACAGAGTTGGAGATAAAAAATGTCTATGCCGTGAACTTAAAAAAGAGACTACACATGCAAGCACAAATTGAGGATGTTGATATGAACAATGTTTTGTTAATATTGATGAATTTTTGGGAATATCTGGCACAGTTTAATATATTAAAAGAACAAAGGCAAACTGATTACTGACGACGAAAAACATGGCACATTGAATGAAAATTTACCGTGTTCAACTATATGCTCCCATTCAAATGCATTGATCGTCCAAAATAAAGGGGGCGGGGGCTCTTGTGACGATTTTATGATGTTATTTACAGAGGAAATCATGAACTTTTATACAGACAAAATTTTAATGACAAGAAAATGTACTTTTTATTGTTAGAGTTTATTTTGTAGATTGTGTATACATTTTTAAGATTGTCTCTCATAACTCCTCTTAAATGTTTTATTAGAGTAATATTTTTACCTTTATTAATGTAAGCTAAACCAATCATTATTTTTGTCATGTTTTTTATAAATAATAACTGCGAGTGTGTTTAAATAAACGTAATAAATTCTATCAGTTACACCCAATTTTGCAAAGGATATTGAAGGACCAGGAAAAAGAAAAAAAGAAAAAGAAAAAATATTTTGTTAATAATAATTACGAGTCTGAACTGAAATAAATAGGCAGTTCATTTACGGATATAAGCAACAAACTTGACAAAAGTCTTAAGATGGCTTGTTTGAGTTTCTTTGCTGATATTTTATTTGAAAAAAATAACATGAAAATTAATTGTACTTCTATTTACTCTAAAGAAGGGGAACAGGGGAAAGATAAGTCTAAGTAAATCTCCGACTTGAATCATTCACATATAAAGCTTGCACTTTTCTGCCTGCGTCACGATGTTCCTTCTACATGAATTTAGTATACGATATTTTTATCTTATTGATGTATGTATTCAACAAAAGTTCCTTTGAAAAATGTCAATTAGTATTGCATTAATTTTAAATAAATCTCCCTTTTTTGTACTTTACCTCCAAATAAATAATGAAAATAGCCAAGTTTGACAAAAGTTAATGGGTTTCCCTTTCATACGAAAACTGAATATAAATGTTTCCTATTATATATCAATTTCAAACTCATATTGATATGTTCAAACAGTTTATGTAAGTTTGTATTGTTAATGTAAGCACATGAGTGTCTAGATGGGTTCCTTTATTTCTTTATTCTTTAATTTTCACATCATTTTCTTCATCCTTTATTGATTTTGCCTATTATTGTCTAGTATTAATTATTTATGCCTATTTTGTTTCTATTCTTAATTTTCCCCACTTTATTCCGCACATTTTGCGAAATATTATATGCCCCCGGTATTCTTTCAATATATATATATACTAGTACCATCCTAAATCTATAATTAATTGAGAGTAACTGTTGTCTCCCATGAGAAAAGATGTGCGATATTATTCGGACAATTTTCTAGTGATTTAAAAGCTTTCTGTCAAGAATTTTGTCAATATATTTCTTAAATAAAGAATTATTGTGTACAAACAAAATATTTTTACATACCACGATTAGAAACAACATACAGTTTTTTTTTGGATTGACCGTCAAAAACAATACTTCAAAGTGTTTAACAACGAGTAGCAGTGATCTGTTTTAAACCACCCGTATTATTGCACTGTGTCAAAAATCGTACTCTTTCTACCGAAATGACTTACAAAGACATTGATCCAACGAACTTTAAACTGACAAAACATTAAAGATCTATGTATAAATGCATAATGGCCTGCCCAAAGACTCTTTTGGTACCCGATTACTTCAATTTTGCGATAATGACGCAATAGCTCTAGGACAACAGAAAACTTCTCTAAAACTATTTTGTTGTTTCCTTGCTCACTTCCTGGCTGCCCGCCCCGCTGCATGCGATGTTTTTACGAGAAAATGTTGACAGAAGACTGCACGAATGCATTTTTCACATTTTTTCTATAAATTCTTTTACTCCTTGACTTTCCAAAAAATATGTGCAAATTTGAAATAATTCTCAATAACTTTTGAGATAACTAAGTTCTTCGGATACTTTATATAGATTTAAAGCCGGACTTAAGAAACGTATATGCAATATAAACATGTGTCAAGTCAAAATTGGATGAAATGAGACTATAAACTTGTACTTGTTTCCGTTTTATGTTTATAATATCATATTCCCCAGTAAATTAAATGCGATTTGTATTTCCCTTTTTTAATATTATTTATTACTGTTAATTAGAAATATAGCAACCATGCTTAACAATTGTAAAAGCAAAAAAGAAGATTCGTATATGTTATTTTATTTAATTAAAAATACACCAACCTATCTTCAAAGTACATTGTCATAAAAAACATTGTACAAAACAAAATATCACATGTTTTCACATAATAAATAAATAAAATAAAGTGATAGAAAACATACTTTATACATATGGCATTTGCAATTAAGCAAGACATCGGAATCCACAGAGCAATAATGTCATACACCCAAACAAACAAAACAAAAAAGTTAATGTTTTCACCTACCACAATCGACTGTTTTACGACAATTTGTCTATAATTATAAGATTTACAAATATCTCGAATATCAGATGCATACAATAATAAATAATACACCTATATTAAACTGGCTTTTAAAACCCACAGATTTTTTTTTTCATATGGGCAGACATTATAAGTAATAAAAAAACATAAGTGCATACAAAATTGGATTTTTATTGTGTACTTACCTTCTCTAACAAAATGTTCGATTTTTGTGTATGTGTGTGTGGGGGTCTCTAACAAAAGATTCCATTGTTGTTTATTTATTATTTGTTGGGTTTTTTTAGGGGGGGGGGGGGGTAATGGGATTTCTGCCTGAGGAATATCGAATGAAACTAATAGCTTCGCACGGTGAAGGGAAGCAATTATAAAATTAAAAACCAATTGTTCAAAGAACAATTGAAGGTCTTTCAACCAATAAGGATCTATTTAGATATGAAAATATTAAAATTCAGTTGAAAATGTCAGTTCCTATGGCTTAATGATGTATAACTATGACTTTTAAGCAAAGGTCAAAATCTAGAACGTCCAATTAACCTATGACCTTGACCTCAATTTCAAGGTCATAGACTAAACATCTCAAATAAAAAGACACTAGTTCCTTAATATGTATGGTTCATGCGTAAAATCACTTTACGCATAATTCTTAATATAAGAGGGGCGAAAACTCCCTTTTTTGGTTTACGCACCCTTGCAACCAAAATTTATAAGTTACGACATGTCGCAACTAACAATTAAGTAAAAAAAAAATGTCGATATCTTATAAGGTTAATGAAAAAAGTTGAAAATAAGCCAAAATCAAAATTTAGAATTTGACCTTGACCTTTGACCTTGACCTAATTTTCATTTTTTTTGGACCAAGGATCTTAAATCAAAAGACCCTAGGTCTCTATCACTTATAGTTTACCAGTTAGAAATGCATATCACTGATATCATATATAAAAGGGGGGATTACTCTCATATGGAGTCTCCGGATAGCTTCGGTTGAAATGAAACAGAACATCCTAAGAATATAACGAGCAATTTAGAAAAATAAATTTGTCGGTTTCTTATATGGTTGCGAAGGAGTAGTGGCCACAAGAAAAACAGTGTTCGGGGAGATAACTCTTACAAGGTACAGTTTTTTGTTACGCGGTGTCAGTTTCAGAAGCGTATTAACTGGTCGATATCATTTACCTTATATCTAAGCGATATCTTGTGAAACAAAAAAACAGCGAAGGAAAAAAAAGTTGGCGGAAGAAAAAAAAAAAAATAATAATAATTAAAAAAACCAATTGTTCAGAGAACAATTGAAGGTCTTTCAACCAATAAGGATCTATTTAGATATGAAAATATTAAAATTCAGTTGAAAATGTCAGTTCCTATGGCTTAATGATGTATAAATATGAATTTTAAGCAAAGGTCAAAATTTAGAACGTCCAATTAACCTATGACCTTGACCTCAATTTCAAGGTCATAGACTAAACATTTCAAATAAAAAGACACTAGTTCCTTAATATGTATGATTCATGAGTAAAATCACTTTACGCATAATTCTTAATATAAGAGGGGCGAAAACTCCCTTTTATTGTTTACGCACCCTCGCAACCAAAATTTATAAGTTACGACATTTCGCAACTAACAATTTAGTAAAAAAAAAATTGTCGATATCTTATAAGGTTAATGAAAAAAGGTGAAAAAAAGCCAAAATCAAAATTAAGAATTTGACCTTGACCTTTGACCTTGACCTAATTTTCATTTTTTTGGACCAAGGATCTTAAATCAAAACACCCTAGGTCTCTATCACTTATAGTTTACCAGTTAGAAATGCATATCACTGATATCATATATAAAAGGGGGATAACTCTCATATGGAGTCTCCGGATAGCTTCTGTTGAAATGAAACAGAACTTCCTAAGGATATAACGAGCAATTTGGAAAAATAAATTTGTCGGTTTCTTATACGGTTGCGAAGAAGTAGTGGCCACAAGAAAAACAGTGTTTGGGGAGATAACTCTTACAAGGTAAAGGTTTTTGTTACGCGGTGTCAGTTTCAGAAGCGCATTAACTGTTCGATATCATATACCAAATATCTAAGCGACATCTTGTGAAAGAAAAAAACAGCGAAGGAAAAAAAAGTTGGCGGAAGAAAAAAAAAAAAAAAAAAAAAATAATAATAATTAAAAACCAATTGTTCAGAGAACAATTGAAGGTCTTTCAACCAATAAGGATCTATTTAGATATGAAAATATTAAAATTCAGTTGAAAATGTCAGTTCCTATGGCTTAATGATGTATAACTATGAATTTTAAGCAAAGGTCAAAATCTAGAACGTCCAATTAACCTATGACCTTGACCTAAATTTCAAGGTCATAGACTAAACATCTCAAATAAAAAGACACTAGTTCCTTAATATGTATGGTTCATGAGTAAAATCACTTTACGCATAATTCTTAATATAAGAGGGGCGAAAACTCCCTTTTATTGTTTACGCACCTTTGCAACCAAAATTTATAAGTTACGGCATGTCACAACTAACAATTTAGTAAAAAAAAATTGTCGATATCTTATAAGGTTAATGAAAAAAGGTGAAAATAAGCCAAAATCAAAATTTAGAATTTGACCTTGACCTTTGACCTTGACCTAATTTTAATTTTTTTGGACCAAGGATCTTAAATCAAAAGATCCTAGGTCTCTATCACTTATAGTTTACCAGTTAGAAATGCATATCACTGATATCATATATAAAAGGGGGGATAACTCTCATATGGAGTCTCCGGATAGCTTCGGTTGAAATGAAACAGAACATCCTAAGGATATAACGAGCAATTTGGAAAAATAAATTTGTCGGTTTCTTATACGGTTGCGAAGGAGTAGTGGCCACAAGAAAAACAGTGTTTGGGGAGATAACTCTTACAAGGTAAAGGTTTTTGTTACGCGGTGTCAGTTTCAGAAGCGCATTAACTGTTCGATATCATATACCAAATATCGTAGCGACATCTTGTGAAACCAAAAAACAGCGAAGGAAAAAAAAGTTGGCGGAAGAAAAAAAAAAAAAAAATAATAATAATAATAATCAGAACAAACCCTATAGGTCTTTCAACTGAAAGGTTGAAAGACCTAATAATAATAATAATAATAATTAAAAACCAATTGTTCAGAGAACAATTGAAGGTCTTTCAACCAAAAAGGATCTATTTTGATATGAAAATATTAAAATTCAGTTGAAAATGTCAGTTCCTATGGCTTTATGATGTAGAAATATGAATTTCGAGCAAAGGTCAAAATCTAGAACGTCCAATTAACCTATGACCTTGACCTCAATTTCAAGGTCATAGACTAAACATCTCAAATCAAAAGACACTAGTTCCTTAATATGTATGGTTCATGAGTAATATCACTTTACACATAATTGTTAATATAAAAGGGGCGAAAACTCCCGTTTATTGTCTACGCACCCTTGCAATTAAAATTTATAAGTTACGACATGTCGCAACTAACAATTTAGTAAAAATAATTTGTCATATCTTATAAGGTTAATGAAAATAAGTGAAAATAAGCCAAAATTAAAATTTAGAATTTGACCTTGACCTTTGACCTTGACCTCATTTTCATTTTTTTGGACCAAGGATCTTAAATCAAAAGACCCTAGGTCTCTATCACTTATAGTTTACCAGTTAGAAATGCATATCACTGATATCATATATAAAAGGGGGGATAACTCTCATATGGAGTCTCCGGATAGCTTCCGTTGAAATGAAACAGAACATCCTAAGGATATAACGAGCAATTTGGAAAAATAAATTTGTCGGTTTCTTATACGGTTGTGAAGGAGTAGTGGCCACAAGAAAAACAGTGTTCGGGGAGATAACTCTTACAAGGTAAAGGTTTTTGTTACGCGGTGTCAGTTTCAGAAGCGCATTAACTGTTCGATATCATATACCAAATATCTAAGCGACATCTTGTGAAACAAAAAAACAGCGAAGGAAAAAAAAGTTGGCGGAAGAAAAAAAAAAAAAAAAATAATAATAATAATAATAATTAAAAACCAATTGTTCAGAGAACAATTGAAGGTCTTTCCACCAAAACAATGAATTTTGATATGAAAGGTGTAAAAATAGGTTTAAAATGTCATTTCAATCGTCAAATGATAGCTTATTGTACGCTGATTCCAAAAATCTATGGTTTCTGAACAATATTGTTTTAGATAAGGGAGATAATTTCTTACTTCCGGTTAAAAAAACGCTATTTCCGATAATATTTGACTATTAACTTAACACTGATTCCAAAAATATCTGGTTCTATATACTTTTATATAAATAAAGTACAATAAATAGCTACTTCCGGTTTACACAAGGTCACTTCCGGTTGTTTTTTCAAGCTTAAATGGTTTGATACCGTTTGCCAAAAGTCTCATGGCTTTATCATGTATACACATAAGGTAAAAGCAAAGGTCAAAATCTAGAACGTCAAATTAAACTATGACCTTGAGATCAATTTCAAGGTCATTAACCAAGAACCTCAAATCAAAAGACCATAGGTCTTAATTATGTTTAGTTAATGAGTTATATCACCATACGCGTATTTTTAAATACCAAAGGGGAGAAAACTCCCTTTTACATTCAACGTACCCTTGCAAGCAAAATTTACGTGTTACGACATGTCGTAACAAACAATTCAGAAAAAATAATTTCTCGATATCTCATACGGTTTCTGGAAATGAGTGATAATGAGCCAAATTCAAAAATTAGAATATGACCTTGACCTTTGACCTTGACCTAATTTTCATTTTTTTGGACCAAGGACCTCAAATCAAAAGATCCTAAGTCTCTATCAATTATGGTTTACCAGTTAGAAATGCAATTCACTTATATCAAATGCATAAGGGGAAATAACTCTCATATGGAGCGTTCATATCACTTCGGTCAAAATAGGACAAATCATGCGAAGGATATAACGAGCAATTTTGTAAAATAAATTTGTCATAATATTTTACGGTTGCGAAGGAGATGCGCTAACAAGGAAAACAGTGTTTGGGGAGATAACTCCTACAAAGAAAAGTATTGGTTTACGCAGGGTAAATTTCAAAAGCGCATAAACTGTTCGATATCATATACCAAATATCTAAGCGACTTATTGCGAAACAAATGTTTATCGCAAGAACAAAATTAGGCGGAAGAAAAAAAAAAAAAAAAAAAAAATAATCAGAAGAAAAACAATAGGTCTTTCCACAGAAAAGTGGAAAGACCTAATTAAAAACCAATTGTTCAAAGAACAATTGAAGGTCTTTCAACTAATTAAGATCTATTTTGATATGAAAATATTAAAATTCAGTTGAAAATGTCTGTTCCTATGGCTTTATAATGTATAAATATGAATTTAAAGCAAAGGTCAAAATCTAGAACGTCCAATTAACCTTTGACCTTGACCTCAATTTCAAGGTCATAGACTAAACATCTCGAATCAAAAGACAATAGTTCCTTAATATGTATGGTTCATGAGTAATATCACTTTACGCATAATTCTTAATATAAGAGGGGCGAAAACTCCCTTTTATTGTTTACGCACCCTCGCAACCAAAATTTATAAGTTACGACATGTCGCAACTAACAATTTAGTAAAAAAAAATTGTCGATATCTTATAAGGTTAATGAAAAAAGGTGAAAATAAGCCAAAATCAAAATTAAGAATTTGACCTTGACCTTTGACCTTGACCTAATTTTCATTTTTTTGGACCAAGGATCTTAAATCAAAAGACCCTAGGTCTCTATCACTTATAGTTTACCAGTTAGAAACGCATATCACTGATATCATATATAAAAGGGGGGATAACTCTCATATGGAGTCTCCGGAGAGCTTCCGTTGAAATAGAACAGAACATCCTAAGGATATAACGAGCAATTTGGAAAAATAAATTTGTCGGTTTCTTATACGGTTGCGAAGAAGTAGTGGCCACAAGAAAAACAGTGTTTGGGGAGATAACTCTTACAAGGTAAAGGTTTTTGTTACGCGGTGTCAGTTTCAGAAGCGCATTAACTGTTCGATATCATATACCAAATATCTAAGCGACATCTTGTGAAACAAAAAAACAGCGAAGGAAAAAAAAGTTGGCGGAAGAAAAAAAAAAAAAAAATAATAATAATAATAATCAGAACGAATACAATAGGTCTTTCAACAGAAAGGTTGAAAGACCTAATAATCAGAACAAATACAATAGGTCTTTCAACAGAAAGGTTGAAAGACCTAATAATAATAATAATAATAATCAGAACAAACCCTATAGGTCTTTCACCTGAAAGGTTGAAAGACCTAATAATCAGAACAAACCCTATAGGTCTTTCAACTGAAAGGTTGAAAGACCTAATAAATAAATAAACAAATAAGTCATGTATAAGAAGGAACAATTAAAACAGCAGTCAAATTATTAGGTCTTTCAACCTTTCAGGTGAAAGACCTATTGTATTCGTTCTGATTATTATTAGGTCTTTCAACCTTTCAGTTGAAAGACCTATAGGGTTTGTTCTGATTATTATTATTATTATTTTTTTTTTTTTTTTTCTTCCGCCAACTTTTTTTTCCTTCGCTGTTTTTTGGTTTCACAAGATGTCGCTACGATATTTGGTATATGATATCGAACAGTTAATGCGCTTCTGAAACTGACACCGCGTAACAAAAACCTTTACCTTGTAAGAGTTATCTCCCCAAACACTGTTTTTCTTGTGGCCACTACTACTTCGCAACCGTATAAGAAACCGACAAATTTTTTTTTCCAAATTGCTCGTTATATCCTTAGGATGTTCTGTTTCATTTCAACGGAAGCTATCCGGAGACTCCATATGAGAGTTATCCCCCCTTTTATATATGATTTTAGTGATATGCATTTCTAACTGGTAAACTATAAGTGATAGAGACCTAGGGTCTTTTGATTTAAGATCCTTGGTCCAAAAAAATGAAAATTAGGTCAAGGTCAAAGGTCAAGGTCAAATTCTTAATTTTGATTTTGGCTTTTTTTCACCTTTTTTCATTATCCTTTTAAGATATCGACAATTTCTTTTTACTAAATTGTTAGTTGCGACATGTCGTAACTTATAAATTTTGGTTGCGAGGGTGCGTAAACAATAAAAAAGAGTTTTCGCCCCTCTTATATTAAGAATTATGCGTAAAGTGATTTTACCCATGAACCATACATATTAAGGAACTAGTGTCTTTTTATTTGAGATGTTTAGTCTATGACCTTGAAATTGAGGTCAAGGTCATAGGTAAATTGGACGTTCTAGATTTTGACCTTTGCTTAAAATTCATATTTATACATCATTAAGCCATAGGAACTGACATTTTCAACTAAATTTTAATATTTTCATATCTAAATAGACCCTTATTGGTTGAAAGACCTTCAATTGTTCTTTGAACAATTGGTTTTTAATTATTATTATTATTATTATTATTATTATTTTTTTTTTTTTTTTTTTTCTTCCGCCAACTTTTTTTTCCTTCGCTGTTTTTTTGTTTCACAAGATGTCGCTTAGATATATGGTATATGATATCGAACAGTTCATACGCTTTTGAAACCGACACCGCGTAACAAAAAACTTTACGTTGTAAGAGTTATCTCCCCAAACACTGTTTTTCTTGTGGCCACTACTCCTTCGCAACCGTAAAAGATTACGACAAATTTATTTTACCAAATTGCTCGTTATATCCTTAGGATGTTCTGTTTCATTTCAACGGAAGCTCTCCGGAGACTCCATATGAGAGTTATCCCCCCTTTTATATATGATATCAGTGATATGCATTTCTAACTGGTAAACTATAAGTGATAGAGACCTAGGGTCTTTTGATTTAAGATCCAAAAAAAATGAAAATTAGGTCAAGGTCAAAGGTCAAGGTCAAATTCTTAATTTTGATTTTGGCTTTTTTTCACCTTTTTTCATTAACCTTATAAGATATCGACAATTTTTTTTTACTAAATTGTTAGTTGCGACATGTCGTAACTTATAAATTTTGGTTGCGAGGGTGCATAAACAATAAAAGGGAGTTTTCGCCCCTCTTATATTAAGAATTATGCGTAAAGTGATTTTACTCATGAACCATACATATTAAGGAACTAGTGTCTTTTTATTTGAGATGTTTAGTCTATGACCTTGAAATTGAGGTCAAGGTCATAGGTTAATTGGACGTTCTAGATTTTGACCTTTGCTTAAAATTCATATTTATACATCATTAAGCCATAGGAACTGACATTTTCAACTGAATTTTAATATTTTCATATCTAAATAGATCCTTATTGGTTGAAAGACCTTCAATTGTTCTCTGAACAATTGGTTTTTAATTTTATTGTAAAGATTTAAAGATTCAAAAATCTTTATTTAACCTCAGACATAATAAGTGTGCAAGAGGATTGTATGCATATGAAATATTTTTTTATTGTTTGTTTCTTTGCGTTTTTGATTAGGTTAGTTTATTTTTGTTTGTTTGTTTGGTGTTTTGTTTGATTTTTGCTGAGCATAGTTTGTTATCAAAACTCTTATTTCAATTTTCAGGCGTAATAAAGAATCGGACACAAAAGATTCGCAGTTTTAGGTCAAATTTGATATTTTTTTTTTATTCAATTTTTTGCTGTTATTTAAAACATTTTGTTTTTATCAGCTTTAATCATTTCCAGAAATAAATACATTGATGTATTTTCGGAACATGACAGAAAGCATTTACGAACAAACTTCCTTTTCTAAATTATTTGAGTACTTACCTGACTAAGCTTAATAACTATAAAGACGAATAGATCATTTCACCATGATTGCTATTTATAATTTCATGGCCATATTAAGTAGAAGTAGTCAGGATAACAGTGATTCGCTTTTTTGATAAAAGAAATTTCATTTGTTTTTTAATTTGGAAGTTAACGATCAATCATTTACTTGGCTATCATGTAAAGACACATTTTCCTGTCAATCCTTATGTTTTTCCAAATGTCTAGACTTAAATAAATAAGAAAAAAATAATAGTTACAATGCATAATATATCTTTATTTATCCATAATAGTGAGAGAGAAAAAGAACGTCATAAACTTATTTGTCTTTTAGTTGATTGCAACCATCATTAAAGAGCATGTAACTATATGATTTTTTTTCATGAAAAAAAGAAGAATGTAATTATATGAATTTCAACCGAAAACAATTTCAACATATGTAATTTGTTCACTGTCTTCTTTATTACATCAAATGGAAAGTCGAAAACAGGGAGTAATGTAATATGCTCTTGAATTAAAAGTAGTTACTTAAATGATTAAACATTTTTTTTTATTAAAATGAAAGGAATGGTGATGTTTCTTTAAAAAAAAAAATACGAATGCTTGGTATTGTGTTTTAATACTACACCTCTAACCAATTAAAATTATAGACTGTTTGTGCATCGAATTACAAATTAAAACATGAAATTGTATATACATGTACAATTGTGTTACATCGTATATATTATAATTTAATTATATAACAATTTGACAAGAAAAGGTTTCTTATAAAACAGTAATTTAATTGTGATACGTGTTATAATGAAAAATAAAATTTAATACGAATACACCTGTGCAATATGTAAATTGAAACATTCATATCATAATCAAGGTCATACGATACTTGAAACTTATTAGTAATTGAAAAAAAGGTATTTTTTATATACTTAAACATGTTTAATGCGAAGTTTTACTATAAAAAAAAAATACGTGTACATAGACTTTCCAAATATATACAGCTCTGTCGAATCACTTTTTTGTACTTTGGCGCCAAAACCCGAAATTTATTTTTCTATCCAAAACTACAGGATGAAATGTTTTTGTTGATTATACTGCAAGGGTTCGTAATAAATGTTTTGGTAGGGAGACTTACGCAGAGGACTTAGTTGAATATATTCTGTATGCATGCATTGGTTCAATAACTTCATAGATACGATACATAGTTTAAATACCATTTTTTTGTAATTTTATTACAGCGTAAAAGCGTTGACTCACGTTCGGTATGAGCCGCGGAAGCGTTAAATTATCATATAATTACATCTTTTATGTTAAAAAAAATTCTTGTCACAGTGAGCACGTGCTTTGATTTTATATTTTATTCAGAAGTAAATAATCGCATTGGAATGATTGCTCTGTCAGTCAAAAGTATAAAATACTGTAAAAGATCTTATCTTAAAGTTTATATATCTTTGAAATACAATAATAACACTAAAAAGGAATAATAGAAAGTAATTGGCATATCCCTTTACCTAGATGTAAGCTGGTGTCAATTTTTATCGATCGCTTAATATTTTTTTTTATATTGGTATTTCAGACAGCATCATGACACTATGATTTGTAAAAGTGGAATTTAGACATGAACAAGTTTTATTGGTTAATACTGCTATCAATATGTTTCCCTAAAGGTATGTATATAACAAAGACTCATCAAAGATTTCAGTAAAAAACACAACTAAACAAATTTTGACCTGAGACGGCCATTTTGAACTGAACAGATAAATTGTCTTTTTTTCAGAATTATCCACTGCGGTAATTTCAGTCCTGTTCAGACAATTAGCATTCAATCAATATCTGATTAGTCTATGTTCAGACGGCTTAGTTGGTGCTATTAACATTGCTTTCTATGTTGATTTATGCAATTTCAAGCATTGATACCTATTTTGTCTTGTAAGTTCAAAGTAAAGTGGCAGTCGTAAAACTATACCTTATTCTGAATTGTACTGAAACATTCAATGACATCGAAAAACATATGAGAGCGCACTTATTCCATTCCAGGAAGTTGGATAGCATTAAAACATGCATTTCTTATCCGAGGAACAGGACAAGTATGCCCTCTTTATTCCTTAATCTTCCTACATCTTGGATTAGGAAATAACAAATAACAATTGGTCTAGATCTTTTCATGCAATGGGCAAATTTCGAAAGTAGTATGTAATTCATATGTATGACTTTTCTTGTTAATATAGAAAATTAATTTTTTATCATACTTACGGCTTTATTGAAAAAAAAACAGAATATTTTAGATTTTAGATAAAGAACCTTTTTGTAATCGAATGTGATATGAATTTGACTTTTTTTATAAAGTAGAAAAAAAGTCTGGTGACCTCTATGTTTCTTTTTTTCATATTTTATCTTTAAACTATAGTGTGTAGTTTTCTTTTAATCACACAAAATTGGATTTGCTGAGCATAATCTATACACAATTTGACAATTTTGCACAACCTGTAGAGTGAAAATAGACTTCTGACCCACACTTTTTATCAAAAGTTCTATATATTCTAATTCACACATCCTTCTACCTTTAGACTAAAATTCATTTTTACAAGTGAAAAGCTCATCAACGATATCAGTGTAAAAAAATATCAATATATGACAATGAAAAACAAATCAAGGATATCAGTATAAAATTTCATCAAAGCTATCAGTCTGAAAAACTGGTTAAAGATATTTCCATGAAAAACTCATCAAAGATATCAATATGAAAAACTGGTTAAAGATATTTCCATGAAAAACTTATCAAAGAGATCAATATGAAAAACTGGTTAAAAATCGGGTTGTTGTCTCTTTGGCACATTCCCCATTTCCATTCTCAATTTTATTCCATGAAAAACTCATCAAAGATATCAGTATTAAAAATTATCAAAGATACCAGCATGAAAAAACAACAAAAGAAATAAGTATGAAAACTAATCAACGATATCAGCATGAGAAACTCAAAGACATCAGTATGAAAACTAAAAAAAAATATGAGCTTAAGAAATCTCATCAAATATATATGTATGAAAACCAGCAAAGAAATCAGAAAAAACTCATCAGATATTAGTAAACCCACTCATTAAAGATATATCAGTATAAACACTCACCAAATATATACCAATTGTACATTGGGGAGATGTGGTATGATTGCCAATGAGACAGCTAACCAACAAAGATAATAGCACGTGAGGCAAGTGCATCTATAATGTCACAAAAGAACGACCTAACACTACTTGCAGTTACTGACAGTTAGTTCAAAGGTGATCACAACTAGTAAACAAACTATTTTTTTCAGACTGGAAAATCAATCAAAACACAGCCAATGGATTTAGTGTAGAAACTTCATAAACTGTCTGAGAACATTTTAAACTTGTATCCGAATATGAGTGCTAAACTTGTGGCTAAATGAAAATAAATCTACGGTTGCCATGAATTATTTTGATTCTATAAAAGAATGTGTTTTCACTAGATCTTTGTCACTTTATTGATTCATTTATTTGTTTTTATTAAAAATGTTATTTTAGTGTACAGCCAGTGTTCAGGTTCATCATTAGTCATAGAGTTACAGATGTTTACCAAAATATATATTGAGTCTCCAAATTTTCAATCAGGAAATTATTCACAGTACGTATAACGGATATCCAATTATATTTCTTTCTAAAATGTCTTTTCCATTTATTCTAATAATTCATCCAAGAACTTCTCAAAAACAGGCTGATACTAGTAAATGCTGAAACACACAAGAATAGACACTACAAAGGTTTCATTTACACGAAGGCCTATGTTTCAACTCCCATGTATTTGATGTTTGATGTTTCAGATCTTTATATACTATAATAAACGTCTCTTATGTTATTTTATCGATTGTGTTCCATTCACGATTGCGATATTTTGACTAAATGTGGATTAGTTGGCATGCGATGCATGAAAGCAATATACATTTTACCCGGTCATGTTTCTTTGCGGTCAATGTCATTCCCTTAGTTTTTGTGTTTTGTACCTTGGATACTTGAAACTTGAACGGTAGTATAATACTGATACCTCTAATTACCACAGATGCGCTTTTGATCTTCATTATAGTCACAAATAGCGCTAAAATAAAAACAGTGGGATGTTTCTAAAAAGAAGGTAAACAAAATAAAACTTACTTATTTTCAAGGATGCCGGATAAAGATGCGTGTCCAATGATCAATAAATGGAAACAAAAAACATTGTTGGAAGTGTGATAACTGTGCATGATATGCAATGAAAATACATTTAAAATCAAGAAATAAGGGGGTTACATGAAACAGTCTTATAACTCTGATTGAAATAAAGATTGACAATTCGCTACATTCAAATTCCTGCGGATTCGTTGTTCTGCCTCAAAATTTTAACATACCCGCTATATTATCATCCATTATGACCAAACTCGAGTATCTTGAATAAGTATTCAAAAGTAGAACGGATCTTGATCAGATTCTTGTTATCGAAGTATCTGTTGTTGAACCAGATTGTTTTTTAAAAAAGAGGAACACACAAGTAGAACAAAATAATGGAGTTAAAAAGCACCCTTACTAACAATTGTTAATTCAGATACAAGAGCTGTATTATTATGTATTTTGTTTGTTTGATTGTTCTTGTACTATTTCAGGAACCTTAACTGCTCCTGGAGAGTTATATCTTCTTCAAATACAAGCAGTCTTCTTTATAGGGTTCGTCATGTATTAGAGGTACCCACTAACGATATTTTGAAGATCTTCAAAGGTAATGCAATATGATTAAAGATATTTGTCGTTTAACGTCATTTCAATCAAATTAGCAACGTCATTTGCAACAGAGTATAACAGCTACGACATCAAGTGACATAATCAATTCAACTTTGATATATATCAACCTTACCTTAGACAATGGAGAAATGAATCAACTTTATATTCAATTTAGTAGTTCATGTGTATTTATAAAATGATAATTCAGAAACTAATCGAGAGTTTCGTTTCATGTCCGTATAGATGCATGTATATTTATGCCCCATTTATGGGCATTATGTTTTCTGGTCTGTGCATCCGTCCGTCCGTTCGTTCCTCTGTTCGTTCATTCTTCCTCCGTCCGTCCGTTCTTTCGTCTGTTCGTCCCGTTTCAGGTTAAAATTTTGGTTAAACTTTTTGGTCGAGGTAGTTTTTGATGAAGTTGAAGTCCGATCAACTTGAAACTTAGTTCACATGTTCCCTATGATATGATCTTTCTAATATAATGCCAAATTAGAGATTTTATCACATTTTCACGGTTCACTGAACATAGAAAATGATAGTGCGGATGGAGCATCCGTGTACTTGGGACACATTCTTGTTTCTTTATAAACTAAAAGGTAAATGAAAACGGTATATATGGTATATATAAACATCATAGTTAAATCATATCAAATCTCATTCAGAAGGAATGCACCACGCAATGTCATTGGAAAATTGAATTGTTTTGCATTTATTTATCCAAATAGTTCTGTGATGCACATAAAGAGCTTAATCTGTTTCAGTGTTTTTGAATGGAAATTAAACAAATAAATTGTTTTTCTGAAAAGCCTAAATATAAAATGTCAGATATTAGTCTTTATTTTATTTCTAGTATCTGACCTATTTCTTTCGATTTCCTTACTAGATCTTTTCCCCTTTTACAATGAAACGTTTCAAATGTTAAGCTAGAATATAAATGCGTTGTTTTCATGGTTATTAACAATCTTAAAAGACAATATTTATTACACGTATAGGTCAAGTTCCGATATGTGACTTGTGCAAAAATATTAATATAATATGGTAATGTTTGCAAAAAGCATATGCCCATACAACTTTCTAGACTGTAGTTTTAGTAAAATTAAGATTAGGAAATATATCACTTTATTTTCATGTCCTTTGCAGAACATATTCTCTGTAAGCTTTTATTAAAATCGTCAACATGCGTCCTGGTGTTTACTTTCATGTAAAAATACGCACAGAATCCAAACATATCGTTTAAGTAGAAAGGTTTGTTTTTAATTTGAGTGAAAGTTTAAAATGATTTTTCGTTAATAAAGCTGACTGATTACTTGCAGCTCACAGACGAAATAAATGTCCGAAAAAGTCTCATCTGAACTATTTGGTATTTTACGTTCAAGTTCAACTTTCTTGGAACCTCGGTATTCCATATCTGGATATGGCACATGAATATATCACAGTTAAAGCGGTCGTGTTGCCAAAACACTTCATATCTTACGTAGTTTAGGCAATGTGTCTTCATTATGTTATGTTCGTCAAGTTTTTAGCTAAGAATTCACTATTTCGACATTGTTTCAAAACATGCCTTTTTGTGATTACTTTATTATTAATATTATGACCGGACTATTTCTTTCTGTGATCGAAGTGAATCATTTTGAAAGGAAATGACGTAGACTGTATTTGTTTTATTTTTTCTATTCAGGTTTAGATGACACGGGAAAGGTCTTGATTGATACCACCAATAACGATTCTCCAGATAAAACTATTCCAGGGACAGCTAGCGTGGAAGGGTTATACGTACAGTTCACCTCAGATGATGACCAAACAAATAATGGAAAAGGCTTCAGAATAGATATCATTGAATCTTCTGATATGTGTAAGATTTTTCCTCTGTAATTATAATATTTGATCTTTGAATGGACTTGTTATCGTGTGTAGCAAAATATAGTCATAGGCAATCAAAGATTCAGAAAGTATTTTTTTTATAAAAGTATATATTATCACTAGAGAAATCTAAGGAAGTAACATAACTATGCTTTACATATGTAAACTATAAATAGGTGAGAACTTATATTGCAGTTGAAATGGGAAATTGGAATTGGGAGACGACTCTTTACAATTTCACAGATTAAATACACCTGTACAGTGATACGTATGTTCTGAAAAAAAACCCAGATATTTCATCAAGAACATGCAACACAGGTCGTCCCTTTAAGTTACCGAAATAGACAAAAGGATTATCAGTAAAGCCATGTATGGATCTGTTGTAGAGTTATCACTTTTTTAGACGTTCTTATCAAAATAAATATTTCGGTGACTGTATCTTACGATCCTTTACGATAGATAATTTAGCTAACCTGCATTTAATTTCATTGTGTGCTTAATATTTCATTTACTGTGTAACAATTCAAGATTCTACTGACGAGGTAAGGTAACACTAAGAAACCGAAAGCTGAATTGTTTAGTTCATTCTAGATGGCTGAGTGGTCTAGAGCACTGGACATAGTACAGGCTGTGTTATCTCAATATCTCAACATTATGAGATCGAATCCCGCGAGGAAGACCACAAATTTGCAAATTTAACATTGTCGTGATGATATTTAGAGTGATTATGAATATATGTTTTCAGCCGTGTATCACCTTCACTGGTGATCCAATTGATGGATCGGTCATAGATGTATCACTTGTTTAGACATACATATTTATATATCATTTATTTGCATTAACATTATTTCAATATAAATCAGTTTCTTTTTGTATATATTTCATGATATGTAGTTGTATGAGTAGTCTTTTTTATGTGGTTATTTGTTTGAGATGTATTGCATGACATGCGTTTTGTAATGACTATCAGCATGATATATCTTTAACTTTACTTTAAAGACTTTTCATATTTTCATAATGTGAACAATTTTGGGTGTATCTCCTCCAAATTCTAATGAAGATCTTGAAAATTATGCCTATATACAAATATAGTCCTTTCTAATTTTAAATGTGGAACTGTTCCATGATGCATAGCTACACTGCTATTAGGAATTGAAAATGGCACATGTGAAAGCGTATTCGCCATAATATATGTTCAAAATATTAATTGCGTTCGAAGTAAAGTGTATGTTCAAAATCAAGACAATGTCAGTAAATTTCCATTGCTTCAACTTAGTTTATTTTTGCCAATTGAATTTGGAGAATGGAAATGAGTTTGACATTTTGAATAAATACATTATTTTCAAATGATGCATGATTACCAAACAAAATGATGACGTTTACCACCAAAATTATTACTTTCCAATGATTTTTTATGTTTTTATGAATTTTGAGTCTAAAGTATTTAATTTGTAGAAAGTAAAATACATGACATGGTTGGTTTTGATGTACAAAATATATTGCAATTATTTTGTGCTTTTGATATAACCAGATTTCAACCTGCAGCTGACATCTTTTAAAATTGTAGAATTTATCCTATTTTTGTTTAACATGGCTAAAAAATAAAAACAGACAAACAATTGTACACAAAACATAAGAAAAAAAAATAACATTGTTTCTTTTAATTTTTCATTGTTGTTACTGTACTATGGACATCTTTTAAGTATACCTTTAACTTATTTGTTTAAAAAGAACATAGTCAAAAGGGTTACATAGACCTTCTATGATTCATCATTTTATAAGCAAGTATTCCAATATATTCAAATTTGTGGCAAGAAGAGCGTAGTTTAATTCAACTAGAATGGTTTATTTTAAAAGAGATTACTGAGAGAATATATACATGTATATTAAATTGTATTTTTTTCAGCAGGAAGAGATTGTTCTAAAACAAGTGTCCTGGAAGCCGAATCTTTACCAAAATTCATTACTAGTCCAAATTTTCCAAAAAACTACCAAGAGTAAGTTTTGTTATAGTTTGTTTATCAAATAATAACAGGAATCATATTTAAAATATTCTTTTCCCTTCAGTTTCGCGTTTATGGCACAAGAATATACCTTTTTGGTTCTGCCAAATTCATACGAGTATTGTTAAACATTAAGACACAATTTAAAAACATCCGTTCACATTGATTATAATTGCAGTTTCTCAAAATGAATTAACCTAGCTATATATCATTAATAATTCATAAGTTTATCTGATAATATAAACAATGTATAAAAAAGAATCATTTCAAATATACCTATATTTGTCAAATAGTTTGAATTTTTTGTCATCTTTCAAATAGCATATTTCTGCATCTACAATGTGAATTATTGAAGGAATATGATTCAGACAATCCGAGATACAACACCACAGAAATAAAAATTAAGAATTTTCCTACCGTATGTGATATAAGTTGAATGGAATTTGATGTGACTGTCATAAAAGTGAGAGATTTCGTTAGCAATAAAACAAGGTTCAATCCACCTCTTTCTACATATGAAAATGCCTGTACCAAGTCAGGAATATGACAGTTATTATCCATTCGTTTGATGCGTTTTTTGTTTTGATTTTGCAAATTGATTAGCGACTTTCCGTTTTGAATTCCTCGAAGGTTATTATTTTTGTGAAGGATATTAAAAAATGATGGTATGTGTGGTATTTGATTAATCTTTTTACTTCACAGCACAGCGCATTTGTTTTGAACCTTGACTCCACTTTCGTAAAGTAAATGGTAGACAAGATAGTGCTCTATACGTTTTTTTTTTCTTCAATTCAGTAATCCTTTATTAATTGTTTTGAATTTTTGATAACATATTGCATATTGTATTATGTGTTTCGGACTCCGGTTTTGTGTTTTTTCATTGAAAACGTAACTGCAATATTGTATTGTTCTTAAGAATGTAAATGTTAGAAAACACACGACGTTTTGTGACATTTTGACTAGAAACAAACAAACATAGCGTGTTTATTTTCTTTTTATTATTTTCCCTTTTAACTTCTATATATTTTTTCATACACAAAGAAACATCTTTTCACGTTGAAAAACATTTTCTTGTCTAACTAAAAACAAAACGCAAATGCATATTGTTATACATTAGACATTAAACAAATACGGCGAAAACGTCACAAAAAAGGCAAGTGTGACATTTCAACGTATTTAATAAAATAAAGAATAAAGGAAATAAGTTAAACAATATATTATTATGGAAAATATACAAAACTTTATATTTATTGTATAATTTTGACACACATATATGTAAAATGTGAAAAGTGTCTGCAGCATTCGTTCGGAAGATCTCTTTGTAAAATGAGAGAGAAATGTTTTGTGAGAGAAATAACAAAATCAAAAGATCGTATTTTCTGCGACGATCTTTTTAAATATTGTAACAACACTATTTTATGGCTTGTCATGTACGGAATAAAATGATATATTATATTATATTTATTTTAATATCGCTCTCACCTTCTTACCTATCCATATTTTTAAGCATTTTTCGGCTTTTCCAGAAAACAAAATGAACTTCTCATCCTTGTTAAGCAATTGCAATTTTTTTTTTGAAGTTAAAGTTTAATTAAAGACGGAAATAACATTAAAATAATACTGGCCATATATTGCGGTGTTACTTTTAAATAGCGCTAAATCTGTACTATAAGTGATCATATACGAGTTATAAAATGAAAATGCTTCATTTTAACCTTAATGCTAGAATCTCACTATAAATTCACAAGTTATACTCGATTTATAGAGATGAATTATAGAGTATTTTAAAATTATAACTTTTGAGTCTTTTTTTTTTTTTTTTAGGGATACCGATTGCTCATGGAATATATCTTCTACGGACAGTTCAGTCATAGTAATATCCGTGGTGTATATGGATGTTGAAATAGAAAATACTGACTCTTGTTATGATTATCTCCTAATCGGTGGTAAATACTTTATATATAATATATACTTAAGTTATGCATAACCGCACTGACATATATTTCATGCATTGAAATGTATTGAGATCGGCGCATTTTGGTTTGATATTTCTGATATATTGATAATTGTCCATGAAAGTAAGTATTGAAAGTTTATAATTGAAACTTAAACCTCTTTCATATTTATTTTGATTATTCTTGCCATTCATTCACTCTTTTTTTTATTTAATACACGTATTCAAACCAGGTTTAATCCACCATTTGCTAAATAAGAAAATGCCTGTACAAAGTTAGGAAAAGGTCCGTTGTTATCCATTCTTTTGATGTGATTGATCTTTTTATTTTGCCATTTGCTTATGGACTTTCGTTCAGAATTTTAATTATTTTACTTCTTAATATTAACGAAATACAATACTCATTTATATACTCTTGTCACGAGTCGATTTTGATTTTTAATAGTATCATAGTACCTAATATTGATAATTGGTCTGTTTATAAATGTAAACTTGATAATCAGTTGTCACTTTTTAATATGTTTTAAACAGGTCCAAACAACTACCATATTTCATATTTGGAAAAGAGATCGCAAAGATCAATTGGCTATCTGTTTTTATCCATTTGTGATCCAATCAAAGCATAGAAATAAAAGGCATTACTATAAAAAGCACAACTGCAAGATTCGTTAATTTCCCACAAGGATAACATTTCCTGGAGCAAAGTTAACTTTCTAGTTAGAAAATATTATAAAGTCTTACATTTAAAAATATGTATTCTTTTTTTTTTCCGCGATGATGTCAAAATATTAAAATTAGATGATGTCGGCATAATAAAACATCTAAAGTCCTTTATGAAAAAGTAATATTCAAAAGAATAAGTTTATCCCTTGTGTTCTTGATCTGTCAAATTTGTATTGATTTCTTTATAAGCAAATTTGACTCATTTCAGATTCTGGCCAACTTTGTGCACATAACGAATGGAACGATGAATCATTATATGAATACAATGACTCTGTTTCAATCAAATTTAAAAGTGACGATCAAGTAAATAAAGGGGGATTTGTGATCTCGTATATGATGTTAATAAAAGAACCAAAAACCACAGAAAATATTGGAGAACAAAACACATCAACGCAACCAGTAAGTACATCGTTCTTGCTTACAACAATTATAAGCCATGAAACGTCATCTGATTCGTCTTTATCATCTACACAATCATTTAATTCATCGATGCTGTCAACAAAAAATACTGAAACACAAACAACAGACACTGATATTTTATCGACGCAAACAGCAAGCACTTCATCACTGTCTATAACAACCTCATCACTAATCAGTGCCACTGCCGAATCATCAAGCAAAATGGAAAACACATCTTTACTATTTACAACTACAACTGAGCTTCCATCTACGATCAATACTACAGATCTATCAACATCAACTAAAGATTCAACGTCATCGTTATTTTCAACAACTCGTATAGAATCAAAGACCTCAGATATCAAATTTTCTTCAACACCGACAGGAACCACATCTTTGCTGACAATTACTCAAACTACGGACACTACAGATTTATCGACGTGGTCACAAAGTACAACCATAGCCTCTCCAACGACTATCGATGGTATGACAACTGAAACCTCGTCCATATCTTCTACTATCGCGTTTGAAACAACAAATGGATATATACATCAGTCAACTACAACTTCAACTGAACAGGAAGTAGAAAGTAATATTTTATTTATATCATGATATTGTTATGTTTTTCCCGACAGGTTTAATGTTTTATTTTGTTTTACATTACATGAATTTACATTAATTGGCTCAATTGAATTGCACAAGCAGTAGTATGAAAAGGAAGAAAAGGACGTACATCGATTCGACACAGAAAAATTATAGATAAGGAGACAAATATATTTTGACAAAAAAGACACAGAAAAATTATAGATAAGGAGACAAATATATTTTGACAAAAATACAACGCAGACAAATTATAAACGTGAAAGCTTTGTACCACATTTTGATTCGTGTTGATCCATAATACTGAATTTATATTTATCCCAAACATGATAGATACAATAACTAATATCAATAGTACAAAAAGAAAAATAATTTAGCCACAAGAAAGATTTAAAAAACATAAACACTACTATTGCAAAAAACCTATATGACAGTATATTTCACATAATGTTCGTTGTTCTTAATTTTATATCTGTTTTTTTTTCAATCTTAAAATGAGACTTTATTTGACTGCAGAATTGTATTTTCTATTCGTATAGGTTAGGCCTAGCAATATTAAAGCTCAGAAATTTGGAGTTATCTCACTTTGATTAGTGAAGCTGCATTCTTAGACTAAATATTGAATATATGTCCATCTTTAACTAACGGTCTGTGAAGAATAAAAAGAGGCCAATATTTTCTCTATTAACTTTCTATTTAATAAAGCCTCGTGACCGAACAACACTGATAATTAACTCATGCGCTACGCGCATTCGGGAATTAATGTGTTGTTCGGTCACTCGTTGAATATTTTTCTCTATGTCAATGGACAGAGAGAAATGTATAAAACTACAAAAAATAAGATTTGTTCTGAACGGACGGACGCTATTGTGTCCTAAGATTTGTTTGAATTTTGGTGTTTCAACGCCACTTTTAGGCACAGCATTTAGGCTATTTCGTGGCGGCTAGTTTTGTATAGGTCGATCAATCCGGAGAAAACCTTCGAACTCACAACCTTAGTGGTAACTGGCTACCGAGGCCCCTTGTTTCCTAAGATAAATTAGTACTACGAGTGGACATCTCAACTGAAGTGATGTTATGCATATCAGCCCTGGATTTTGTTTCAATGAAGACACTATGGATATAGAGTTGTCTTTTATAAAGAAGCCAAAAGTCCATATTTGTAATGATCAACAAAACATTGGTGACAGCAACGGAATTTCTGGGTTAAAGCTGTATCCATTAAAATGTGACATCTGTCGAAGAAAAAAACAATCGTCCGCGTTTCCGGACTTGCTACCTAATATGACTTCTTGAAATGATTTAAAAGTCATAAGCAACACCAGTGGTGCCTAAAGTTAAGCAGAAAATGTTTTCAGCCCTAAACGTATGAATTGGCTATATATTTTGTTTAGTCTATTGAAAACTGATGTGTTGACTATTGTTTTTTTTTTATTCTGTCGGTCATGCTGATGTCTGTTTTTCTTGAATTCAAAATACACTCGCAAGCATCTTTTCAGAATAAATATCATGATATATTGACATCTTTCACTATACAAATTTATTATCTTACCACTCTTGTAGTATATCGCTCATGCCCTAGAATGAATTTCGTTTAAAAATTGCAATTTGAGATATAAGACATTTTTGCAGTGTAGAAATTTCTGGCAACTTAAGGCACTATATTATGTTTTAATATTATTACAGACAAAAGCCCAGTGTCATCAGCGGCAACTGCTGGAATTATTACAACCGCAATTATAGGAGTAGCAGGTATTGGGGCTTTGCTTGCTGTAATTGCTTATTTGATGGTGAAGAAAACAGGAGGAAAGCATGAAACATCTACCAAACAAGCAAAGACTAAGAATACACGTGTTCCCGATAACACAACTCCATCTTGGATAACTTTGATTAATTCGATGAAAAAATCCGGATATGACCCAGTATTTTTAAACATTGAAAATACTTGAGACATAATTATATAATGATATTCTTTTAAAAAGATTGAAATACTGAGATTGGTTTGTAATTGAAAAATATAAAAATTATTAAATATGTATAAAATCAGTTCATAAACATAACCCTCTATTTCATTTGTCATGAAAACAATATTTTTATATCAAAATAAAATGTCTCATATATTTTTTTCCCTTTAAATTATTTAAACTTCTGATAAATGCTTTACTTTATTAGTATATACAATAATGATCGATGTTGTCTTGTCTAAATTTAGTAGCCCCTTGTGAAAATTAAAAGATCGCTAAATGGAAATTAGCAGAACCACTGAAAACAAGTTAAACGAGAGGTTTTTCCATAACAAAAATACGTTCTCCGGAAGGGATTTCATAGCATACCCGGATTTATAAGTTCATCGTATTACATAAATTAAATTAAAATTGATATGCCAATGCATATTACTTTTTATAGCTACACAAATCTTTTGGTATTTATATGTTGCAATTTTCAAATACAACTTGTTCATTCTGTTGTCCTATCAAAAGAAGATAAACAATTTCACAAATCATCTAATATAATTGCTTAAGGAGGTAGACCTAGGTTAAGGAAAATAACTCTTAAAATCATCAGTACGTTTGTGTCAACCATTTTCAAAAATATATTCTAAGCTTCTAGCTTACATAGATTATTTTCAATCTGTTTCAGGTAAATGCTTAAAATACATTGATGAACTTGACTTTTACAAACGCTTAACTGATTTAAAGAGTTATCTCCCTGAACCAAGGTCTACCCCCTTAAATCCACTTTTCATGAGCTTTGATGAATAGTTGTCTTATTGGCAATCATATCTCGTTTCCTTATTTGTAAATAGTATTGGCATGTATTAGATTTTAGACCGCTTTCAAATGCTTTGGTTTCGATCATCCCTGAGAACATTCATTGTTGAAACGCTCACCTGGTGAAGTAAAAGAAAAGAACTGTCAAAGTTACTATCAATAGCTATCAAAAGTACCAGGATTATAATATAGTACGCCAGACGCGCGTTTCGTCTTCATAAGACTCATCAGCGACGCTCATATCAAAATAGTTATAAAGCCAAACAATACAAAGTTGAAGAGCATAGAGAATCCAAAATTCCAAAAAGTTGTGCCAAATACGGCTAAGGTAATCTATTCCTGGGACAAGATATGACATGAAAAGCTAAATAATTGTCCTTTGTCAAATTACCAAATTGTTTCAAATCATTTACTATGATTTACTCATTCATGTTTTATATTACAAAAAAAAACACTAAAAAAAATAAAGATGATGTGATTATAAACATCAAGTATCATATATCATGACCACGAGGCAGCGTTTGCCTTTGAAGAATGACACATTTGCTGTAATTGCAATTGTAGTTATATTTTGTTTTACTATACATTTTGTCCTTTTTGGATGTATAAGCTCTATATTATTTTTATAAACTTTTCTTTTCAAATTTTTTTGGTCTCGAGCATCACTGAAGATACTTTTCTTGTAGGAAAGTGCTTCTGGTGCAGAAACAATTTGTACCGTTAATGTTAAAAATACAAAATGCAATAGAGCGTTTTGAATTGAAATGGATTCAATGTCTTGTGTGCCATTATATACATATACACATATTACATTGGTATATCGGATTAGATATAACACTTTGATAATTTTACTCCATGTAAAAATACAGAAATGATAACTCCCCAACTCCCAATATATGATACGGTTATGTATTAGCAAAAATAAGCTCTGATTTCACAATTTTTTTATCAATATTGGTTCAGGTAAGTGATATCGTAAATATATAAACAAACAAAACTAATTCCAAATGAAAATTTATCTGACGGGACATATTGATCAATATTCATCATGGTCATTTGTATTGAAAAACAGAAACTTAGTATTGATATACGATATACGTACATTATTGGTCAATAAAAAAGGTAGGGCCAGGTTTCCGTAAATGTTTTTCAGCTAATATGGTCAAAATCAGATTTGTTAAATCCTGGTGGCATTTGAATATTAAAGATACAACAAATAAATCAACAAATTTTAAAAAGCGTACATTTGGCACGAAAATACAGTTTTTGCAAACAGTTTTTATGCAATATTACAATTTTAAGTTTTGATAAGTAGGTGTAACGATTGAGACAACTTTTCACCTCAGTTCAAATGAAGGGGATATAAGCAACTTTAGTCTTCAATTTGGGGCAAAGCTCATACAACAAAGCCGGGCACATCAAGCCCCGGCATGCACGAAAAATATGAAAAAATATTTATCGTCAGGTAGTTTAAAGCCAATAAAAATAAATACAAAGATTATGTGTCTAAAACTAAAATATCATCATAACTCATCCAATATGCAATTGATTTAGTGTAAAGATGTCACTACTAGTCAGATAAAATCATGTCCGTGTGCGATGACAATTTACAGGTACATGTATCGACTGATTGAAAAAACATGAATGTGCATATACATATAATATAAAACAATAATATTAAGGTTGGTGTTATCAACTAAAAAACGAACTTTTAATTCTAATTACTTCTTGATTTTTATAGATGTAAACTACTCATCTCAGACAGAACGCCTGTGTTTGATACATATGGTTTTGATGACAAATTTTGCCAGCAATCATTCCCATAATCCACTATGTAAAAAGGTAAAAGTCACAAAGAATTAATTCATATTTTGAAAATGTCGGATTAAAGTGACACAATGAAAGTTCTGGAGACTTACGTGTATTATATTAGTTTTCAGGTTATAAATTATGTAATTGTGCATAAACTAGTTTAACAATTCCCAATGCAAGGGGGCCTGGTTTGGAGGTCTTTTATTTCTGTATTCTTAAAATACTAAGGCATTATTTCTCTTAAGAAATACACTTATAAAAAAATAAGATTCTAATAAACACGAGTTTGTTATCAAATTTTACTGTAATAAAACGCTTGTGTTATTCTGTACATTGTTTGATGCTGTGGAATATATTTATTACCTAACTCTTTTATTTTCGACAGTTATTCTTTATTCTTTTACAACTATTTATTTTCGGTTCTTTATATGTTTTTGCGTAATTGTTCTTTATTCATACTTATTTTCAACAATTTTCTTTTCTGTAATCCCCATCAAGACCCGCATCCAAAGTTGACATTGACGTTTTGTCTACTCTGTCAGGCCAATTTAGTATACAAACTATGTATTTCTTTGTGTAATCTCTAGCGGATAATATACAGTTATTCAAGAAATTTCTCAGATATAATTTTCATGATCTTTAATATAAGAATATAAAGTGCACAGAGAATTAATTCAAATGCTGAAAAATGTCTGATTTGAGTGGTACGTTAAAATATCTTGAGACTGAAATACTGCATAATTCACAGAAAAAATGAAATTTAGCAATAAAAACAATGACATGCATTTTGATTAGTTTTAACCTTATTTGATATTTTAAAATCAAGTGTCATTTGCACTTAAATTCTTATTACTGCTACTTAACTGGGGCGGTAACGTCGTGGGTGGATTGTCATTTCTAGTCAGAAATATGACAATTGTTTTCCATTCGTGAGATGTGCTTGAGCTTTCGATTTTTCCGTTGATAAGGCGCTTTCCTTCTGATTTTATTTTAGAGGTGAGCTTTGTAGATCGATTATTCTATGATTTTATGCTTATACTCTTCTAGAGTAGCTGATATAATCCTCGACTTTTGGTTGTTTTCGTTTTAGTCCTTCTTTGATTTTCCATGCTGAGTTTTGTATATTCATGATATTGTAATTTGTTTTCCGTTTTCGTGTTTTTTTCATATCAAACGAGTCCCTTTTGTATCCTTTTTTCCTCTTTCATATACGACGTCATTTTTGTGCTGTTTCAGAAATTCAAATGTTTGCGTGACGTAATATTTTGCCTTTTCACCACTTCGTATGTGACGTCATTGTTATAACTTTTTGCGTTCAGGCCTGGACTGAGTCGGGTGTGTCTATTTTCTGTGTTGGTCTTCAATGTATTATGTATTCGGGTTTTGTTTTCTGTAATTAATTAAGACATCAGTTTTATCATGTAAATCTTTTATACTCATTTGATAAAATTTACTGTTTGCAATAGCATAAATTGTTCTATATATAAGGATGTTCTAATCACAAGCAGAAAACCCTAGCTGTATTTGGCACAACCTTTTTCAACTTTTGATCCTCAGAGCTGTACAACTTTGTACCCCTTTTTTTTGACTTTCGAACTTTTATATCTGGGCGTCACTGGTAAGTCTTGTGTGGACGAGGCGCGTTTTTGACGTATTGAATTTTAAACCTTATGCCTTTTGTTATCTATTATTTATGTGTTTCTTTGCCTAATACGTTCTCCTATTTATTTGTATTGTAGTCCTGTATTATTATGTTGTAATTTTAATGTTGTATTTAACAATGCCATCAAAGTGCGAGGTTTGTCATGCCACACAACCAGGTTCAACCCACGATTTTTTTCTGTAAAATATCCTGTCCCAAGTCAGAAAAATGGCTATTGTTATATCATAGCTTGTTTCTGTGTGGGTGACATTTTTACGTTGTGTCGTTTGTTTTCTCCAATATTTGAGTGTGAATTCACATTACTATAAGACGTGTCACGGTACTTTTCTATCCCAAATTCATGTATTTGGTTTTGATGTTATATTGGTTATTCTCATCGGATTTTGTCTAATGCTTAGTCTGTTGCTGTGTGTGTTACATTTTAATGTTGTGTCGTTGTTCTCCTCTAATATTTAATGCGTTACCCTCAGTTTTAGTTTGTTACCCCGATTTTGTTTTTTGTCCATAGATTTATGAGTTTTGAACAGCGGTATACTGATGTTGCTTTATTTATATAGTGCTATTCTTCAAACTTGTTTTTTCAGTTTGACAATTGACATTACATTATTACAACATATTATTTTTTATTACATATTAACAATAAAATTCTGTCTTTAATCCATTTTATATGAAAACATAATGATGTGCATTGGCAATTGAGTACTTTTTTCCCCACTAGAAAAAGAAACAAAAATTACTTTATAGAATTAGTTTCACTTTTCTAATTATTTAAAACATGCGTGTTGTAAAAACGTAGAATTGAGAATGGAAAGGGGAAATGTTTCAAAGAGACAACAACCCGACCATAGAAAAAACAACAGCAGAAGGTCACCAACAGGTCTTCAATGTAGCGAGAAACTCCCGCAACCGGAGGCGTCCCTCAGCTGGCCCCTAAACAAATATATACTAGTTTAGTGATAATGAACGCCATACTAATTTGTAAATTGTACACAAGAAACTAAAATTAAAATAATACAAGACTAAGAAAGGCCAGAGGCTCCTGACTTGGGACAGGCGCAAAAATGCGGCGGGGTTAAACATGTTTATGTGATCTCAACCCTCCCCCTATACCTCTAGCCAATGTAGAAAAGTAAACGCATACCAATACGCACATTTAAAATTCAGTTTAAGAGAAGTCCGAGTCTGATGTCAGAAGATGAAACCAAAGAAAATAAACAAAATGACAATAATACATAAATAACAACAGACTACTAGCAGTTAACTGACATGCCAGCTCCAGACTTCAATTAAACTGATTGAAAGATTATGATTTCACTATATGAATATCAGGCACAATCCTACCCGTTAGGGGTTTAGTATCATAACATATATGAGAAGAACATAACCCGTGTCATGCCAATAACTGGTTTTTGAATAAATGTGCTTATTTCCGATGCAAAGACCCTATAAGGGAATCAATATTAACGCCAAAATATGCAATCTTTAATGACCTGGCAAAAGTCTATTTCTGAGGTGAATACTGAAATTTTTGTGCTTTATAAAGAATATTTCAATAAAAAATTGGATGTGAAATACCTAAACGTATAAGAAGTCTGCATGTTGAGCTATATTTACGAATGATATCCTTATACCGATGATAAAAATTTATTAAATATTTTGACTAGTTTGTGATATCGAAAACCCTGGTGTAATAATTTTTCAGTAATACATAAATTTCTCTCGTTAAAATCTAAAACATTGCTACATACACGAGCGAATCGTACAAGTTGAGATATATAAAAACCGTAAGATGGTGACAAGGGAAAAAATGGATAATTAACTATAGGAAATGAAAAATCATCTCTTTTATCATAAATTTTAGTATTAAGCTTCCGTTAGTGATATAGATATCAAGATCGAGGAAAGACCAGTGGTCATTGTTAGTATTAGCTTTATTTTAAGTAAGTTCAACTGGATAAATTTCTTTAGTATACATATTGAAGTCGTCATTATTGAGAGCCAAAATATCATCCAAATATCTAGTAATATTAAATTTGTTTATCAGATGTTGTTTTGATGGGTCTTTGCTGATTTTGTCATAAATTGTAACTCATAGCAATACAAAACCATGTCTACAATAAGTGGTTCACAGTTAGTCCCCATTGGAATTCCGATAAAAGAGGGACAAAAGATACCAAAAGGACAGTCAAACTCATAAATCTAAAACGAACTGACAACGCCATGAGTAAAAATGAAAAAAAGACAAACAACACCAAAAAACTAGGGGTGATCTCAGGTGCTCCGGAAGGGTAAGCAGATACTGCTCCGAATGTAGCACCCGTCGTGTTGCTTACGTGATAACAAATCCGGTAAATAGTCTAATTCGGTAGGTCACATTCATGAAAGAGAAGGAGATGGTAGTTACGACGTAAGGAACATATCCGATATCATTTGTGAAATGGTTATTCCATAACGGTCAACCAACTCGTGATGGCGTCTGTAAAATTTACGAAGGGATGATTTCAACTTCACCATTTGGAATTCTTGTTTTAAAAGCTTCCTCGTGAGCAGCAACCCTCTATCAAGAAAATCATGATAGGAAATGCAAGCACGGGAATATCGTATCAATTGGGAGATATATACCCCGAATGCAGTTCCTGCTGGAATGTTGCTACTTAGAAATGGAAAGTTCACAATTGGAAAGCTGAAATCATCTCTTTTGTCGTAAATTTTTGATTTCAACCGACCCTCATTTTCAATTTCTAGATGTAAGTCAAGATATGAGACCGACTTAACTGTATCTGTAGTATTCTTTATCTCTAGCTCGATGGGATAGATGCGTTCCACATAGTCACCAAATTTTGAATTATTTAGTGAAAGAACATCATCTATATAGCGGAAAGTCGAGTTAAAGGATATTGCTAACTTCTTACCTTTCTTCCTAAGAAGTTTCTGCATGAAGTCAGCCTCATAATAGTAAAGAAACAAGTCGGCAAGAAGTGGCGCACAGTTTGTTCCCATTGGATAACCTGACGATATACGTAAATTCCAAAGCGAACAAAAATATTATCTAGTAAAAATTCAAGGGCATATATAGTATGAAAGCATGTCCAATTGACATAGTTTTTTTGTTTATTGCTACTAAAAAATGACCTAAAAGAGTTTGAACATATATATTCACATTCTGACTTTTTAAATGCCCATTTAATTAGGTATGTGAATTTTTTCTTAATGAGAATGTGAGGCAATGTGTAATACAGGGTAGAAAAATCAAAACTTTGAACAGATTCAAAATCACCAATATAAGCATGCAATTTATCAAGTACTTCCAATGAGTTCTTGACACTCCAAACGTAATTAATTCCACTATTTTCGAAGGCCTTATTTGAACAGTTTATTATCAGGTTTTTGATTGTACCAAGTGTACTGGTAAGGAGAATAGACAATTAAGTAGTGGAACAATGGCTTGAAGACGAAATAAATCTATATTTGTAAGGTGTTTTGTGTAGCTTCGGAAGCCAATACATAGTTTTGACTTTCATTGTATTTGGTTCTGCTTGTAAAGCGGTAGCTAAAAGTTTATTTTTGTTATAGATGTCGTTTTCTGAAAATGGAGAATGTTGGTGAATTGGTAATTTCTTTTTTCAGAACCTCAATGTAAAATTTACGTCAAACAATAATAATATTATTATCAGCTTTATCGGCCGGGAAAAAAACACATTCCTTGGCTAGTTCTTTTAGTTTATGTTTAATACGAGAAATAGGTTTTTATTGTGGTTATTGTTAATAATAAAATGTTAACGTGCATTCCCATTCTCGTTTGCAATTTCCACTGTCTTATACAATTTTTTTCAAAAACATACTGTCATGTAACATTAAGGCAAATCGCGCCTTTTGAAATTGTTGCAAAATGATAGAATAAACTGGTAGTAAAAACGAATGTCCAATTAAAATATAAGAGCACTCACTTTTCCTGCAATTTGTTCACAAACAAGTAAATGTTTAGGTTTTATTGAAGTGAAATCAAATTAAGCATAACAATAGTTATCAAAGTTACCAAGCTTATAACATGTATAATTTAATACGCCAGACGCGCATTTCGTCTACATAAGACTCATCAGTGACGCCCAGATAAAAAAAGCCAAACAAGTACAAAGTTGAAGAGCATTGAGGACCAAAAATTTCAAAACATTGTAGGAAATACGGCTAAGGAAATCTATGTCTTGAATAAAAAAATGCTTAGTATTTTTAAAAAATTAATTTTTTGTAAACAGGAAATTTATTAAAAGTGATCAAATAATTATTATTCATGTCAATAATACATCAACAGCTTATCTATCAAATTACGTTTTTACTTAGTTTTGATTTCTAAACATTTTGCTTCAAACTTTCAAAAAGAAACTCGTTTCGCTCTAGACTAGCTCCTATACTATTAATTTGAATTAGTTTATTTCATTTTGATATATCATAATCAATTCGGGCACCTGTCGATCAATATGTAGTCAAAACATTTACAAATTGCTAAAATCAGATAAAAAGTATCATTTACTTATCGAATCGATGGTAGTGCCAATTACAAAAGGTCCCATTAGAAAATCATTCCTATTTACATGTTTGTTGACATTTTATTAGTTTTTGAGTCATTTAACGACCCACAATTAGCGCATGTTGTTTAAAATCTCATTAATCAGTGAGAAAATTCTAAAATCTATTTTCAAACACGAAATAGCGATGACTATTGTAATATGCAATTTAAGTGATTTTATTTGCTAATGTAATGAAAATATTTAAATAAATACCATTTCTCAAAACCGGATGTAGCGGAATGCTCCGTTAGATCTGCTGCATTGATTTTCCCGCCGAGTGGGTTTGATTCTTGATATATAAACTACCTATGAGAATGTTTCCATACTAATCTGTGCTTGCATTGATACAACGCACCTGACCATAAAGGTAAGAGGACATTTTTTATTTCTGTTTTTCAGTTCTAATATAAAAACTTTTGGGGACAGCTAAAGAATTCAAAATTTGTTTCTTATGTTGTTTTAATGTTCACGTCCCAAAAAGTGAATTGTTAATAGTGTATATACTTTTTTCTAAATTTTGACATATTTAGCGGGATGCACTAATAAGACAGCAACTATATAACTTTTATTTAACCAAGAAGAAGATCACAAGAGGGCAACATATTTTGCCTTTATTTTATCAACTTTTCATCGTTACATCTTTTTAAAAATTAACCTGGAATGCAGGATAGAGAGATAAATGCGGAAGCCATATTTTTAGTGAAAGTTTTAACTTTTGTTTAATAATGTTATCTCAGGTCGTTTACTATGTATAATTCAAATGCGTTTTTACTCTTTTCTGGACCAAGACAGACTATTCTCTACAGGTTTTTGCAAGCAAACTGATTTGTATATTGTTGCGCTATAAAGTACAGAAATATAGTGACCCCCTCCTTTTTCCGATTAACAGCGTCAAATGGTTTTGCAAAATACTGTGCCAATAATTTACAAGGTCTGTTTTGGCTTGTCATTCTCCTTCAGTACAATTATTGCAGCAGGAAATAACTTGAATCAGTTTTAGATTGGTAATGCAATATAAGTTGTTAATTTCACGCTTCTTGATATTTGTGTGAATTTGATTGTAACTCAATTTCCTAAATCATATAAACACGATGCTCTAAATTTGAAATCCGTAATATGTAGTGTGTATCGAACAATTCGAAAATAAAAAAAATGTAAACAACAAATTGTAATTTCATGCATCTGAAGCGCTTTTTTTTCTGAAATTACCCTCATCAGGAACTCCAAGTCAATTATTTGAAAGCCGAGGATGTACAGTAACAGTTGATAACATCAGTAAGGATCAATGTCACTATCAATTGTCAACGAAAAACTCTTTTGTTTGGAAAAAACATGTTTATGTAGTTTATGATGTTTATATTACATGTACAATTAAAGTAGTGGTCTAGAAGTCTTTTTTTGACACTTTTGATTCCTTTATATTTGATTTTATAACTTTGATATCTTGCACTTACAATTTTGCGAGTGTTTGAATACAATAGCTATTATTTGTTATCATTTACACTCGCGATATTCCCAGTATTTAAAATTTTTGATTTTCCAATGAACCTCGAAATATCTTTCGTTCATGTGTTTTTAAAGAATTATAAAATTGAGAATGGAAATGGGGAATATGTCAAAGGGAGAACAACCCGACCAAAGAGCAGATAACAGCAGAAGGCCACCAATTGGTCTTCAACGCAGCGAGAAAATCTCGTAACCGGAGGTGGTCCTCAGATGCCCCCTATATAAAAATGTGTTCTAGTTCAGTGGAAATTGACGTCATACAAAACTCCAAAACCTATAAATGAACTAAAATTATAAAACATACAAGACTAACAAAGGCCAGAGGCTTCTGACTTAGGACAGGCACAAAATGAGGCGGGGTGTACATGTTTTGTTAGATCTCTACCCTCCCTTATGTTTAAAGTGATTTAGTACAGTTGACAAATTAGAAAAGTCAATAGAAATTCAAATATATAATGTCTATCGTCGGGTAAGAACTATTTGTATTTGTATATAAAAACATGCAAACGAGACTCATTTTGTATAAAATTATGATATGATTGCCAACCGTCCACCTGAGAAGAATTGACTTCAACAATGAGTAAAACCCATACCGAATAGAAAAGCTATAAAAGGATCCAAAAAGACAAAATATTAATCAATTCAAACCAAAGGGAAAACCAACAGTCCCATTGATATATATAAATCGATGGCAAATCTTTCTTTTCATAACTGATCTTGCAAAAACCCAACAATTCTATTTTTGCACAATATAAAAGATTTTGTTCAAATTTTAAAATAAAATTCAAATCATTTTTTAAAAATCTTCACATTCACAAAATGTGTGAAAGTTGTAAATCGTGCAAGTTATCTTTGATTTGTTTTCACTTTCTTGCTTATTATTTTTATTAGCATACCTCTGTTTTTAAGTTTAAATTTATACAACAATCTCCATATTTTATGCTTTCTTGTGCCATCCGACCTGATTTTGAAATTTCAAATAAAATCAATAAATGCGTATTATTGCATTAAATTATAATTATTATTCATCAACGAATTACACAAATGAATTCTTCAAACATAAAGTATTAAAAAAAATCTATCTGAATATAAGAAAGCAGAATTCATTACAGAATTGATTGCTGTTTTCTTCTTCTTTCTAATTTATGCGAAATTAAGTGATTATCATATTTTTCATCAAAGCGCAGAAACATATTTTCAAATTCAATATTGTATTAATTTTCGATTTTTTTTTTAAATTTGTATGTAATTTTTAACACAATCTTTGCCAGAAATTATCTGTTGAGACAAAATTGGTATTAATCAAAGTAAAATCAATTCTTATACGTCATATAACAGAAATTTGCAAATGAAGATGTCGATTTTAAAGTAGATAGCTCGTTAAATATCTAACAAATTTCAATCATTAATATATAACAATGTACATGTTAAAACTATACGAGGAAAAATGAAATAAAAAGAGACAGCTAATGACTTGAAGATACTGACGATGGTTTTATAAATTAATGGTTTCACTTTAATTGTCACAACTGAAGAGTGAATACACCAACAACGGTAGCGACAAATCAAACATGCACTTTATACATTATCAATGGCATCGGCATATACAATAAAACATACATTGATAACAGCATACAGGTATCGACAAATATAAAACATACTCTAAACAAATCAGCAACTGTATCGGCAAATACAAACATGGACTAATAACAGGAACAACGGTATCGACAAATAAAAACATCCACTGATTACACCAACAACGGTATCGGAATATACAAACAAGCACTGAACACAGCAACAATTATATTTGCAAATACAAAACATGCCCCAAATACAGCAAAACACAGTACTGGCAAATTCAACAAATGCACTGATTATGTACAGCATCAACGGTATCAGTAAATATACCGTTGAAATAAAATGGATTGAACACAGAAACAATGGTATAGGCAAATACAAAAAAAAAACATGCACTTAATACAGCAACAACGGTATAGGCAAATACAAAACATGCACTTAATACAGCAACAACGGTATCGGCAAATATCAACATGCACTGAATGTAATTACAACGGTATCGGCACATACCAACATGCACTGAATACAATTTCAACGATATCGGCAGATACCAACATGTACTGAATGCAATTACAACTGTATCGGCAAATACCAACATGCATTGAATATAGCAATAATGATAATTACTAATATGCAAAATTTATTGTGTTCTTTTTCTTTAATGCGTATTTGATATAAATGTGCGAAACAATATAATCAAGAGAACAAACCGACTAACTGATAGCAAAAAAATTTACCAAAAACAAACATGACAGATATTAATTGACAAGCATGCATAAAAATGTAGAGGTTTTAAACATATCAACTCTTATCTAACATGGTACAGTGGTGTAATAGAAAAATGTTAGACCAAACTGTAAAAATCAGTAGCGATTGGCTTAACTCAAAAGATCGAACGAAACTGTGTTCCCATTACAAATATTATAACATCGTTTCCATAAATGTTGTCTGTTCCAGTAGAAAATGTACATTACGTAGCAAAAACATCAATACTATGCAACATAGAATATAATTATGTGTGCTTGTGTTTGAGATGAGGTGTTCGAAAATAAGATATTTTTCTATGATTTGATATGAAAAAAATAATTATTTAGAATTTGTTTTAAATTTCTTGTAAAATGAATAGAGGAATAAATTGGCTGCTCAGCAAAAATGTTAAAGAATAGTCTAAAAAGTAATAGCAGTTTACAAAAAAAAAGAGAATTTTGTAAGCGAAAATGTATTTTATATTGATACTGACCTAATCAATTCAGTAGAGCCTAAAAAGTAACAGGTATTTTAAGAATAACGTTGTTTTGGTTTTTGATATTTATCAGCAAGAATGCCAAGCGAACCCGCTAGTGAGAAAATAAAATGCCATTTTTCTTTTAATGCAACTTGTTCTAACTGTATGTGTTTTCGTTTAGAATTTGAAATTACTTGAAGTAGTTAGTAAAACTAGCTTAACGGGTACAAATTGTTGTGTTATGAAAACTTGATGCACGAGGGTCCAAATCTACAAATTTGGGAACAGATGTCCGTCTTGCCTTTGAAAAACGCCTCATTACATATTGTTCCCCATACTACTGTTGCCTTTATTGATAAAGGCGAAAATCCCTTCCCATTCATATATTTCACAAGAAAATCACAACCCAGTTTTATATATTTCCCAGCTATAAAACATGATATCTTAATGTGTATCAACCACATCGGATCTTTAATTCATATAAAATATAACAAAAATTAGAGCACAGCCTTTGGATTTCAAATATTTTGGCCACGAGCATCACTGAAGAGACATGTATTGTCGAAATGCGCATCTGGTGCAGGAAAATTGGTACCGTTAATGTTATTTCATACATCTAAACAAAAGCGGAACATGAATGACATCTAAACAAAAGTGGAACATGAATGACCCATTTACATATTAATTTCTACCAATTGATATACTACCTGAACGAAATTGACCCCAACTGATATATTTGAAATACCAAAACATGTGACTTATACCAGCTATTTCAAAGCTGTACAGTATACCTTCATAAAAGAAGAGACATCACCTTTTTGTGCACGACGTTGCTGCAATGGTACGTGCATGTGGTGTTATCGGCTATTTTTGAATATTATGCCTTCTTCTTATTCTAAAAAATGTAAGGCAGTAGGATAAAAGGAAAAAATAACAAATTGTCGATAGTACACAATACTAAGAAATAATGATTACATGTTAATGATCATCACTAACTTCATCACGAGCAATCAACTATCAAAATCCATCTATAAATGATTGTTTGATATGGTACAGAAATAATCGATGCACCACCAAAATTAACAAAGACGATAACATTTCAGCAAAAGGTTAAAAATCTGTGAATTAGGACATCATTGCAACTATTAGAAACAATATAAGGTCAACAGCTATTTATTTGTGTCGGTTCCTCAATCTATTCACTAGTGGGAAAATATAAGACAATATTTCACAGCATAATTTGCCGGAAATATGAAACCTTATCGCTTTATCTGTATCGGAATTAGCTATTAAAGGAATAACGGCGTAATTACAGTTATAACCAATTCTTCTTGTACAGAATATATAACCAGCAAACTATGCATAATCGGCAGATTATTTTCATTTAACGTTCAATTTGTGGTTCTCAAAATGAAACACGGTTGAATATATTCTACGCTGTAATTGCAATGTCAATATCCCATTAAAATTCAAGCAATTCTATTTCATGTTAAGTTTAAATTTTGTGTTATAGATTATCATGAAAAAGACTGAATAGAACAATGAACAAACAAGTGTCTATATATTTTTGTGTATTTACTTTTTATATACATGTACACATTTGACCTGGGATGATTATAGGGAATGAATAAATTTGATATTTTAACAAAACAAACATTTTCAAAAAGTTTAAAAGTTTAAAAGTTAAATGTATGATAACTATATAATGTATATTCACAACCTCCATATGGGTTCGGGACATTGAGCATTGATCATTTTAAACAATTTGCAACCTAACATTATCCGCAAAACAGCAAATTATGAAACTGTGTGGATCACTTCTACCACTAGTTAAAAGTTAACTTAACTTAGTAATAATGTATGTTTCACGTCATTCTGAAACCTTCATTTAAGAATTGTTAGCTTCTGTTTGTAAATCTATTGGGACGTTAAAGCGTTTATCAAAGTACACTTTGTATGAAGCGATAAGACGTGTCACTAAATAAATGGTCGAATGGTCAACCCTATGAAATTACTAAAAGAAGCATTCAATCTTTATAATTACATTTCTCTGCTAGGATCATGCAAACATGAAACCTATCAACTTTTTTCTTTTATTTAACTGTGCACTTTATTTTTGGAAGCACGTGTCATCATGAACGTTACATTTCATTTTTAAAATATAGCTAATTTCAGAATGACGCGCTATTGGCCCGAGAGCACAGTTATTTCGTAGTGCATTTCTTTTAGACAATAAATTCAAATTTAATAAATCGCATCTGCTCTTTCTCCAAAAGATTTTTACAGTGTAGTGTACTACCAGTGAGACAAATAATATCAAAATTATCGAAACTTCTACCAGCTCTAACTCAAAATATTTACAATTCTGTGTAAAATTCAGTTTGACAGCTTCAGACGTGATAAAATTTGACCTTTTTAAACTGGACCAAATCACTACTTAACATAGAGATTCAGCCTCCAAATGTTTTTAACATGTAAATACATCCCCCTACTTAATATTTCATGCATTTAATATCAAGAAATAAATTGGGAAAGTGCATCAAATAAAACATGCAAGTTATACACTATTTACACTAGAAACTATACACATGGAAAAAAGTATTGCAACACCAAATTGAAATTGAAATAAAAAAAAAAACACTTTTTATTTTTTTTGTGATATAATTTGGTAAAATAGAACAACTTAAACATTATTTAAGTATCACCTGAGCTTAATCAATAAATATCGAATCGATAAGTTTTTATCTGCACATGCAGCTACTGTACCCGTAAACAGCAAAACAGATTTTGAGTTAAAAATAAGGCACTAAACGATGTTAAAGACATTCCGAGATAAAGAAGACCCCCTATACCATTTGCTAGGGGAAATCAAGCATAATGAAGGTTGGTCCGAAGGAAACCCATTGCATACAATACAATCCTAAAAAGAGAGTGGTGGGCATACAAGAGCTTTTTAACAAGAACTGTTCGAGATCGACTCATCGCTACTGGTTATCGTGCGATTAGACCATTTCAGAGACCTTTGCTTACAAACAGACACACAGTTTTCCGTATCCAATGTAGTGCAGAGCTCGTTAAAGTTGAAAATTAGCATCGTGGAGGAAGATCCATTGTTCCAATGGAATTCGGTTCATCTTCCTTGGACGGATCGTAGCCCGGATTTGAACCATATCGAGCATATATGGAACACTATTGGGCGAAACGTGCACGAAAGGACACCCCAGTTCAAACACATCATGAAATAAACAATTTCATCGGAAATGGGTGCTGCTACCTTAGCAACAAATTAGTCGATTGTTGGCAGGAATCAGAAGACGTTTAGATGCAGTTATCCGTTTGAATGGAGGCTGCGCACAAAGTACTAATTCTTTTGCGTATAACGATCAACCATGATATGAACAGTCATCTGAAGATTAATTTTGAAATGTCTGACATTGTAAGGTTCGACTACAGTAAAAGTTGTAAAATGCATTTTTTTGTACAAAAAACACTTCATTTTGTTATTAAAATTGTGGTTATATAAATCATTTTTTTTCAAACATTTTTTGTTCGTTTCAATGCCATTGTTATCATAAACTATGTTTCAATAATATTATACAAATATTTTATTATATTCCATCCAAAAAAAGAGGCTGATTTTTCAAATTTTAAAAAATCAAGGTGTTGCAATACTTTTTTCCATGTGTATATATTCGTGGACAACGAAAACCAAAGGACGATAACTGTGTCCTTGTACCTATTGCTGTAAGCCAATTAAAATAACGTATCATAATGAAACTTTAATGCAATAATTTCAAAATGACATGTAACATTCATCATGCCAAGAGCTTCCACATTAAAGTGCACAGGTAAATAAAAGACAAACTTGACAGAAATCTTATTTTATGATTCTAATAAAAATGTAATAATAAGTGCTATTATTGAATGCTTCTTTTAGCAATTTTATTGGGTTGTAAAAGCTTTGATTGTGTGCACATGCACATTTTTAAAGTGAAACAACTAACTGCTTCGGTCAACGTTTTTACACCCCAATGAATCTACAAAAAGAAGCATGCAATTCTTAAATGATTAAGAAATGCACTGGTGGACATATACTGTAGGTGTCGACGTTTTCATTTTAAAGGAAACACGGGTTATCTATTTCAGCCATCGCTACTTTTTATTTTTTAATACAATGTTTAATCACTCTAGAGCAAATGTCTAACTGGCACTCAAGTCGGTACTTCGGGAATGTCAACAGATAAAATCTTATTATAGTTATTAACAAACACGACACTTGTCGCTCGTTGCAATGTTTTTATACACCACAATAGCTTTTTATTGGATGATTCAATATTCTGGATTGAATAGCTTTACAAAATTGTTGAATAGCCCAATAAATCTATTCGATGTCTCAAATGTCCACTTAACTTTGTTGATTCAGTTCTTCAGCTGGTGTTTAAAAACAATTATATTACAATACCGTTTCATTTGATGACTCTTCAGTTGTCATATTGTATTTCTAGAAAAGCTTTTGACAAAACCGCCCGAATGTTAATTAAACTAACGAGGATATTTTTTTTATTAGAATCTAGATTTAAACACAGATTAATGGGTATGTGTTTCTAATGGCCCTGCAGTAACCAATTATTATCACAAATCTCCATTAGTCCTGTTTGTTCTAACGTTTAATTTCAGTTTCATAAATCAAATTTTTTAACAAATCATAGATAATTAATTAGTGGTGTGTGTCACATGTGTGTAGATGTGTTTTTATGATAAATTATTTAATTGAAATAAAAACAAAAAAATCCCATTAGAATTTAAATGTTCTCTGATAAACACAATTTTAAAAAATTCATAAATTGACTTGTTACAACTTCAAAATTTTGTCACACATGGACCAGAGCTCTTTGGCTAAAAGCATAGCAATGGAAAAGAAATGATTATTCATGATTATTCATGTAATACATGGGTTAAAACTATTCAAAAAAAGTTTGTCTTTTGATTTCAAAATAACTTTTTCAAAACCAATCTTGTTTTGTATGGTCCGCAAATAATGATTGTAGAAAGATTGTTTTAAATTATATCCGTTTTGTGTACACCTTTGTATTGCTTTGTATCATGTGTTTCAGACAACTTTTGGTTTGTTTTTTTTTTGTTCTTTTGTTCTTTTGCTTTTTATTGTGCCAATCTCGTGTCTGTCTTGCTTTGACTTATGCGTTTGGTTTAGACCTTTGGTATCTACCGTTCCATTTGAAATAATTAGAATTAAATTTATGACACTTGCGGATCATCCCGGCAGGGTTCATGTTGCTCAGTCTTTAGTTTTTCATGATGTGTTATCAATTTTTATTTTCGACTTACGAGTTTGGATGTCCCTTTGGTATATTTCGCTTCTCTTTTGTGAGCGTGACTAAAAAGGAGTGGAATCTCATCAAAAATATAGGAATAAATTCTATGTATTATATCCTTCCTAACTGCGGTTATTTTTTAAATTCATTAAATCTATTTTAAACAACAGACTCTTTGTGTCTAGAAATGACTGTCATAAACGTTTTCATGCTGAAAATTTAGTCACATTGCGTAATTACAAAATAGTAAAATCTTTTGATAAGACAATCTTGTTAGACAATTTTTTTTAGAGTTTTCTAATACATCCTTGCTTTTAAATATTCGGCTTTGATCATTCATAATGATAAATACAGAAGAGGTCTTCAAGAGCATGCAATTTACATAGTGCTGTCTTAAATGCTTAATTTTTTATTATTAATGATCAATGTTAATGATATTGATCCTTCATTTTAAAATTCATTGAACAGAAATTTAGATTGTGACAGGAATTAAAATGCATCATCTCTACATTGTCACAATAATTTAATCAATGATTTTGAAAGCAAGAGATTCTTAATTACAAAACTGAAATACTGTGTAACCATGCAAAATTTATACTAGGACGAATCATCTAAAGTTAATATTCTGCTGCATAACGTATAGTGTAACGTTTAATAAAAGAGGGACGAAAGATACCTTAGGGACAGTCAAACTCATAAATCTAAAACAAACTGACAACGCCATGGCTAAAAATGAAAAAATGACAAACAACAGCACACACGACACAACATAGAAAACTAAATAATAAACAATACGAACCCAACCAAAAAACTAGGGGTGATCGCATGTGCTCCGGAAGGGTAAGCAGATCCTGCTCCACATGCGTTGTTTTCATGTCTTAAGTTTACTGGTACTGATATATCTTTATCTTGACTGTAAAGACAAGCATTAGTTTTGGTAATAAACACTAAACAACTTCTTTGAAATTTTCCAAACCTTGAAACTACTTTTTAATGCGAAATTTTATTCAATAAACTTAACCCGTGTATGAAAAAACAAAAACTAGAGTATCTTTGATTTTGATGGGTGCTCAGAGATGGGAAATGAAGTAGATAAACAAAACATTAGAATAGTTATAACTAACGCATCATATACTAGTTTGATGTTAAGAAAATATATATGTAAGATTGTTTATTGTAAAAACTTGGACAAGTAAGCACTTAACTTGGATATTTTTGGTATGTATAACGAATTATTATTTAGAAGCGTGGGAGATATTTATAACGTTTTGAAATCTCCTGGTGGTCATCAAGACCAATATAGCCAACAACGTTGAACGTCCTTATTATACATGCTGGATATTGCAGAAAAGTCATTGTTAATTGGATCGAATAGATGCAATCCCTTTATTGCAATTTAGTTTTTCCGGGAATTTTCTGTATTATTTCATTCTTTCAAGCAGATTCTAAAACGTGATTAGATATTAAATTTTGCTTAAAATGTTGTGGAATCATAATATGATAGTTCGATGATAGGCTGATAACTATTAATGTAAAATGCATTTCAATTTAAAGTAAAATAAGGATACATAGAAGTTCATTAAAATTTTAACCCTTCCATATTAATAAAATCAGATATGATTTTGAGAATGACAGTGCATTTGATTCACCAGTTTGTGTTGAACAAATAGTGGTATTGTATACATCGAATGTGCTTCTTTATAAGGATTTTACATTTTACACATAAATTGACTTATATTTGATATTTTCAATATTAATATTAGATTCGTGTTTAAAGAACTGTGGTTGTAATTTAACGAAAATCTCTATCATAAAAAGTGACATTACGTAGTGTATGTTATAAACAGGAACTTATCCAAGATAGGGAGTTGCTTGGTCGTAAAAATTGATATTTGTCTAAGGGTTTAGCACTGACCATGATGCAAAAGCCCGATAAGTCTATTTATGAAACACAATACCAGATGGGATAAAGATCTATAATAATCTGGAAGCATGAATTAAAAAATGGCAATATAAAATAAAAATCTTTAAACACAAAGTTACTAGAGTATATCTATTTTACTCATTTTTAATTACTTTACTTTTTTTTGTTTAACTTCTGTTTTAGTGCTATGTATTTTTTTATCTTTTTTTTTTTGCTGGTTTGTTTTTATTATTAAGTTTTCTTAAGTTTTTGTACTTCTTCTTCGTCTTATTAATTTAGCGTGTGTTTTGCTTTTGTTTTATGTCATGCTGTTCTTTTATAATTTGTTTTGATTTTGTTTGGTAATCAGTGTTGGAATTGTTGTTTTTCAAATGGTTCTGGATTCAATATATAAGATTTCTAAACGAGTTTCAACATTTTAAATAAATAATTTCATTTGTAGTCTTAACTCCTTTATACCTTGTCCCATTATGGTTCGAAAATATTGATCAACAATATCTTTATGTGTTTTTTCTATGTTGTGATGTTATGCTATTGTTTCAGAAAAAGGGAGAAGGTTTGGATCCATTAAAACGTTTAATCCCGCTACAAATGTTTGCACCTGTCCTAAGTCAGGAATCTGATGTACAGAAGTTCTCGTTATTTTATGTAATTTATACGTGTTTCTCGTTTCTCTTTTTTTTTAATTTTATATAGATTAGACCGTTGGTTTTCCCGTTTGAATGGTTTTACACTAGTAATTTTGGGGTCCTTTATAGCTTGTTGTTCGGTGTGAGCCAAGGCTCCATGTTGAAGGCCGTACATTGACCTATAATGGTTTACTTTTTTAATATTATTATTTGGATGGAGAGTTGTCTTATTGGCACTCACACCACATCTTCCTATATCTATTAAATTGAACGAATAAGATAATGAAAAAAAAATAAAAATGAATACAGGCAAACCCGCTTTATAGACATATAAAACTGCCTAAATCTTAGATATGTTATCGAAATGTGATGCATATGCCTTATAAAACCGTACAAAACCGTCAAAACTGTAATATTCCTGCAAAATCTCTCAAATGTCCCCGAAAGTATCAACTATCAATGATTTAACATTTCGTAAAAAAGGATCCAGTTGTCTGCCAAAAGCATCCAATATAGTGCTTTTGTCACGTTTCCGTCTACAATCAGACACATTATGTTGCATTTATCATCATTGATAGAAGAAGAATATAACATAATGTTATGGACGGATAAACATCATCAGTAGCGAATTTATTAAATATAATCGGAACAAATCGACGCGTATTTTCCAATTAATGTTTATTTCAGAGAGATTGGTGCCAACACAGTGGAAACATAACACTATACCTCAATGTGGAGATTTTGATAAAAGTTATATATTGATTTCTTCACTTGCAATATAATATAACAAATTATGAATGCGTTGGCAATGATTTTGCCTTGACAATAAAATACGTATTAGGAAAAGAAATATTTCAAGTAAATGACTATTACATCAAGCAAGTTTTTTTAGTTTGAGGACATTACAACCACAATTCCAAAATTAACTTAAAAAAGAGATGCAGATGCATGTTAAATCGAATTAGTTTTGTTAAAATTCGTAAAAGTTTATAAAATTTGATAATGTTTTAGGGAAATTTAAACTGCTTTGAGGCGAGTTGAGTAATGGTAGTGACATATTAATTTTATGAAATCCTCTTCCAACTATTATGCCTTCAGTTTCCTTAACATTATATAAATTTTAACAAATATTATCCATTGTACTTAGAAACGGTTAATTGACCTACTATAGAACTAAGCTACATAAAGGATTCCGATAATTGTTGTTGATTGTAGAACTACTTGTTTAACTTCCGGTTAACCAGGTTTGATAAACATCATTTTAACAAGATCATCAACTTTCGGATTCAAATTTCGAATGCGTTTCCATTCTTGAAGTAATTCAAAAAGTTGCTTTTAAAATACGATACTAATTGTTAATCAACTGTGAATACAAAAGAATACACATGTAATCAACAGAACAGAATGTTGACCGTGCATACTTTCACAGGAAACAAAACAATACAACCCATTTATTGTGATATTGTAAAGTATATAAAATCTGCCAATAAGATCTTTTCAGATCTATGCTAGGCAAAAAGTAAAATCACAAAAATACTGAACTCCGGAAAGACCATAATCAAATGGCAAAATCAAAAGCTCAAACACCTAGAACTAAATGAGCCGTTGCATTTTATTTTTGTTCATGAATACTTTTATGACTAAGCAAATACCTTTTTATAAAGCTCAGATATATTTAGTTGCTGTTTTCAAATGCACATGGATATTTGTTTTTAGCATAAAATTTAAATCCTATGAAGAGTTTATATACAGACTTATATTAAAATGTCAGTGTTTGGGAATTCATTAACTACATATAGTTGTTCGCATGCATTTATCTTTGTCCATTAATCAAGACGAATTATATCCCTCCCGGTTTTCATGTGAATTCATAATACCCCAAATTTTAGTATAAGATTATTATGACATGTCTTCCTGAAAATGGACTGTCATGTAAGAAACACGTTAAATGTTCGGCTCAGTATGTTACCATTATCTAATCAAATCCAATTTTATAAATCAGGCCATTGTGCCATTGTGCCAAATTTGTTAAATATCATGGAATTTCACTAACTTTTTACAAAGGTTATCCATCTGAAATAAAATAACTCGATATAGTTATTGATTGTGTTTACGTTTTTTGACGAACGTGTAATGTATATGAAAGAGAGACTGTTTCACAAGACATTAGTTTGGTAAATGGCGAAGGAATTTTGGTCATCAATGCTCTTTAACTTTATACTTGTTTGTTTTTCTGAATATTTTGATCTGATCGTCACTGATGAAACGTGCGTCTTGCGTATTAAAATCTAAGCTTGGTACCTTTGATAACTATTAGCATGTCGAAATGTGTTATTGTAATGTTTATTTGTGTACTTCATTGTCCTGAATGATCTTGCATTTATTTGTACTGTAGTCCTGTCATGTAATGTTGTCCTTTTGGTGTTATATCAAACATAGCCATACATGCGCGAGGTTTGGCTAGCCACAAAACCAGGTTTAACCTATCATTTTTTTTAATTAACAAGTTGCTATCTTAAAGTTCGTTTCTGTGTGTGTTACATTGTCGTTCGATTTTTTGTTGCAAATTAGTGTTTCTGTTGTTTGGTTGTTTTCCTCGTATACTTGATGTGTTCCCTTCGGTTTTAGTTGTAACCCGGATTTGTTTTCTCTCAATCGATTAATGACTTCCGAACAGCGGTATACTATTGTTTCCTTTATTTACTTTAAGATCAAGTAACCTGGCATATGTGAACATAAAGGCAGGCCTTCATAATACTTTTTCTGTTTGGTAATTGCAAATCATTGCACAATCACATAACCGATTTAAACAAAAAATGTTGGTTGTTGGTGGGTCTAACGTACCGAGCCTAGTTTTTTAACTTCTCTTCTCTTTCGTGCCTTAATTTATTGTTTTCCTTTGACTTTAGCAGGTTTTTCATCTTGATTCCCCGACTGATTTATATAGTGGAAGTATTGTCTTCGAGTTCCCAAGTCAATTTCTTATTCTAGCTCTATATGTCCAAACAAAGTGAAATTGTAATGAATTGTGGTCACGGAGAAATGTCCACTATGGTTAAACAGAGATTTGAAATCTTAGTTTTCTATTTCTGAATTCATGTACCGTGATCGTTTTAAACATATTATAAATCAATAAGCGCAAAACATAGTCACTTGAATTCACAAATCACAGCTTTCGAATAATGATAGTATACGATAACATTTGTTCTGTCTTCTTACTAATTTGTTCTATTTTTCAGATGAAAGCCTTTCATACGTCCGTGCTTATTATGACCGTGTTCACCACAATTTTTGCCGTTAAAGAACATCCTATTTCGGTGAGTGACACGGGGGAAGGAACAGCCTGTGATACAGACATGGAAGTGGCTAATACGTGTCTTGCATGTTCCCGCATAAATCGAGACATTGCCGTTCGCATAACTGATTGCTGTACAGAACCAAAGGCATACACCGTGTGTCAAATATGTACAAAAGATCCAAGCGGTTGTCTTGAAGATGCAAGAAGTATCTCAAGCGACGAATACATAGATGATGGATCCTCTGAGGAGACTGAAGTAGACAAGAGATATGGTCGAATGTTTATGGGAGGCTGGTCGTATCCAGGACGACAAGATAAGCGTTATGGTAAAATGTTTGTCGGAGGAGGTTATCCTGGTCGATCATTCCTCTTTGGAAATCGGATGAATAAGAGGTTTGGAAGAGTATTTTCTAATGGATATGGGTACCCGTATCGATCTAGTACAAAGTTTGGGAAGCGATTTGGAAGGCTGTTTACTTCACAGACCGGAGGAAACAAGCGGTATGGGTCGTTGTTTCTGGGAAAGAGCAGGTGGTGATCATGTTTATGTATATGCCTTGATGTACAATATTTAGAACCTATGTGTAAAATAATTGTAAATAGACCATTAGAGGATACACAGAACGGAGTGCCACTTTGATATATGTAAATAACTAATGTATTTTTCTTATTTTAAACTCACGACCACATTGAATACTGTGGAGACAAAAACAACTGCAAAAGGTTATATTTTAAATTGGGATACGCATTTCTCTAGTCAATTATTCTTTCTAATGATGAAATAAAATAAAAACTGGTTTAATTTGTACAGCTGAAATATCAGAATTTTATCAGAAACTTTTCTTGTATCTTTTGTTCAAGTTGAATGTCGTAAACCAGAGTTGTCTTACTTGCATTGCTATTATTGGTTAACAGGTATCTAAATATTATTAATTAATTACATAGATAAGTTTGTCTTTAGACTACCTGTACTCCCAGCTGCGATTCGTCCATCTATTTAATATTATCCGATTACATCTTAGCGAAATATTTCTAGTAAAGTTATTGACAGTGAATAACAATCTTGATTGACATTATCTTAAAGTATTGCAACCTTATTTTTATACGACTAGTTTATGAACTGGAACAAAATAAAGGCAACGGTAGTATACCGCTGTTCGAAAGTCATAAATCGATAGAAAAAAAAAGATCCGGGTAACAAACTAAAACTGAGTAAGTGTTTACCAGTATTGCATCATAGTTTGTGAAAAGTAATGATATTAATGTCTGTTTGCATGACACGATAGAGATTATTACTCTTTTCGGTTCTTTTTTTATGTAGCTTGTCCTCATCCATTACCGAAGGTGACTAACATAGGTAATCCCCAAGAGAAGGCACTTATTGATTATGGACTTCATAAATTGAGAACCCTCCTAATCTGAATTACTGTCCTTACATAAAACATGAATGGAATCTAATTTTTTGAAGTAGATATTACTCATCACTATTGCGTCCAATATGTTAGCGTAATAATTAACAAAAATTATTTCTTCCTCAAAATAAGTTTCGTCAATAACAGTTTAGATACCAACAACATATTATGTTATAAAAATTCATAAATTCATCTTATGAATAAAGACAACAGTAGTAAACCGCTGTTCAGAACAAGACACATTGAAGAGCAACAAGAACAAACGCAAACATACATAGAAACGGACAGTTTTATAACAACTGCCATATTCCCGACTTTGTAAAGGACATTTGGAGAAAAATGATAGGCTGAACGTGTTTTTATTGATGGCCAAACATCCCGTTTATATGACAATGTTTAAATATATATATATAAGATGACAACACTACGTGACAGGAATAGTGTACGTACGTTTACTAACATGTTACCCCAGAATAACAACGAACATATTCCATTAACGACAACACAGGACTACACAAACAGCGACGTACTTGTGTGACGTATATATCTATAATCCTGAAATTAAATTCATACAATTTTGTACCTCGTTCATCGGTTTAAGCTATTTAACATGATATGTCGGCCATTTTCTACCTGAATATTTGATATCCGTTTTACTCATTCCTGAAAGTCGAATAGTGACCTGTAGTTGCCAAAACTACATCCATGTTAATAGAACACTGGTGAGTAGTTGTCTTGTTGACAATAATACCTCACACCCCCCCCCCCTATTTTTAATATGAGATGAACATTGAACATTGAAATTACACAAATGAAGTTGAAAAACAATATCAAGTCGCAGAGAAAAGAGGAGATAGAATCTTTTTTGGTAAGATCTTATCATAAAAGAGGGGCGAAAGATATCAGAGGAACATTCAAACTCATAGATCGAAAATAAACTGACAACGTTAAAGCCATGGCTAAAAAAGAAAAAGACAAACAGACAAATAATAGTTCACAAGACACAACATAGAAAAATAAAGACTAAGTAACACGAACCCCAACAAAAACTTGGTGCGATCTCATGTGCTCCGGAACATTCATTGATGAAGGCCGAACGGTTGCATATAGTTGCTTACTTTTACTTTATTTGAACTCTCACTGATAGTTGTCTCATCGACAATCATTCCACATCTCTATATTTTTATGATATATCTACATGATTTACATTAAAGATCCTATTCTAAATGACAAATAATTATGATATTTTAAGAGATTGTTATGTGTTAACCAACTATGTAATGATCAATTTCAAGCTAATATTTAAAGCAACAAATCTGTTTCTAGGGGGAAATCATTTAAGAAATTAGCATGTGAATATGATAAATCAGATTAGTATGCTGTATTCATGTGTGCATGTACCTGCAAGATATTGATTGAGGAATAAGATTTGACAATGAAAGAAACTAGAATATTGTAAACGATGATATAACGTGTAAATGTTCTATGTAATGATAAATATGTCTCTCATCGAAATGGTTTAATGATTTATGTCGAATGATAAGCCATGTGGATGAATACTGGCATTAAGCACGCAATAACTGGAAGGATCCTGTCATTTTAAAGGGGGTTTCAATTAACGACAAAGAGGGGGTTGTTCTTATCATATGTCCCCATTTAAAAGCACTGATCTTCAAAAAAAGAGGTTCCATCTCCTGGAATCCCCTCCCATGGATCTGCCACTGCGCAAGATAAAAAATCTACATATTGTCATATTTTTTCCAACCGGACGGAGGGCAATGTAGTACGGATGCCAATGAGACAACTCTCCATTAAAGTCGTAGTGAAGCAAGTAATTCCAAACATCATCCGTTTCATTTAATATCTGTTGGACAGTTTTCATTGTACATGTTTGTTGTGACGCAGTGGGTGCTAACTTTTTCTTTTTATATTATTCCCCTTTCCATGAGACATCGAATACAGCTTTTATGTCATATAATTTTAAATATATTTGTCAAAGTCGTGAATGGTTCTCTGGATTAAGAATGTGGATGAAAATTACACACTGAGACAACTACCCACAAGAGACCAAAATGACACAGAAATTAAAAACTTTAGGTTACCGTACGGCCTTCAACGATGAACAAAGCCCATACCACATAGTCAGCTCTAAAAGGTCCCGAAATGACAATGTAAAACAATTCAAACGAGAAAACTAACGGCCTTATTGATGTACAAAAAATGAACGAAAAACAAATATGTAACCATGACATAAACAAACGACAACCACTGAATTACAGGCTCCTGACTTGGGACAGGCAAAAACATACAGAATGTGGCGGGGTTAAACATGTTAGCGGCGTCCCAACCCTCCCCTAACCTGGGACAGTGGTATAACAGTACAACATTAGAACGAACTATAAAAATCAGTTGAAAAAGGCTTAACTCATCAAATAGACAAAAAAAATCATTTTGACTGGATATTTTTTTTTATTCAGCTTAATAGTTTGAGAGACATAAAGCATAAATTAAAACAAAATCTACAGCAAATTGTGCAAAATTTTGTCCCAAATCCAAATCATGCCGCATAATGAATGAACTTATAACTACACTATAACTGCTGAGCACTTGGGGTTCGTGTGGATAGTAAAAAAGGTATTGTAATCGACAAGTAATGGATTGTTGAGACTTGTTCTATGCCTATACATGTCATACATTGTAGAAAATTGTATTTTTTTTTCTTCCTATGTGACGTTTATATTTTCTGACGTCATTCACGCGAAGCAATGCATGCGGTTTTTTAAATTGGAAAGATGCTTTTTGTGCTTTTTTGTTAAATATTTGTTTGTTTTGAGATAGTGACACAATGATGACTGATGTACCTGTTCCAGACCGTATGAGTATTTGGACCGTACGCGTACGGTCCAGACCGTATACGTATACTCGTACGGTCCGACCATACGCGTACGGTCGGACCGTATGAGTATACGCGTATGGTCCAGTATGAGCTGACCATACATGTTATTGGATACATCTATACAAACATTTATCACAATCTTTATTTTTAGTTTTACAAATTGTTATTATTACATAAGATGGATAAAATGAACTACCTAACAATTTAAATTAGATATTTGTTTAATTGTATATCTGAATCCTATTTTGAAACTCTCGTCAAAGGTGACACTCGCTACCAAAAGTATATTTTTCATATTTACATTTTTTCAGTTCATGCATGTTCCTTTCGATTAGCATTTTTTTTAAAAGTTGCTAAATATTCTAAAGCAATTGTCCTCCCACATTATTCGCGTTCAATTTCAGTGAGAATAATTGTCATAATTCAATTAGTGGATTATGTATGACTGATCTACATGCTAAATACTAGTGATTTACAGATTTAATTAGCGTGAATTTTTTAAATAGTTAAAATGTAAAGTTTTTATTTCAATTACAATTGATTTTTTTTTCTATTTATTTGAGAGTTAAGTTATGTTGATCTGTTATATGTATTTGTATCTAGTACAATTGACCAACTCCTTGATATTAGTCAGACCGTACGCGTACGGTCCGACCGTATGAGTATTTCGAAAAAGTACGCATACGGTCCAGACCGTACGCGTACGGTCCAAATACTCATACGGTCTGGAACATACCCATATTGTGACTATTTACCTATCATGTCTTCTTTTTCACACATCGTTTTAAATATAATGGAATTAGATACGACTGCCACACAAGTGAGAGGTTTAGCGCTATAAAACCAGGTTCAATCCACCATTTTCTACTTTTGAAATTGCCTGTACTAAGTCAGGAATATGGCAGTTTTTTTCCATTCGTTTGATGTGTTTTTATCATTTGATTTTGCCATTTGTTTGAGGAAATTCCGTTTTGAATTTTCCTCGGAGACAGTTGTGTGATTTTCCTTTATTTTTTTTTTTTTTTGTAAATATAGAAAAAAAACAAGATTTTTTTTTTCTGAATGTGGGACCCAAATTAGGGGGTCCATGCCCCAAATACCTGTGGTATTATACTATAGACCCGGGAATAATATACGATAAGGACCTAATTAAAGTTGTTTTACAATGTCGTAATACATGCATGGGATCACCGATGTTGACCCTAAATCTAGGTTATACCGGAAACGCATTTTTTTTTGCGAAAGTGAAACTGAAAGCAGAAATATTTAGCCGGTATATTTGAAAAGGTTCCCATGTCAAATAATTATTCAATATGACAACACCAGTTCAAAAGCGACCATGTATCGAGAGCAACAGAATTCAAAGCGTCAGGTAAACGCATTATAAATCACATATGTACCCAGTCAAAATGATGATTTCAACTTGTGCATGTTGTACAGTCAGGAATAACCACCAATTGGTGGATTATACCTCAATTGACGTATAATCCACCAATTGACATATAATGATATAGACCAATTGGTGTATAATTCTTTGTTTTTCAAAGCAAATTATTCCACCAAAATGGAGCATTGTTTTCTTAACATATTATGGTATGAAAACTTGTCAAACATTCCTAGTTTAGTATAGTCACATAACATATTGCATTTAATCAATAATTGTATTTGCAGTTTCTTCTATTGTTATCTTGTCAATTCTTGATTGGTAAATTAACCACTAATCACCTGTCAATGGACATCAATACTGTGTGCAGTCATCATGGTCATGTGATCATGAGTACAACTCCACAGGTGAATGGAGCTCTTTGTTAATACCTGACTTTCATTATCAAAAGTCAATCATGGTCAATAGTACAAATGTTTCAACAAAAGAATTGTTGTACACAATGCATTCTCAAGAGATGCAGCAGGCTTTGACAAAACTAAAACTTTCAAAGGACTCAATAAGGGTCATAAAATAGATTGCAAGTTGCAAAATCATGCTCCTATCTCACACTAGCATTGAATTATAAAAAAAACCTGCATTATACGTCAATTGGTCTATACCCATATATGTCAATTGGTGGATTATACGTCAATCGAGGTATAATCCACCAATTGGTGGTTATTCCTGACCTGTTGTAGGGAAAACGGTACTATTTATTCCGCCATAGGCAACAATAGTACATGTAACATTTTCAAAATTTTCCACTTTTTAAGATAAAAACCTGGATAAAACAGTTATATGTTGTGTTAGTACTTTATTATTCTGTTTTAAAAATTAAAGCCAAATAGTATCATGACCAACTTCCAACGGAGCTTGTTTATGTTATCCATGCGCACCGTCATTTTGCACTAAATTTATGAAATTTTGGAAGTCTTTTCGAATACTTCTCTAGAAAATATATCAATTGGTTTCAAAATTTATATTGTAAATATACACACTGCAGTTATTCATAGATAAATAAAAAAATATATTGTACCCTTACATCCAATCACGGCGCTCCTAATTTGACTTCCTTCACCTGCCTTGGGTATACAAAAGGCCAACCTAATGCTGGGAAAATTTAATACTACCGTTTTCCCTGTACATGTTGTACATTTATGTAAAACCTTAGGCTAGGGAATTGAACTGCTACATATGAGTCACAAATCAGTGCTATAACCACTGAGCTCACATACCTGCCAACTGTCACTATTTGCGGGGGATTCCCCCCATGGAGGCTCCCAAATTAAATTTTTTAAGGAGCAATTATGTCCACAATTTTTACAAAACAATTAATTTTACAATGAATTGAGGCTTATAAAAGTATGAAGAAGCCAAAAAACAACATTACACTGTATTTGAAGGCCCCCTTGAAGTTTTTTTTAGGCGTATGGCAGCCATCTTGCATGCAAAACCCCCATGGGCATTTTGAAAACTTGGCAGGTATGAGCTCAAGAAGTATTCCTCCAGTCAATTCCCTAACGTCTGTCCTAACGAAGTTTCTTCTTTTCTAACTAAAGTATGCAAGGGAAGCTATCCCCTCAGAATTCACAACTGACACAAGTCCTCATACTATTTAAGGTTCATCATAACAATTATTACTCTGTGGGTAAATTATCAATTGATGATTGGTTAAACCCTGTCAGGTGATGACCCCCTATGGATCTGTAGGGGTAAGTAAATTTCATAGGGGTTCATGATGTCACGTCTACTATTAATGGTGATGTCATTTATAAATGTTGTTGTGTTTCAATGTTTATTTTTCTACAAAACGCACCAGAAAAAGTCCCTGGTGAAATACATCTGTTCTACAGTTCACTACACCCTATGGACTGTAAAGGCTCGGTGAATAAAATCAATATGAGGTTCTTGTCACAAGGTCTCAGCTTGTCTGGCAAAACAGCTGTTGGATGTCAGAGTTATCTCGGACTAAACAAATGGCTGTATTTACAACTAAAACAACTCTTGAGCATGTTGAGTACAGACTAACCTGTGTAGTTGGAATAGTTATAAGGTCTGACATCCGCTAGATATATAAAAGTTAAATGTATTTGAATGTTTGATTTGGTGTTTCAGACAGATAAAATCCTTTTATGACATTATTATTTAAATTCTAATTTTGATTTGCATTTTTTTTTTCGTTCCTGCATCTCAGATGTAAAAATAAACAAACACCTGAACAGCATTTGATAATGTCCACTCAGTTACAGCTTTTTAACTCATCAATATTCATGATAGTTGTGTAGATTTTATGTCTTTTGTCCATCAGGCATGTCAATCAAGACAATCAAAACAATACAATTTTACATGAATGGGAGCATCTTAAAGATGTATCCCAACTAAGTTTATTTTTACACCTTCTGCAGGAATAAAATACACATCATAATCCAACAAACATTGTCTTTTTCACACTTAGGACTGTCAAATGACTGTTAATATAGATTTTTTATTAGTTCATAAATAAAGGCTGCAAACTTCGTTAAACCTGAGGTAGCCTTAATGGTGCCAAACTATTCATGATTGTTTCAATGGGATTGTTTCTGTGTGCATTTGTTTTGTTTTTGAAAGCTCGCAGTAGTTGTTTATATTTATCCATAAAAGAGCAAAAAAATGGGATTGGAATATCATGTCATACTCACGTCGCAGCTCCTTATTTGTTAGGTTAAAAGGACATTATATATAATAAGTAAGCACACGAGTTCGTGTCAAGATGTACTACAGATTTCAACTTTTGTTTTATTTTTATTAGTAACTGTTAATCTTAAATGTGCCTGTGTTTGCAAACATACAAAAATATGTCTTCACTGGGAACTCCAGAGCTGAAACATACAGACTTCAGTATAGCAGGGACGTAACTCTTTTACGTTTTTGCACATAGAATCTTTACAGACACAGTCAGTGTAGTACATTTGTGCTTCTCAACGACATGTCTACTTAGCTACCGAATGATGCATTCAGATAATGACTGCGCGATATATTCTCAGGAATTTTGCAATCCTTGGACATAAACCACACCCTTTTGTAGTAAGAAAAAATATTCTATATATAAAGGCGTCGTCTTAAAGTTACACAAGGAACATACTTTACCTTTATAAACTTTAAATATAAAGTTCAAAGTTAAAAGTCTCCATATCAAATAGATATGGACACTAAGACCTATTAACGCAGGTCCTATATCTCATGCTTAACCCTTCCTACCTTCTCTTAAGTATACTTATACTTTTTAGTCATATACTAGTGCTTGTCAAGCATATAAATGACATTAGCAATATGAAATTTCTCAACAAATCAATCAATTCTACAAGGCATTGATGAAATATTTGTATTTGATGTAGCTGATTCATGTCCAGCGACAAATATATCAGTCATTATCCAAGAAGAGAGTAAAATGTATGTGTTGCAAAACATTGCTTTCAGTCAATTTAAAATCCGTTCAACAGGTTCTTGTTTCCCAAACCAAAAAAACGATGTAGGACACGTCTGAAATAAACCATGATTGATTGTATTGCTTTTTTAGTGTTTAATGCCACTTTCATCACTACCGGATTTTTCATTGCGGACAGTTTTTTATCAGTAGAAAAGTAAAAAAAAGAAACAAGTGGTAGTATCAGCAAAGTGAATATATCATTCATATATATCTGTAGTCGCTGGGATGCTGTCTCATTGAGGGAAACTCGCATCTCCTTTTCTATATTCAGCGTGCACATGTCGTTTGCTTATTTTTGTCGCTAGGTTGCTGTCTCATTGACGTTTATCCTGCATTCTGTTTGTTGCACACTACATATTTTCAATATGAAGTTAAAGTGTTATTTCATGTATAATAAAGTGAGAAAATGCAGAAGAGAAGATCAAAGGACTTAATAGAAAAAGAAGAAATGATTTTTTTTCTTTCTTCAAAAACGACCTGTTTGGTCACTCGTATATTGGTTGTCTATAAATATAGTCCCTGTCAGTTTTATGAATGTGAACTGTGTCTTTTAGGGGAAAATGTATGGCTAAAAATTATTAGTTATGTTAATTATTTGTTTGATAGTGATGTGTATCATCATTTCTTTAAATCATAACTTTTTCAGTTGTCATTGTTGAATTAAGTGTCAGAGATGTATGAAAGGCAACTCTGTCTACTTAAACAGCGTACAAATCGTAGATTTAAAAGTAGTGCGACTTTCCCCATGTGTCTAATGACTTTATTTCATGTCATGTGTTTTGCACTGGTGGTCAAATTATTCTCTTGGTATCGTCTGATTTCTTATATATATGAATATAAATCATGTCCTTAAATTTTCAATTGCACAAAATACGAACATTTTAACGTCTTTTTAATTAAACAATTAAATTCACACGTCTTTCATTAATTATTTGTAACCTATTATAAAACTTTACGTTGAGTACTGTGTTTTTCGTTCAAGACTACGGCTTTTTAAAACGATATTGTTCGGTCAATTCAGGTTTCATTTTAATTAATTTGATATCAATAGAAGAAAAATTGTTACATGTTTATTTGTTTATTTGTTTATAATTTTGTTGTGAGGCGTTTTTTTTTCTGTTGATATCATAAACACGAAATGCCTTCTCCTACGCGTCTAAAACAAAAAAAAAACAACAGTGTTTTAAAGTCAGGCTGCACACAGAACAACGTACAGAATGCTGTGATTTCTAATTGGAGTTATTTAGATAATTTCTATGAGGTTTAAGACAGCACAGGCGTGCTTGTTGGATTCATTATAGACCGCAGAAAGTAGTTTCTCTTTCGTGTGTCCTTTCCTGGAGTAAGGAGATAACTTGCGTAACTAACGACGAACGTGTTTAATCCCATATTCCGCTAGAGGCGTGCAATTACGTACACTTCGCCTTAAATATCAATTCTAGACTGTCTACATTACAAAAATGCAGTGCATAAAATCTAATTATTTTTATACTTTTATACTTTCTAACCCTTTCACAATGTACATTTGTGTACCTATATACATTTTTTTTTTCAGAAACTCTCAATTATAATTATTCATTACACATGAATTTTATTATGAACCCTTATCTGTAATTGTTTTTTTTCTACAGAAACATGGTATTATGTGTACTATCAGCAGAGGTCAGGCAGCGTCATGAACCACTGTATTGTGTGGATGTTTTAGATAAATCTGGTTTGTATATAAATATTAAAAAGATTGAAATTCACTGAATCAGTTAATATTATTTTATTAGCAAATCTCATTTATGAATATTTTGATAAAGTCCAGTAAATCTCAATGATATGTCTAAGATGTACCAAAACTACTGTCAAACAGAAAATCTGACAGATATAGCGATCTCTGTAGAAATTTATAAATGCACTGCAGTCAGATGACATTTTTGATTAGAAAAAGTTCAATAATATATTATTTTCAATCATTGCTTCTGTTATGATTTAATATGTGAACTCATTCATGGCTTACATACCTGCCAACTTTTCAAAATGCCCATGGGGGCTTTGCATGCAAGATGTCTGTCATAGTCCTAAAAAATCTTCAAGGGGGCCTTGAAAAACAAAATGTACATTTTAATGTTGTTTTGTGGCTTCTTCATACTTTTATAAGCATAAAGTCATTGAAAAATTAATTGTTTTGTTTAAATGTGGACAAAATTGCTCTTTCAAAATTTCAATTTGGGAGCCTCCATGGGGGAAATCCCCCACAAATAGTGACAGCTGGCAGGTATGGGCTTACTTTCTGTATCTTTGTCTACAGACTGTTGTCAATGAATTCTTAATAAATACCAGGATTAAAATTTTGCATGCCAGACAGGTGTTTTGTCTATAAAACACTTATCACTGATCATTCTGATGCTTGATTAAAAATGTAGGGAGTAATGCTAGAGACAAAAAATATTTGAAAATCAAAACCAATTACAAACTTTGAAAAGAGACTGTACTGTAGAATCATTTATTTTACGTATGTATCAATTTTTGTGGATTGAAGAAAAGTTGATTTTTGAGTATATTGGATTCCATGGTTTTGATAAAGTCTGAATGCCAGGATATATAATTACAACTTGCAATTTGTCAAATATTAAAATTTGTGGATCACCTTTACTCACAAATTTCACGAAACTTTGGTATCCAACAAGTTATAACATGTATAACAAATCCACAGTATAAGTTTTTTTGGTGGAAGAAGACTTCAAGTCTTCTGAAAGCCTATGGTGCCGACTTTAAAATCATTTAGCCTCTGAATGCCGCATTCGTTTCTATGTATTACAATTTCATAACAACTTCTGATTCCTGACACAGAGTTTTACACATGATTAAGCTTCTGAATCGTTTTATTTTAATCTACATTTAACAGGTCAATCTGGAACATTATGGAAGAATGTCTTGAAAGATCAAATCCATGTGACTATAGCAGACAGGGAGATTGATGATTCTTTGAAGACAAATTTAGACACATACAGTCTGAAAAGTCGGGATTTACCATTAGATATAAATAGAATACCTGGAGATCCTATGGAACCACAACATGTCAATGAAATTTTTACTGCAAAATGTTCAGCTAATGTTGTTCTACATATGGAAGCCTTCGATTTCATGTTAGTTTATAATATTTTGTTTTTAACTGCAAATCATTTAAGTAACTTAAGTTCTAAAAGTTAAAGACAAATTTATATTTACTTTATTGAAAATTTTACCATAATAAATCCCCAACAGTTTTAAAACATCCACTGTATCTCAAACTAAAAAAATAAGACATAGTCTTTAAAATTTGCTAAGTCATTGTAAGTACTTACAGGGTATTTTGTGCAACAAGTTTGTTATTTTCTTTTGCATTTTTTATGCGCTTGAAGACCATTGTTCACAAAGTGGAAAAAAGTGGCAATTTTTTTTTATTTCCCAAACATTAATATTTATCTGTGCACAATACCCCTACTTGATAATAGAATGCCTTTTTATAATTTTTCTGAGGCTTATAAAATTTGTATATTAAAGCTATGCACATATATTGTCCATCTATATACATTTGATGTTATATATTTTTAGACTAATGATGAAAATGGTCCGTATAATAAATAAACCCAACCTTGCATTCACAGATCAAATACTGTAAACCATGTTTTTATGGATAATTAACAACAGCTAAATTTGTTCACTCCTTGGGCTTCAGATATCAAGCGAAAAAATTACCCCTGATTACTGTACATGATTTTATGTCTTTAGAATGTTCATTTTTGCTCAGATTATGCAATGCAATGATTTTTAAACTTTTAACTATAAAGCCTTTACTAGTCAAGTGGGCTTGGAATTTTTTGACAATTTTCTTATACTCCTGAAGTATGAATAAATGAAGAATCAAGTTTTACATATTTGTTACTAATGTTACCTTGTCATGTATACACAAAAATTGTGAAATAAATCTCCCTGCCAGCTCCTGCCCACTAAAAATGTTTATTTACTGTTTAAATTTTACTGATCTTGAATGATATTTTTCAGAAACATGAATCCAAACCAACATTTAGTCAATGTTTTAGATTCAGCAGCAATGAACCTAAAGCATAATGGAATATTGTGTGTCTCATCTACAGACATTTCATCCAAATTTACAAGAACTGCTCACGTCATACATAGACATTACGGAGCAAGTGTTATCAAAACTAGTTATATGAAAGAATTAGCTCTCAGAATTGTCATAGCAAATATAGTCAGGTATGTAAATCAGCATTGGGTAATATAAAAAGTAAAATTTCCAAAATACCTAACTCAAAGGAAATTCAAAAAGCAAAGTCAGGAATATGACTAATCAAATGGAAAAATCAAAAGCTCAAACACTTCCAACAAATGAAAAACATCTGTCATATTCCTGACTTGGTACAGGCATTTTCTTATGATGCAGAAAATGGTGGAATAAATCTAGCTTTAAAGCTAGCTAAACCTCTCAATTGAATGACAGTTGCATCATATTCCATTATATTTAATGATGTGTGATCAAAGCAAACAGACATAATAGATAAAAATGTCAAAAATAGGGGTACAGCAGTCAACATTGTGTTAAAATCTTAATCACTATAAAAACAAACAAATACGTAAAAAAGAGGCACATAAGGGCATAACTATAATTATTGTTCTTAGCCCTGTTCTGACACATCCTTTGGTAGGTTTCTGTATTGCAATATCTTTTTTCATTAAACAAAAAGAGAAATGATGTACCGTTTTTGATCTAAACGGTTTCGCCTTAGAAATTCTTGTGCAACTTCATAAGTGTGTGTATGAAAAGTTCCAATAATTCAATTGTACACGCATTTAAATCATTGATCCCGTTAATTGATTGATTGTTGGTATTTAAACATGTTAATATAAAAAAGAAGATGTGGTATGATTGCCAATGAGACAACTATCCACAAAAGACCAAAATGACACACACATTAACAACTATAGGTCACCGTACGGCCTTCAACAATGAGCAAAGCCTATACCGAAGTCAGCTATAATAGGCCCAGATAAGACAATGTAAAACAATTCAAACGAGAAAACAAACGGCCTTATTTATGTAAAAAAATGAACGAAAAACAAATATGTAACACATAAACAAACGACAACCACTGAATTACAGGCTCCTGACTTGGGACAGGCACATATATAAATAATGTGGCGGGGTTAAACAAAGCCATTTTAAGCACTATTGGCTATATTGAGGAGGTAAATTTTTATTGGTGGAGGAAGCTTGAAAGGACAAAAAACTTTTGGCAGCACTACTGACAATCCTAATCAATTAACATTGAACATGGATGGCTCTCAACTTTCTAATTTTCTTGATGATAATATGATCTTTTGTATTTTCAGGTCATGTGCAAAATGTAACAAAGGAATAGATGTGTTATTATCGGTGTGTGCAAATGACAATTTCCTCATTGTTGTACGTATTTTAAGAGGGGCCAAAGAAGGGGATAGCTGCGTAAATAAAATTGTACCAGTTCTACACTGTCAAATATGTGAAGAGAGAGTTTTTCATCCCAACACATTGTCTCCGCAAGGTAACATTAACAGTTTGGAATATAAAAAAGAAGATGTGGTATGATTACCAATGAGACAACTTCCCACAAGAGACCAAACCTAACAATACAGAAATTAACAACTATATGTCACCTTATGGCCTTCATCAATGAGCAAAGCTTATACATATACCACATAGTCAGGCCATTCATTAGGAGGCGGTACCCGGTACTTTTACCCTCCTATGCTATTGATAAGTACCACCTAAATGTATGAATTTTTATATAAGATATTCATGGAATAAATTGAAAGTACCACCTAGAAACGTGGAAAGTACCAGTCAACATGAAAGATAATGAAACCCCTACATAGTAAGCTATAAACAGCCCAAAAATGACAACTGTAAAACAATTCAAACATGAAAACTAACAGCCTTACTTGTGTACAAAATAATGAAGGAATATTTTTTAACAACGCAACTAACGACAACCACTGAGTTACAGGCACATTTAGACTGGCACCAAACCCTCCTCCTAATCTGGGACAGTGGAGTAAAGTTGCAACACAATAACGAACTATGCAAAACGATAACCCCTTATTGAACTTTAATTTTATATAACAACCAAATAATGGGGTATGGTAGACAGCAGTTATAAGTATCTACTAGATGAAAATTTATAGTGGAATGTGTGAGATATTTCTATGTAATGTGGATTCATTGTTTTTCTTAGGATTCCAATTTTCATAGACTTCGTGGGTATAATTTAAACAACAAATTTAGAGTTACAACAAACAACAAATGTTCTATAGACTTTAGCAAACCATGAAATCAGAAATCCTTGAAAATGCAAAATTACCTCAATCCACAAAGATTGATATTCACGAAAATAAATTAATCCACACTACTAGATATTCAAACTCCTGTGGAATCAGTATATTAGTGAAAAGTTATCTTCACAGGATTTATATTTTAACACTCAAAAAATACATAATAGATCTGTTTTCAGTTTTTTTCATCTTTTTCTAACATGGAAGAGCAGTATTTAAGAATGTTTGTAAGGAAAATTTATTTGGTAGATGTGTAAAGAAAATCAACTTTTAATATTTAAACTTAGAACTGTGTTAAAAATCTGAGTTATCTCCCATTAACAAGGTGAGAAATTTATATATTGTTGCAAAGATAAAACCCCATAAAAATTTCCAAAATACAAATTTCATTGATTGATGAAATAATAATCAGAACAGAAAAGTAGAACAGAGAGTTGTAAATACAGTCTGGGTACATACTTCAAAAGAGTTGTAAATGAAGTGTGTACCCAGACAGTATTTATTCAGATCTGGGTTATTCAATCTAGTGTGAAGGGGGTCTCATTGGGGGGTTCTGATCCCGGATCCCGCTTACTGTTTTGTCAAATTTCCGTATCCCGCTTATACTATGTACCTAAGCAATTCTCATTTTTTTGTAAATTCCGTATAATCCCGCTAGACCTTAATTCCCGTTTTCACGGCACAATAATTTTACTTTCCCGTGTCACGCTTATGAAAAATCGGCAATCCTGCGTCACGCTTAGACCCCAATGAGACCCACTGTGAAGATACATGTATATTGGTAGCATTTGATCTGTTATTATTTAAAGTCAGCTGGACTTTTCCTTTTGAATCATAAAATGACCATGAACATTTTTCTTATTAAGTAATTAATAATTTCCTGAGAAACATTAATATTTGATAATAGAAAACTATTTCTCGTACTGATTTTTTAAGCGAAAAAAATGAACACAAAATATGTTCCTGGCGTGACAATTTGTCTGTTTATAAGTTTACATGTTACATTTATAGTTTTATCATATTTGAAAGGGACGATAAAACTATATTTTTATCAGATTATAACTCATGATTTCAAATTTTCATGATACTTTCATCAGTCATGTCATATTAAAACAGATAAACATATATGATGAAACATTAACCAAGATTATAAATTTTTCTTAATCAGTATACTGTAATCTGAAACATGTTATATTTAAATTTCATAAATACCTTTTTAAAAATATTTAGGTAATTGAAATGAAGGTAATTCATCAATCATTGACCTCATGCTAGTTGGCAATACACCTTATCGCTAATCCCGGCTGATCCGGCCGCTTGAACTTTTGACGCATACAACAATCACTTTTACATTGTGGTGTCAGATATTTTGTTTTGTGATGTCAAAATTTTACGGGAACATGTGTGATATCCAGTAATGGCGGACAAATAGCGATAAGGTGTATTAATACCCATCTCTTTATAAGATTCAAATAGAACATTTGTTAGAAACTTGTTGATTGAAATTCCTGTATGTTTCATGCTTTAGGTATTTTCTAAAAATTTCAGAAGACCCATACAGTTTGCTACCATGTTCCTGCAATAAGAATAATCCTGGGAAGACTGCTGTTATTTTAGGACCTGCCTGGTAGGAAATTAATAACTTTATTTGTTTTCATAGATCTCATTAAAAAAATGTTAGAAGACTAGATAATAATAAGAAAGAAGAAAATGTCCATTAGCACTTCCATTGAGGTGTCACACCACCAATTACTCCCCCAAATTTAGAATGTATGTGAAAGAAGGCCTACTCGGACAAAAAATAGTGCATTTGATGTCATTGTTTACTTGAACTACCCAACAAATTTGCAGAAATGAAACTTTTGGTGAAAGAGAAATATATTAAGACCATTTTGAGCCCAAATTTACTTGTCTATGAGTTGACATTAAAAATTGAGGATTAATGCGCTCCATAGTATACTAATTTAAGATTTCAAGAAAACCAGGGGTTATTTTTAGTGGTACATCAGTTCGGAAGGTATCTTCTTTCTTATATGGCTTTTAAGGTATGTTAAAAATTGGCATGAAGAAAGGTGATACCTGTACCATTCAGGACATACCTGATTTGTAAGAGGTTAAACTTAAGATAAAACATTTAGAAAGCTATGAAAATTGCAAAATTTGGTTGAACAGATAGGGACTTTTAATTGGTGGTCTGACACCTTGATGTCAAAACATGATATTCCTAGCCAGTGAAATTGATGGTATATCTGGTATAAAAATAACCACAGCACATCAAATTTTCAGGATTTTCTAATATACTTATTAAAATAATGTAGTACATTTTTGTATAATAAAAAAAGATCGAAGTTTTACATATTCATGCTATTTTAAAAATCCATTTGTCATATGAAAAATTAACCAATACCCACTTTTGTAGAATTTTTTATTTTCTTGGTTACCAATTTTCATAGATACGAATTAGATTCTGTATACAAGCCTATAGGACATTTTTATTTCCTTTGAACACTTCAATTTAGAGTTGATCTTAACCAACAAAATCAATGAAAATTAGTTATCCAAGAAAAATTACCAACCGTGCAAGGGCTGTATAGCCAGTCAAGGTCGTTAAACATTCCCATTATCATCCAAGTAAAATAATGATTCCACATTGTGTCACATCAATGAAATCTCATTAAATTTTATTTACACAAATTAAACCAGTTTTTATTTTATTTTATAGGTCTGGAAAACTTTTCAATGTTTCCTTTTTAGAGTCCATGTTACATGGTTGTAAAGACATGGATTGGAATTTCTCAGATAGTTTCAGTATTGAAACTTTAATGGAAGAAGCAAAGTGTCCAAAATGTTCCCTGCCAGAAGACAACAGTGAGGAACCAGATCAGAAGAAGACAAAGTTATCTCCCCCTGAAGAACCAATGCCACCATTTTACTATAATCTTCATGGCATGAAATTGAAATCAGTTGAACATCCAAAGTATGTCATCAGGCATTGAAATATATTAATTCCTCTATCGTTACCTAAGAGGATTTGGATCGGGGTCCTTTATTTCTTTATTCTCTAATTTAAGACCATTTTTAGACCATTTTCCCTATTCTCTATTTGTTTTGCTCAATATTCTTTATTTGTTTTGCCTAATATTTTCTATTCTTCAATTGTCTAGCCCAATAATCTCTAAGCTCTATATTTTAGAACCCAGAATTATTGTTATTCTTGATAATTTTTTGTCTATTCTGTATTTTTTGGCCACTTATTCTGCACTTTTTGCTCATTATTCCTTATTCTGTAAACCTTATCCAGGCTATTCTATGGTCCAAGGACACTGTTATCTGAATATCGACCTTTGGTTCTCGTTGTCTACGAATATAGTTCCTAGTGTGAACAGTGTATAACTTGCTTTTTTTTTGATACACTTTCCCAATTTATTTCTTAATATTTAATGCATGAAATATTAAGTAAAGGGATGAAATTACATGTTAAAAAGAATGTGTCCCAAGTACACGGATGCTCCATCCGCACTATCATTTTCTATGTTCAGTGGACTGTGAAAATGGAATAACATCTCTAATTTGGCATTAAAATTAGAAAGATCATATCATAGGGAACATGTTTACTAAGTTTGAAGTTGATCGGACTTCAACTTCATCAAAAACTACCTCGACCAAAAACTTTAACCAAAACTTTAACCTGAAACAGGACAGACGGACAGACGAACGGACGCACAGACCAGAAAAACATAATGCTCATAAATTGGGCATAAAAAAATTTGTGTGCTGAATCTTTATGTTAAGGAGTGATTTGGTCCAGTTAAAAAAGGTCAAAAATTAGTACTTCTGAAGCTGTCAAACTAAATTTCAGACCACCTAATCACAGAATTGTCAATATTTTGAGTAAGAGCTGGTAGAAGTTTCTATAATTTTTATATTATTTGTCCCAATAGTAGTAGACTACACTTAAAAAATCTTTTTGAGATAGAGCAGGTGCGATTTTTTTAATTTGAATTTATTGTCTAAAAAAATGCACTACGAAATAACTGTGTTTTCGGGCCATATATTCTGTAAACCCTGTCAATGATATTCTATATTCTGTAAACCCCACTCAGACCCTCACCTATAGTTTGTTGTCGAGCCTGCAACTTTTGTTGCAGAAAGCTCGACATAGGGATAGTGATCCGGCGGCGGCGGCGGTGTTAGCTCACTTCTTAAAAGCTTTATATTTTAGAAGGTGGAAGACCCGGATGCTTCATACTTTGTATATATAGATGCTTCATGTTACGAAGTTTCTGTCAGTCACATGTCCAATGTCCTTGACCTCATTTTCATGGTTCAGTGACCACTTGAAAAAAAAGTTCAAATTTTTTGTAATGTTGAATTCTCTCTTATTATGAGTAATAGGATAACTATATTTGATATGTGTGTACCTTGCAAGGTCCTCATGTCTGGCAGACAGTTTTCACTTGACCTCGACCTCATTTCATGGATCAGTGAACAAGGTTAAGTTTTGGTGGTCAAGTCCATATCTCAGATACTATAAGCAATAGGGCTAGTATATTCGGTGTATGGAAGGACTGTAAGGTGTACATGTCCAACTGGCAGGTGTCATCTGACCTTGACCTCATTTTCATGGTTCAGTGGTTATAGTTAAATTTTTGTGTTTTGGTCTGTTTTTCTCATACTATATGCAATAGGTCTACTATATTTGTTGTATGGAATGATTGTAAGGTGTACATGTCTAGCCGGCAGATGTCATGTGACCTTGACCTCATTTTCATGGTTCAGTAGTCAAGGTTGAATTTTTGAGTTTTGGTCTTTTTATCTAATACTATATGCCATAGGTCAACTATATTTGGTGTATGGAAATATTTTATGATCTTTTTGTCAGTAGCTCAGGTTTTATTTGACCGTGACCTCATTTTCACAGTTCATTGCACAGTGTTAAGTTTTTGTGTTTTGGTCTATTTTTCTTAAACTATAAGTAATGGGTCAACTGTATATGTTGTATAGAAGCATTGTTAGCTGTACATGTCTGCCTGGCATGGTTCATCTGACCTTGACCTCATTTTCAAGGTTCATTGGTCTTTGTTTAGTTATCTTGCCTAATGTTACGATTATGTGACAGTTGTGATAAAGCTTAGCTTTATACTTAGGACTATCAACATAATATCAATGATTAGTATAGAAGGCGAGACATTTCAGTGTGTGCACTCTTGTTGTATTAGTGATAGGACATTTGGGCTTTTCAATATCTGTTTCTTATGACTTCCCTTCTATTGTCTTTTTCATTGATCAGCTTTCTAATTTGTCTGTTAGATAAAATTTGAAATTGTTAAACGTTATAATTCTCATTAGGGATAAACGTTAAAAACAGGCAAACATCCTGAGCCCAAAAAGTTTATGCTCTTAGTCTGATATGCTAAACATAAGCACTTAGGAAGAAAGAACAATTTTGAAATATACGTTTTTGGAGAAAGACCATTTAAAAATAAAAAAAAACATTTTTGGAATATAAATTTTAACTGTTGCTTTAAAAGATACTTATACAGTTTCCTAGACAAGTGGAATAAGTCAAGAACTAATGCATTATATACATTTTTTTTTATAATTTCAGATTCAGTCGTTTGTTAGAGTACCTGAGACAAGATGGATATAAATGTAGCCGGACACACTTAGATGTCTATGGTGTCAGAACAAATGCAACACTGAAACAGATAACAGACATTATGTACAAATACTGTAAACAAAAGTCCTGATATTGTTATTGATATTTGTTATATTTTATACACCTGTGAAGGATAGAACATTATGTGGTATACCAATGTTAGACTGTCTAGTGTAAAGACTTTTCAATATTTAACAAAACCATTGTTAGTTGACTAAAATTCGTGTAAATTATAAGAAAAGGGTCAGAGGGTTTGTTCTATTTTGACAATTTTAGGCGAATTTTTGATTCGTTGAAAAAAGTCGGCATTGTATTTATTACATGTTGCTTAATCTTATTTATATACAGTCGACTCTCGTTATGTCGAAGTCAGCCGGACCAGAGAAATATTTCGAGATACACGTAGTTCGACTCAAACGAACACCGGAAGTTCGACAATCTAAGGGACACAACTCTTGCTTAGCTTGGTAAAGCTAAAATAAATCCGGGTGAATATGACAAGGGGATCGATATTCTAGTATCAGATCGATGTATTTGTATGTCACAGTCTTTTATTATTATAATGACTGTTATTTTTACTTATTCAATTGTTTCAATTAAAAAAAAAATCCTATGGCTTTTCCAAGAGAGTAATTTCCAATCGACAGTTTCGTAATTCAGGTCGCTAATAGCTGACAAAATTGTTTATTCTCGGATACAAGAGATTTAAGAAAATTTTGATTTCTATTCATTTTGTTTTATCTCACTCTTTGTTTTCAAAAGAACATATAATAAGATTAAAGACGCCGTTTGAGTAGTTTTTAGGTGATCATCAATGGAAGCCATAATCCTCACTTTATACACACCCAAGCTCATTAGTGTAAATCACAAATTAATTGTTTTGTAAACAATTAAAATACTTTTTCATGAACATTAACAATTTATCACTAATTATTTATAAAAATTCTACAAAAGATAATCTTAGGAAAACACTCATGGAAATAGCATGTCATAAATCAATACAGTGGTCAGTGACCGGAAATTTAATTACACGTGTATTGACAGATTAACTCTTCAATCCATTTAAATCCCGGAGGTCATGTTTTGACATATGTGTATTAGTTCGAGATAAAAAATGATTTTTGAATGCTTTTGTTAACCTTGGGACCGTAAATTTAGTTCGACTCAACCGAAATTTCGACTCATCCAATTTCGACTCATCAGGAGTCGAATTACATACTTTTGTATGGAATAAAGTTCGGGACCACGTGAAAACTTCGACTTATCCGAAATTTTGAGTCAACCGAGTTCGAGACAACGAGAGTTAACTGTATTTGTATAACTTTTAGTCATTTTTTTTTTTTTTATTATGAATAACTTTTGTTGGATGATGTACATTTACATGTAATAAAATTACCCCAGTATGTTAAAATGTATTGCTGCAGAAAATCATGTGACAAACAGAGGATTTTTCAAATGATTCATAATAACTCTAGTTTGAACAGACCAATTTTCTTAATCTGTAGGTCTTCATCGTGAAGGTTAGGTTGTAGGTATAAAGTAGAAAATCAAAGAATATGGGGAAACCATTGATGACAAAAAAATCAGTCCACACACAACAAAAAGCAAAGAAACAGTGCTTTTATTGCTGGTCTTCATTTCAAACTCACAGTGAAGTCATCAACACAGAGCAAAAATATGTGCATGCTCACAATTTTAAATCTTGACTCTCCCATTTAAAGAATCTGTATGTTACATGTAATTTGTGATAGTATAGTAGGCAGGCAGGATGACTAAAGCTGTAAGGCTTCTCTAACCGTACAAAGTACATTTGTATCTAATATCAACTTTCTAGAAAGTCATTTGTGTCAACAAGAATTTTACCACATAAAGTTGATGCAACTGATAATGAAATGAAAGATTTATATCTTGTTTTATCAACAGGAAGTTTCAAGCTCTACAAAAATACCATTTTATGTCATTAGAGAAATGTTCAACAAATTTTCTAATTTGTTTTGTTTTTCATGACAAAATTGGGTTGAAGTTTATATAAACATTGTTCACTTTTGCCATTCAGGAGTTTTAGTTCTTGATTGGATTAAAAATGACACCTTATGTTGTTTCCATGCCATATCTTGGGAACTGTTTAACAACTTTTAAGATAAAAATAAATTGTTTCTGATGACATAAGATTGATTTTGACGTATTTAAAATTATGCTTGACAGGAGTCATGGTCATTGGTTGCTTTACTTATATACTTATATATACTTAGTAAAACCTTGTATAACCTCAAGTCATTTGACAGCCTCATGTCTTATTTGGAGGTCCAGATTTATAAGATTTCTTTTATTTGAAATAAAGTAGCAAGCTGGCATTAGTTTGTTTTAACTACTTTTCTTCAAACTGTATCACACTAAAGAAAAAGTTATTTATCCCCAGCTTCAATTGACTGTTATATTGTTAAACCAGAAATTTTGATCCATAGATATAAGAAGATGAATGAGTGCCAATGAGACAACTCTCCCATTCAAGTCACTATTTGTAAAAGTCAACCATTATAGGTCATACTACGGGCCTTGGCTCACACTGAACTTCAAGCTATAAAGGGCTCTAAAATGCCAAGTGTAAAACAATTCAAACTATGACATATCAGGAAAAGATGCATTTTTTGACTGATTTTTATCATTCAAACTGATTTAATTTGAAAACGAGTGCATGGACCCCTATTTTTTAAAACGACATTTTGTTTCATTTTGCAGGGAGATTATGTGGATCAAATTTTATAAAACTGTAAATAGTGCAACTTTTTTTAATTTTGATACATATACAGCAAAAATTACATTTTTTTCTCAATTCATGACCATTTGATAAATATGAGTTATTTCTGAATAAAAAAGGCATAATTTTTTAGGATACTTATAAAAAACAGAAATTACAAATTATTTAACAAATAACAATTTGTGTTTATCTTTTAAAACAAAAAAGTTATGGCTTTCTTTCGAAAGGGACAATACGGCCACAAATCCAAATTTTGAGCAAATATACAAATTTTCGACCTCATTTAACTCAAAAAGTAGCACATGAAGGTATATTTTTTATACCATATTTGATTTAATCAGGCAAAAAATAGCCTACATGGAAATTTTCATAAACTGTAAATACGGGATCAAAACTGTATTGTATGCCCTTAAATAACCTACATATATCACCATATGTTGTATTACCTTCAAATTCTTCTTGTAATCCATTCAGCTGTTCAGGAATGAACTATCAAGAATCAAGGACAAATGGACAAGATGATTTAAGAAATAATTCATGGAAGCCATAGATTTGTTAGAAATTTACACATGGCCTGGACCGTGATATTCGAATTTTATCCTGAGCGTTAGCGAGGGATAAAATTAACGAATATCACAGCCCAGGCCATGTGTAAATTTCCAACAAATCTATGGCTTCCATGAATTATTTCGATTCTAATAGGACAAATAAGTTCATTCAAATACTGAAGCGAGGGTGGGTATGCCGTGTGTGTAGCTGTTCCTTTTTACTGATCCTTGTTAGATAAAGCTCAAATATTCTCATAAATCTGTAGCTTGCATTGATTATTTCGTTAATAACCGCTAGAAAGAATATGTTTAATTCTCAAACCCAATATTTCCGATTTTTAGTTTACATGTTTTCTCGTAAACTATCGTCAAATCCAAAATTGAAATTCGTAAAACGAAGGAGCTGCCATGTTGACTCACTGAAATCAAATGCAATAGAATAGAAAACAAAACAAAACCTACCTCAGAATTCCATTTTAATACAATATTATACGAACTTCGATGGTAACAAAAAGTTTATATTTTTGTGACATTGACTAAATATTGTTTTTATACTGCAACTTAAATTAGTATATTGATAGCTTTTTTAATATCGTAACATAAATATCAAGCTTATTTCCATCCCTTAATTAACCCCTGATTATGGAGAAAGTGTTCCATGATGAAATTGACATTGCACAAAATATAGCTGTGTTACAATTTAGGAAATAAACAAAACTAGTTGCAATATATTAATTCTTTTTATTATGCATCCGATTAAGAATAAAAGTTCTTTTGTCTTTTATTTCATTACAATTTCTAATACAATAAAATTGGCAAAGCGTTTGCAAAGTAGGCTCAAATACATGTGGATTTACGTGGGAGGAATATTGTAACATCCATTATTATGTGTCTGAGTCTGCGCTAAGTATAGATATATCGAGTTTTTTCCACACAGTGTTGTTTACAAAGCGAAAGAAGGACGTCATATTAGAATCATAGATAATGTATGGCAGGTTATTTTCACAGGTGTATTAAAGGAATTTCATGAATTTTCATTAAATACGGTATACAAAATATTTTGGTGGTTATTATTTTTGGCAATTCAAAACATTTATTCAATTCCATTACATGTGCAAAGTAAAATTTTTATGGAATTTATTTCGGCGATTTTATTCTATCTGCAAAAATTTACACTCCCCAAAAGTAACCTGCTATACAGTAATAAAATGGTTTTAGAAAAGGCATACAATTTAAAAAAATGTTGTGGTTTAACATCAATAAGACCGAATAATAAAACCATAAACATTATGAGATCTGCATACAGTTTGTTTTTTTTATTTTTCATTATCTCATGTTTCTGTATTGGCTTATTTCCTAGGTAATGACTTCACAACAATGGGACATCTTAATGTGATACATATAACTGTTTGACAATATATGGTTCTTTGTGTATCAATTGTCATATGGACAGAAACAAAATATAATCTAATACATCTTGATTGCTTTATTTATATACCGGTACATATATCATAACTTTAAAATCTTTGATCTGCAACAATTTATTTTCCTGTTGGGATACTTTTTTAGATTGTCAATTAATATCACAATTAAGCAAATTTCAGCTATTAAAAGGAACAAAGCACATTTTTTATTTATATTGATGAAAAATTTAAAAATACTTATACTGACCTAAACATGAAAATATACAATTAACATCATATAAAACTGAACACATATAATTTTTTTTTATAATATTAAAATATTTTCATGATAAATAATTGAAAATTCAGTATTTTACAGAAATGCAATATAATAAAGTGTGATTGATTATATAAATGATACCTGCACATGCTACAGTAGAATATTACAATTAAAAATTGAAATGTGATCATTAATGAAAAATAAATAAAAGAAAACAACACTTTATCAATTAGATGCCTCTGAAACACCTTTATGGATTTACCTTCATGAGGAACACTCAAATGTAATGTACATACAAACCAATACATTTAATATTGAAATATGGGAAAAACTCATAACGATAAGATCTATAATAAGAACCAAAAAAATTACAAGGAACGTCACAGAAATTGCATGTACAATTCATATGTACACAATTATGCTATATACAATTCAAATACAAATTTAAAATTGAACAATAAACAATCTACTGTTATAAAATCCTAAAATACAGTTTAATATGATGCTCTCTATACAATGAAGATTAATAAAATAACAAGTATCAAGATTTTGGTTTTAAAATAAAGAACAGCATAAAAGCAATGTTCCTTTGCTTTGGATGTTTATGATTGTGAATGTAGAAATTATTGCTACATTATACAAACATGCATACATATGATGAGTTTTAAACCTTATATAAAAGAAAATTATTATTAGAAAAACATATTTAAAATGTTAAATGTTTTGCACATGTCATGTCCATTGAATCAGATATACTTAGGTTCAAAAAATTATTGTGATTTTCAGGTTTAGTTTTCTGTAATTATTTAATACTTTAGTTTCTTTGTGTATATCTCTTTCATATTCATTTGATAAAATTTACTGTTTGCAATAGCATGAATTGTTCTATATAATAAGAATGTTCTTATCCCGGGCATAAAAACAATGCCGTATTTTGCGAAACCTTTTCAACTTTTGATCTTCAGTGCTGTACAACTTTGTACTTTTTTCACTTTCGATCTTTTATATCTGGGCGTCACTGGTGAGTCTTGTGTGGGCAAGGCGCGTTTTTGGCGTATTGAATTTTAAACCTGATGCTTTTTGTTATCTATTAATCATGTTTTTCTGTGTCTAATATGTTCTCCTATTTATTTGTATTGTAGTCCTGTAATATTATGTTGTCATTTCAATGTTATATTTAACTTTGCCATTAAAGTGCGAGGTTTGGCATGCCTTAAAACCAGGTTCAACCCACCACTTTTATTCCCCTTTAAAAGTGTCCTGTACCAAGTCAGGAAGATGGTCATTGTTATATATTGTTCGTTTCTCTTTGTGTTGCATTTTAACGTTGAGTCGTTTGTGTTTTCTCTTATTTTTGAGATATTGAGATAAGACGTGGCACGGTACTTGTCTATCCCAAATTCATGTATTTGGTTTTCATGTTACATTTGTTATTCTCGTGGTGTTATGTCTGATGATTGGTCTGTTTCTGTGTGTGTTGCGTTTCGATGTTGTGTCGTTGTTCTCTTATATTTAATGCGTTTCGCTCGGTTTTGGTTTGTTACCCCGATTTTGTTTTTTGTCCATGGATTTATGAGTTTTGAACAGCGGTATACTACTGTTGCCTTTATTTGAGCAATGTATAAAAATATGATATAGTTATTACAAATTCTGAAATGCTGCCTAAATATAATGATTTCAAATGTGTGTTTTTATTTTTGTAAAAGCTATCCAGTCTTAATTTTTGCAATATCAAAATAAAATTGCAATATTAAAACAATATTTACGATAATAAAAACAGTGAAAATTTTCTATATGCCAGATTAGGTGCACCTACGACATTGATATTTTTTATGTTAATATGATGTACATTGTAATTAAAATAATTCACAATTTCTTTATCAACAAGTCCATGTACTGGAATTTTCACTTTAATATACTTCTTAAAGTGGCTCAAATTCCTCAAATATAATTAATCACCACTTTAAGTCAACTCAGATATTGCAGATGTCAACCTTAGACACACGTATTATTCCAATTTGATGAGATATGTATATGTGAGCTTGCATAGAATGACAAACGGAATGACATCACCATTCCCGTATCCCCCAGAAAGGCGCATATTAAATGTTCCAGTATCATTTCATTACTCTAAGAATTGCAGACTTTAATTGTTCAGTAAACACACACTCACTATCACATTCCCAGGCTAGGAACAGGATTCCAATTAGTTTTTCAAGAGTTGCTGCACTTCCAGTCTTGTTTCTCCATTTATACAAAATACGGTAACATAAGTCTGTTTGAGCATCATGCTTTATTATTTCAAAATCAGATTGACTTAATCCAAGTTGTAATGCAACACTATTTGCCTTTGAAATACTTATAGCTTTACTGAGGATTGAAAGGTCTAATTCTTTTAATTGTTTTTCTTTGAATGCCTGCATGTCATTTCCAATCCATTCTTCTACAAAATAAATTATATAATTATAACCAAAAAAAAGATATCTTTAATTCAATGTTATTGTGTGCTGAATTATGCAGTGACAAATTCAGATTTCAAGTGGGATGGAATATGAAATCAATTTTTCTTTGTGTTTTGATGCCAAATGTATTTTAAAACCATACTTGCTATTTTCACAGATACTTTATTTCATGTTTATAACTTTTCTTGCCCAATTTGCGGCAATTCAAATTTGTGTCTTAATACTTACAAATTTATTGTAAGGTAACTAGCATACATTTTTTTTCAAAACCACTTAATCAAATGTCTTGAAAAGTTTTTCATTCCAGGAAAATTGGTAACAAGGAAAATAAATGAATCCACAGTATGCAATTCTTGTTTTTTTACATACTGTAAATTCAGAAATTATTGCGATGTTTTTATTATTGCAAAAAATGCAACAGAGTTGTAAATGCAATAATTAAAACTCGCATTTTGAAATATTTTATATGAATTAAACAGAATTTTACTAACAATTGTAAAAATTAAAATCGCATTTAAGTCTAAAATGACAAAATTGCAATAATAAATGCACACAATAATTTCTGAATTTACAGTAATAAATCTTACCAATAGTTATATCTTTGACAGGTTGTGTTTTCCCAGGGTTTGAATAAGGCACTGATTTCTCTCCTCGAGTCATATCACGAATCTCTGAAGAAGCATTTTCCATTCTTGACTGGCTATCTTTATTTACATCTAAGTTTGTTTCTGCAAATAAAAGGTTTAATTTTTCTTTAAATGAGATTGAAAGTATTGACTAAAGTATTTTCTGAATATAAACCTAGATATATTTATAGATTATCATTGATCATCTCAACGAGATTGTCTTTCTCGCTTGAGCCGGTATGTCGAAAGTGAGAAAAGCAATCGAGTTGAGATGACCAATGATAATCTGTCTATTGCTATTTTACCTATCACGACGTTGTCAATTTCATGTCAATTTCATTAGCAACGCCCCGCACGTGCCTCCTTAGTTTCTAGCGATAATTTTCCATCTCAAGCAAGTAGCATGATATGAAAATTATCACAAAAAAAGATCAAAGGAAAAATGCACAAAACAGCAATAAATATATATATCATACAGCATCAACTGAACATTACATTATCATGATTATGATGGGTGTTTTGCAAAAGGGCACATCAATTTATCCAAAACAATGTTAAGCATATATTTTATCATATCCCTGTCCAGAAATTGAAACATAGTCAAGGTCTAATACATCCTACCAGACAAACATGTACACAGAAGAATTATTTTATAACCAAATATAGCAAATTTATAATAGAATCCAAGAAGCGGATCTCCCTAACATGTTCAACCCGCCACATTCTGAATGTATGTGCCTGTCCCAAGTCCTGAGCCTGTAATTCAGTGGTTGTCATTTGGTTGTGGTTTTTATTTGTTGCACATTTAATTTTCATTCATTTTTTTGTACATAAATTAGGCCGTTACGGTTAGTCATCTCGTTTGAATTGTTTTACATTGTCATTTTGGGGCCTTTTATAGCTGACTATGCAGTATGGGCTTTGCTCATTGTTGAAGGCGGTATGGTGACCTACATGTATAGTTGTTAATTGCTGTGTCCTTTGGTCTCTTATGGAGAGTCGTCTCATTGGCAATCATACCTCATCTTCTTTGAGGAATATCTATAATATTCAATTTCATACTTTATTTTGCCTTTATAAAAAAATGTATTCCAGTGTTTCTGGTTACTGATGAATCTTTTTGTAGATGATCTCGCATTTGGCACAAATACATATTTTTAATCCTGGTAACTATGATGAGTTTATGTATAGTATTATTGGAATTTTTATCTTAAAAAAAAATGTCAAACAGAATGTTTCAAGTTAAGAAATTATGAATCCAATGTCCAATCATTGGAACAATTGATTACCAATCAATAATATTTTTACCTTGTGTATAATTTTGATCATTTCTAGGAACAGCAATATTCTGACTGTGACCATGTTGTAAAGTTATGTCAGTGTCATCTCCAGGAGGTTTCATATGAGGATAATCTATGTCTACTCTATCGTCAATTGCAAGAGCATACGATGGTTGTCTATTATATTTGGCCGAGTCTGGTATTGCTGTTTCAGAATGTCCCTCTGTGCAAGTAGTCCCTTTTCCAGATTTCTTTTCTGTTTCCTGTCCCTTTAAATTCTTTTCATTTTGAAATGAACTTGCACCTCCAATTGCATATGGGTTTTGACCACTTGCCTGCTGTTCTAGATTAGCCTCATGTGGAAAGATTTCATTTCTCAGTCCTAAATTCATTGTATTTTCAGTCATAGTTTTAAAAACAGATCCGATGTTAACTCCTTGTTGGAGTAATCTTTCCTTTGGGAATTCTTCTCTTTTTCTTTCCGGGAATTGTTTACTATAATAAAAATCTGGAAATCCTCGAATATAAACAAGCACAACATAAGCTTTGTCTTTGTAAATAACAACACCAGGGCACCCTGAAGCACCGCTGACAAATTCACACTTAATTACTAATCTATCTTTTCTGTCCAACCCTATATATCCATTTGGTTTTCCATACTCCAGACAAAACTTCTCCATGTCTTTCATTTTTGTTTCTGTAGGAGTCCAAAGACCAATCCCAAAATTAAAGTTTTTTTCATCACTTTTATTGTGGCCAATTAAATAAATCGCTTTATCATCATCCTTTTCGGGATCCAGACTGTCAAACAAATCTAAAGGAGGTGGAAAGTTTTTATTCTTTTCTCGTTTTAGTTTTAGAACTGCAACATCTAAAGCTTCATTCTTATACATCACTTGTGGTTCTATTTTGAAAACATTTAAATCTGACTCTGCATTACTTGATCTTTTATTCTTGTCAACGTAATTAAAATCCACATAACATTTGTCAAGGCTGCTTTCATACATTGTGTTAATCATTTTGTTCCCTGTTTAAAACAGTTATGATAAATAATTATATGAAAAAAATACACATACACCATTTTAAAATATAATTTTTATAATATACAATTAGTAACATCTATATTAGATTGATTTTCAAAGGAAAAGTATGGAAATTTTGCATCTGTAAGACACCAATGGTTATCCTTTGTGTCTTGAAGATGCATACATTAGCAGAATGTTCCCCCTCTTTACTCCAACCAAAAAAAAATGAAAACAAAAAACAAAACAAACAAGCATTCTGAGAGTATTGCATTGCAATACATAAGTCCCCTACCAGTTAAAAATTCATTGTACTGGAACACAATGCTAACTTGATCTAAAACATTGTCATGGTGTAAATTAGATAACAAATATCAAGGCAATATCTTCAAAATAAAAAAGACCAGATGCTCCGCAGGGCACAGCTTTATACAACTGCAGAAGTCGAACCCTGAACAGTTGGGGCAAGTATGGACACAACATTCAAGCTTGATACAGCTCTGAATTTGGATTGTGATTAAATAGTTGAAAAAGCATAGGTTTCTGACACAGAATAAATGTGGTCTGTAGAATTTAAATTAATTTTTTTTGGCTTTTGAGCAATGCACTATGCTGTTGAATATTAATCCCCTAAAAAAAAATATTTGAAGAAATGTTTCTGAACCCCCCCCCCCCTTTCCAATTTTTTTCACCTCCCCCTTTCCCTTATTCCAAAAATAATCTCAATTCAAATTTCTTATGGAGTTTGCAACAATAACTATACTCATTTAAATACATCATAAAATATCAAAATATAAAATGACATACAGTCATGGTTAAAATTTATATTAATTAATAGTAACTTCTAAAAATAAATTTACAGTAATCAGTTTTTACATACTGTGAATACAATTGAATGACTAATGAGGAATAAAATATAAATTTTAATATGACAACCTACCTTTACTAGTATATTGCAAAATTAACCAGTAATAGTATAAACACAGTTTATCTATACTTTTAGCACAAACACATTTTTATACACAAAATTGGCACATTTCACCCTGCTTATTTTCAATACCAGATAAACTCAATGCATGACAAACTTTTACCAACCTTCAAATCGATAAAGTTATCTCTATTCTAAATTAAAAAAACAATCCATTTCAGGTGGATTTTCTCAGTGGAAATTTCATAAAACGAAAATTGAATAGCGAATATAAATGCCCTAACCATTTATGGTTAAATGAATACAAATCAACAACTACCATGAATTATTTCTTAAATAAGTTTGGTTACAGTGTAAGTGGAGATTTGATTGTTATATGTGTTTGTGCATTACTTTAAGCATTAATCCATTAATATCAATATTTCAGGGGACGAAAAGATTGCAATTCTCTTTGAACAAGACTTGACAAAATTTAGGGTGGACTTTGAATACATTAGCAAAAAGTCATCCAGTCAGTTCAAAGTCATACCAAAAGTATTGTTTATGGATAAAAGTTTGGATATTGCAATTCTACAGCTAAAACATGATGAGAAGAACCCATTTCCTCCCCCACTTAAGATGTTTCATGTACTTAATCCTGAAGAAGATGGGGATAAACAAATTTATCTGATAAGTCATAATCAAATTGTCAACAGTATGGAGAGGAGAATGGTTACATAGGACTGGACAAAAAAGATAGATTGGTTATTAAATGTGACTTTGTTGGTGGAGCTTCGGGTAGTCCTGGCATAGTTATTTTTAATAATGTGGCCTATGTTGTTCTTGTTTATATTAGGGGATTCCCATCTTTTTATCATAATCAACAGTTTGCTGAAGAACAAAAAAGAACTTTTCCTAGAGATAAGCTATTTCAGCATGGTGTCAATATTGGCAATCTGTTTGCCACCATGTCTTCTGGAACGTACATCAGACTTCGTAATGAGATATTTCCGGAGGAAGCATTAAAACTTGAGCAGACTATAAATCAGCACAAGCTAGCTATATCTGGTGACAAAACATCAAGCAATACAGAAACAACAGAACCATCAACTCATATTGTGAAAGGCAAGATGGACAATATCAGTGCAAAATCTGAAACGAAAATTACCATTTCTAAAGGGACTGCTTGCACTGATCAAAGTGAAGACAACATTCCAGATGCAGCAAATTATAATAGACTGATGTCACATAATTCTGTCCCTGGCCAAACTTTTATTACATCACCACAAGAGGATACAGACAGATACAATATCACTGGTAACCAGTCTGCTCAAGATATTAAAACTGGTGGAAGTGACATTTGTACAGTGCAAGGTAAATAGTCTTTTCTCAATACTTATTCAAACATGTTTACTGTAAATTTTGATCATTTTGTGGGTTGTTTGACTCAATTATTCAATGGTTGAGCTTTAATTATATGTCACTTTTCCTTGATTTTATTTTTTTTTCAATCTTTCATTGTCAGTTCTTTTAACATTGGTGTGATTATCAGTATTAGAATTCAACCCTAACAAAAAAAGTAATTGGTTGGTTTACGATAGTAATAAATCCTAATCTTGCTCTGTGAAATTCCTTACGTATATCATTTGATATGGGTTTATCTATATTGTTTTTATATTGACTAGGATTGTAAATTTTCTGGTAGATGGTTTAATTTCTCAGGGACTCTAGCTTCCTCCACCAATAAAATCTGGCGGCCACGAAATAGCCCAAAAGCAGTGCTTAAAGTGGCACTATTATAAAAAAATTTGTAAGGGTTCCGCGGAACCCAGTGTCTCGCCTACTTTTGCTGTTAATCACACACTCATCAAAAATGATGAAAAAAATCAATAAAATTATTCCTCTCAATACTATCTTTTGATTGTCAGAAGCTTCTGTCCAAGTTTGGTAAAAATCCAGGCTAGTTTAAGAATCTTAAAAATGTTTTAAATACTTTAACTGCAGACTGTATGTAATGTTAACTGGAAGAAAAACTAAGTCCATTTATAAGTAAAATACGGGAAAAATGGAATTTTATTTTTACAAAATTTACATCTGGATACTATCTTCTGATCATAAACAAGCTTCTGGCCAAGTTTCTTACAATTCCAGGATAGTTTAAGAAAGTTATTAAAATTTTAAAAACTTTAACCACAGAGTGAATGTAATGTTTCCTGGCAGAAAAACTAAGTCCATTTATAAGTAAAATATGGAAAAAATGGAAATTTATTTTTACAAAATTTACTTCTGGATACTATCTCCTGATCATAAACAAGCTTCTGGCCAAGTTTTGTACATTTCCAGGATAGTTTAAGAAAGTTATTAAAATTTTAAAAACTAACCACAGAGTGAATGTAATGTTTCCTGGCAGAAAAAAACTAAGTCCATTTATAAGTAAAATACGGAAAAAATGGAATTTTATTTTTACAAAATTTACTTCTGGATACTATCTCCTGATCATAAACAAGCTTCTGTCAAAGTTTCGTACAATTCAAGGATAGTTTAAGAAAGTTATTAAAATTTCAAAAACTTTAACCACAGAGTGAATATTTGTGGACGCCGCCGACGACGCCGCCGACGACGACGACGACGCTGACGACGACGACGGAATGTAGGATCGCTATGTCTCGCTTTTTCGACTAAAGTCGAAGGCTCGACAAAAACACCCACAATAAATCAGTCTTTTATATCTTTTATATATATATATATATATATATATACAACTCGTCTAAACATCAACCCAACAATGTTAGATCTGTAAATTTGCTTTCGCAAATTTTTGGTTCTTCCCTCGCCGGGATTCGAACCCATGCTACTGTGATATCGTGACACCAAATCGCCTGCACTGCAGCCGTCCCGCTATACCACACGACCACCTGGGCTCTCATAAAAAGAGCTTTCGCTGGCCGTGTGTTACCTTTCCTCGTCAGTTTTAATCTAGCAGCGTACTACAGTACATGATATATAAGGCATGAAGATGTTATTGTTACAGATCAGCTAAATTATCTATAGTAAAGGATCATATATATATATATATATATATATATATATATATATATATATATATATATATTCATTTCAATTGTTGTACAGATCAAGGTAACCACACCCACGCAAGCAAGGATAATGTCGCTGCGGAGAATCACAATTTGCATACAAAAGAGGGAGAAATTATTTCACTTCAGAGGAGTCCTGGGAATACAAGACCAGTGTCTGCAGAGCAAATTTCTAGGAATACAAGACCAGTGTCTGCAGAGCAAATTTCTATTGGTAAGATGTAATAAATTCATTAAGTGACATGCTTTTTATTGTATAGCTAAACAGAACTGTATATATTCTTGACACCATAATTGATGTTGCCTTTAGTTGACTAATAAATAGCTATAATGACTTGAACAAAACAATATAAATATAAGTAAACGGGGATCCGGGATTTTGAAAAGGGGGGGGGATTAGGAAGCTAGTTATATTTGGTGTGATATATATTCTTGTAAAAAGTCTGTATTTTTCATATGTAGCTCTATAAAAGGGGGGCTTACTCCAGTTACTTAAATACTAGTATTTTCAGATTTGATTTGAAATGTTTCGTAATAAATGATTTTATTCATATGATATCTAGTTTAAGAACTCCTGTTGTTATCTTATCAACAATTTGTTTTAGATGAGTGGGTTGGACATGAGTGGCAGGAACAGTTGATTCAAGTTGAAATGGACTGCTACACTGTTTAAACTTTCTGGATGAATAGCTTTACTCAGAAGTAAAAGATCGTTGTCTTGTAACTGTTTATATCGGTGTTCCTGCCACTCATGTCCAACCCACTCATCTAAAACAAATTGTTGATAAGATAAGTATCAACAATTTGTTTTAGATGAGTGGGTTGGACATGAGTGGCAGGAACACCGATATTAACAGTTACAAGACAACGATCTTTTACTTCTGAGTAAAGCTATTCATCCAGAAAGTTTAAACAGTGTCGCAGTCCATTTCAACTTGAATCAACTGTTCCTGCCACTCATGTCCAACCCACTCATCTAAAACAAATTGTTGATAAGATAACAACAGGAGTTCTTAAACTAGATATCATATGAATAAAATCATTTATTACGAAACATTTCAAATCAAATCTGAAAATACTAGTATTTAAGTGACTGGAGTAAGCCCCCCTTTTATAGAGCTACATATGAAAAATACAGACTTTTTACAAGAATATATATCACACCAAATATAACTAGCTTCCTAATCCCCCCCCCCCTTTCAAAATCCTGGATCCCCGTTTACTTATATTTATATTGTTTTGTTCAAGTCATTATAGCTATTTATTAGTCAACTAAAGGCAACATCAATTATGGTGTCAAGAATATATACAGTTCTGTTTAGCTATACAATAAAAAGCATGTCACTTAATGAATTTATTACATCTTACCAATAGAAATTTGCTCTGCAGACACTGGTCTTGTATTCCTAGAAATTTGCTCTGCAGACACTGGTCTTGTATTCCCAGGACTCCTCTGAAGTGAAATAATTTCTCCCTCTTTTGTATGCAAATTGTGATTCTCCGCAGCGACATTATCCTTGCTTGCGTGGGTGTGGTTACCTTGATCTGTACAACAATTGAAATGAATATATATATATATATATATATGATCCTTTACTATAGATAATTTAGCTGATCTGTAACAATAACATTTTCATGCCTTATATATCATGTACTGTAGTAAGCCGCTAGATTAAAACTGACGAGGAAAGGTAACACACGGCCAGCGAAAGCTCTTTTTATGAGAGCCCAGGTGGTCGTGTGGTATAGCGGGACGGCTGCAGTGCAGGCGATTTGGTGTCACGATATCACAGTAGCATGGGTTCGAATCCCGGCGAGGGAAGAACCAAAAATTTGCGAAAGCAAATTTACAGATCTAACATTGTTGGGTTGATGTTTAGACGAGTTGTATATATATATATATATATATATATATATATATATATATATATATATATATATATATGTTAGACTCAGATCGACGTCCGGTCTCTAATCGACGTCCGTTCCTCAAATCGACGTCCAAACAAGACGTCACATTCTCAAATCGACGTCCAATATTTTAATCCTCAAATCGACGTCCAAATATGACGTCACATTCTCAAATCGACGTCCAATATTTTGATCCTCTAATCGACGTCCAAATATTGCTAAAAAACAACGACCTACATTTATTGTGGTCTTCTGTATTCAATGTCATTTTCAGTATGGCTTTTTTAAATAATGAAGCGGATTTAAATCAATAACATTACCGTATGGTTTTTATCATTGTTGATGGCCGTATGGTTGCCTTTATTTCAACCCTGGTGGATGTTTGTCTTAGTAAAAATCATACCACATCTTTTTGTTTTAAATGAATATAATTTAATTCCGTATCAAAACCTAATTAGATAGCTGGTAATAAAAAAAAACATATTTTTTAAATATATTTTATTTGGCACTGAGAATATGTTTAACAATTGTAAGGTCTAAGCTGGTATCTGTTGAGTTCAAATTTGTATTTTGTATTGTCATCTTCTATTACAAACAATTTTCCTCTTGACATATTATTGATGATATTTATACATTTTCCTTTTCTCCAGTATCCACTAACAAATACGGCTGTTCCCTTGTTCATGGCGGGATTGGTCCTAAACTGTAAAACTTCTCCCACTGCAGGTGTAAATACATTTTCGGAGTCTCCACCAAACAACTCTAAGGGATATACTTCTAGCTGTTTTTCCTTCAAATATTCCATTAGTCCCTTGTTAACAAATTGATTTCGTGAAGTACATGGATTCTAAAAAATAGATTATAAGTCTAAAAGTACATTTGAAATTAAGATTTTATATAGCAATTGATTAGATTGACCGAAAAGTATAACTTGTAAATATTAAGAAAAAAAGCACTTTTACGATCAATATGTCGTCAATTAAGATAATATTATCAGTTAGATTTTATAGTTTATCTTTGTAAGTGATAAGCTTAAGTTTAACACTGAAATAATGTAACAAATCAACAATTGTCATCAAAATCTTACGTAATTTGGGTTAATTTCAATTGTAAGATCTGTACCAAACTGGCGTTCGTATAAAGCTCTGTAATAGTGGCTGGCACTGGCCAATGGATCGCAATCAACAGCTTCCTAAAAATAGAAAAAAATGTATAGTTTCAGGGTTTTTTTCCATAAATACGAATATTGTTTAAAACATTTCGGACGTTTATAAATTTGTTGAATCTTATTTAAATATAATATTAATTTCTATTTTCCGCACATAAAGTATATATACATGAGATGTTATTATACTTTATTGAGACAGTCACCCATCAACATTAAAAAATTTGAAAAGCATGTTTAATTGGTATAATTTAAAACGATTCTTTTCGTGTAGTACTGATTTCGGCGTTTTACGTTTCCGCAAATTGGCATTACTTTTCCGGGAAAAAAAGATGACGTTTCCGGAAAAAATAGATTACGTTTCCGCATCTTACTTTTCCGGAAAAAAGTAACTATAATTCCGCAAAAAATAATTATTATTTGTCCGCAAATAATTAAGGAATACCTGTTGATCGAAAGCAAAGCCATAATAAAAAAATCAGTATTTATCAAGTTAAAGGTCATCAAAACATGCAAGTAAAAATCATCATTAAAATGGATGAAAACATATGTTCAAAAGTTAGCACTAATCCGATATAACTTGATATGAATTCATAAGTCAGTTCTGGCAGATATATTTGTAGCCCACACGTCGTACAAAGTCCACAGTAGTACATTCTCTGTTTAAAAGTTTTACATTTTGTTCAAGAAGGAAGTTCATCTTCTCCTTTTCATACTTCCGAACGGGTGCTTTTACAGTTAGAGTTCTCATCTTAATGTAAGATGTTGTTTGCAGTTTCAATAACACATCGACATAGACAACAGGGGCGGATCCAGCCATTTTAAAAAAAGGGGGGTCCCAACCCAGGACAAAAAGGGGGGTTCCCACTATATGTTCCCATTCAAATGCATTGATCGGCCCAAAAAGGGGGGTTCCAGCCCCTCCCCCTGAATCCGCCAATGGACAAAAAAGAAAAGACTCGGCACCATTCATTGTTCTCTTTTGGTCGGGGTCAGGACGTGATGCCCAAATGGTTGGTGGAAATCTCGAATTGCTATCTATATAAAACTCCAATATATAATCGGCAAACTTTATGCATTTATCGTCAGATGGAGAATCGGCTATTAATTCAACAAAGCATGCTTTAATCATGTCAGTTGGTAAGTAAGCCAAACCAAAGAAATGTGTTAGCCATTTACCAAAATCCAGAGTCAACTAGTTATATCTAATATATTGAAGATATAAGATCAGAACCTTTTCTTTTTTAAGAAAATAAAATAAAATATTTATCTAATATAATTATATTCACATATTTATAATTTACCAGGTAATTTTCCGGAAAAGTAATAAATACAAATTGCGGAAACGTATACTTTAAATTTGCGGAAACGTAGTATTGGGACTTTGGAAAATTAGCGGAAATGCAATATGCCCACTGATTTGTTATAATTAAATTAAATTTTTATTGTTTATGAACTTTAAAAAATATATGTAATCCTCTTACAAACTTTTCAAATAAAACATTTTATTATGTCAATTTATTTGTTTTGCAATTTAGAGTTAACTTTCACAAGTTTTCCACAGTAAATTTATACACACGTACATCATCACAAATTCTTTCATCAGGATTTTCTTCTACAGGATTTGACTGTTTTGATATCTCTGCTTCCTTATTGACATTTTCAGTGATGTTATTGTTATTCGTAGAATAAATTTGTCCTCTACTTGTTTCTTCTTCATTCGTGTCCATTTCAAGTATATCCATAGCTTCTGGGTTAAAAAATATATTTATATATTATTCTTTATTATTTAAAGTTTAGAACCGTCCCTCTTGGTTTTATGCAATTTATTTATTTTTGAAATTATTCCAGTTAACATTGTCTGAACAAATATTTAACCTATGCAGTTCGAGTACACCGAAATAAAGAAAGATCCCTAAATATGTAGATGCATAATACTTTAAAGAGTTTAAAAAAACAAACAAAAAAAAAACATTTATAATACTACTAGAGTTACCATAAGGTACGTCAAAATGATATGCATATCCGTATGATATAATTGTACTAGCCTGGTGTCCAATTAGAATATCAAGTATGCTACATACATACAAATTTAGCAGTGTATATAGACATCAGACCGTACGTAGTCCCGCGGAAACCAGCTTCACAAGGATAACATGTGTACATGTACCTACTTTAATTTTAGTTAGTAAGTGACAAAGTATTAACGTTTGTCGTAGACTACTATAATATTATAGTGTATATCTATTTAAGAAATAATTCATGGGGGCTTGAATATATCGTTATTTTACCACGGGTTGGCCCTTTATGACAAATATTTTACCCCTGAGCGATAGCGAGGGGTAAAATATCGGCAAAAAGGGACAACCCGTGGTAAAATCTAGATATATTCAAGCCCCCCTGAATTATTTCGATTCTGATAAGACAAATATAGCAATTGTTTTGGTTCAAAGCGCACTAGATGGAGGCAAATATTTGCCGTTCCCATAAATTAACCCACTTTAAGATTGGCGGTAAAGAACGGAGCAAACAGATTTAGTGACATGCTCAAACTATTTACAATAATATATTTAGATAGATTTGGATGAATTTTAATGATAATTTACTTATATATCTTCTATGTATATAAAAAAGGGCTTATACCACATTTTAGTATTGTTTGTTTACGTTTCATTCTGGTGATGATTTTCGGTATCAGAAGCGTGTATTTTCCCGAAAAATGCTTAAACTATTACGTTATCATTCTATGACGTCGTGTACTCCATCCATAAACAATCATATGACGTGGGAGTACAATCAGAACAGCCCAACCAATATATTCATATTTTACCACGGGTGTGTACTCAAAGCGTTTGAAGGACGTCATGTTAGAATGTTGGTTTTTTAATGTCCAGTGGCAAATATTTGGTAGATTCTAGAACGATATATAGTCGTCTTAGCGTATTTTTAATGACGATTTTGGATACTTTTAGCACGCTAGTGTAGAATTTTACCAGTAAATATCAAATACATGTATACATGCATCTTTACAGCATGTATATATAACTAGATGATGAACTGTGTGTTTTTTTATTGTTATTAACTTGGACTCGAAAATCCAAAAGCTATTTAGCAAAAAATGAATTATTTTACGTGCAAAAGTTAACACTGAAAATCTCCTTTTTTGGTAAAAAAATATACTTTAATAAAAAAAACAAAGTACACTAAATTTATACCTTCAAATGAAATATTTTCTTCACTAGGATAAACCCCATCATTTATGTGCTCACTAATGAAACCATCACCGACCTCGGGCTGATGGGTCTCTGTAGATTCTTCTGTACCATGAGGTTCTAAATCTTTATCCTCTACATCCAAATGTGCTGTGGTCAAAAATAGTCTCTCCTCCTGGGTGAGGATTGTGAATGGAATCTACAAATATTTTAAAATGTAAAACTATTAAAAATGAGCTAATTGCATGAGATGCAGTAATATCTAAAGTACATACGCGCTTTATTCAGTGTGTACCAAATTTTTTATATTATTTTTTCATAGACAGAAAAAGTATTACAGTTATTCCTTAAATAAATTAAATTGAACATTTACAAATATTTTGCAAATACGGAATTCAAGGTTCCCTTTGTTTTTAATAAAATAGCGTTACATCATAAATTTAGCATATTCATATATCTTTTTAATTAATTAAATAATAATATGTTTTCAACGAAACTTACCTGTTCATCTACTGGGGGAGCGAAGTTTGGTCGCTGGAAAAATAACTGATAAGGTGTTGCTGGCTTTGTGGCTTTGTGGACTCTGTTATTGTAGTTATAGTAAAACTCTTGAAGTTCAGAAGGCCAGTCTTTTTGTACAGACATCTGGATTCTAAAATACTCTGTTAACGTTCTGTTAAACCTTTCTACCCGGCCCTGGCTTTGGGGATGATAAGGACGCCCATGAATTTGTCGTGTTTTAAAAACATCAATAACATCTGCTAGGTTGGAGTTTGAAAATTCTTTTCCATTATCAGACTGTAAAATTCTTGGTGATCCTAACAGGTAAAGATACTTTAGAATTAAATCTGCTATTTCTTTAGCAGTTTTGGTTTTTGTTGGTCCTCCAAAGGCAAATCTTGAATAACAATCAATTATGTTGCATGCATATGCATATCCTCTTACTGCTGGCATCTTTTTCAAATCTACTTGCCAGCGACTGTTGGGATATGTAGCTGGAATAGGTCTGCGTGTTGTAGTAGTTTTTGGTAAATCAATAGCACTGGCACATTGCTGACATTTAACTTCTGTTTTGAACAGAATTTTAATGGTTTCTCTGACAACGGGAAATACTGTTGTCCTTAGTGCTTCGTATATTGTGTCTGCTTTTCTGTGGTCCTTTTGATGATTTTCTTTTATCATATTCACCAAATCATTTTTGCTAACACATCTTCTGTGGTGAACATTTAAATCAATAGATTTTCTGAACAAACAATCTGTATTTTGATCATAGAAATATTGACTTAATACCGTTTTTACTACTCTCTCAGATAATCCAAGTTTTAGTTCTGCAATAATTTTTTTCGGACCCCATTTGCTGTTTTGTTCTTTTGCTTTAGCTATTTCCACATAATAAGGCATGTCGGCCCAAAAAGTCTCGGCATTCGGATCTTTGCTTATCCCTTTTTTTCTTTTTCTTTCGAAAACATACCCTTCATCCGGTACTGTGTTGGTTTGTTCCATCATTGCTGTCTGAAAGACACTTACTACGTCATCTTATAAAGTTATGACGTCATTGCTGCCAGTTCATAAAACGGACGTCGATTAGAGAAGCTGAAAATTGGACGTCGATTAGAGAAGCCAAAAATTGGACGTCGATTAGAGGGGCATAAAATTGGCCGTCGATTTGGAGTCTTGTTTTATTGTTACGTAAGGTTTGGACGTCGATTTGAGGAACGGACGTCGATTAGAGACCGGACGTCGATCTGAGTCTTATATATATATATATATATATATATATAAAAGATATAAAAGACTGATTTATTGTGGGTGTTTTTGTCGAGCCTTCGACTTTAGTCGAAAAAGCGAGACATAGCGATCCTACATTCCGTCGTCGTCGTCAGCGTCGTCGTCGTCGTCGGCGGCGTCCACAAATATTCACTCTGTGGTTAAAGTTTTTGAAATTTTAATAACTTTCTTAAACTATCCTTGAATTGTACGAAACTTTGACAGAAGCTTGTTTATGATCAGGAGATAGTATCCAGAAGTAAATTTTGTAAAAATAAAATTCCATTTTTTCCGTATTTTACTTATAAATGGACTTAGTTTTTTCTGCCAGGAAACATTACATTCACTCTGTGGTTAGTTTTTAAAATTTTAATAACTTTCTTAAACTATCCTGGAAATGTACAAAACTTGGCCAGAAGCTTGTTTATGATCAGGAGATAGTATCCAGAAGTAAATTTTGTAAAAATAAATTTCCATTTTTTCCATATTTTACTTATAAATGGACTTAGTTTTTCTGCCAGGAAACATTACATTCACTCTGTGGTTAAAGTTTTTAAAATTTTAATAACTTTCTTAAACTATCCTGGAATTGTAAGAAACTTGGCCAGAAGCTTGTTTATGATCAGAAGATAGTATCCAGATGTAAATTTTGTAAAAATAAAATTCCATTTTTCCCGTATTTTACTTATAAATGGACTTAGTTTTTCTTCCAGTTAACATTACATACAGTCTGCAGTTAAAGTATTTAAAACATTTTTAAGATTCTTAAACTAGCCTGGATTTTTACCAAACTTGGACAGAAGCTTCTGACAATCAAAAGATAGTATTGAGAGGAATAATTTTATTGATTTTTTTCATCATTTTTGATGAGTGTGTGATTAACAGCAAAAGTAGGCGAGACACTGGGTTCCGCGGAACCCTTACAAATTTTTTTATAATAGTGCCACTTTAAGCACTGCTTTTGGGCTATTTCGTGGCCGCCAGATTTTATTGGTGGAGGAAGCTAGAGTCCCTGAGAAATTAAACTATCTACCAGAAAATTTACAATCCTAGTCAATATAAAAACAATATAGATAAACCCATATCAAATGATATACGTAAGGAATTTCACAGAGCAAGATTAGGATTTATTACTATCGTAAACCAACCAATTACTTTTTTTGTTAGGGTTGAATTCTAATACTGATAATCACACCAATGTTAAAAGAACTGACAATGAAAGATTGAAAAAAAAATAAAATCAAGGAAAAGTGACATATAATTAAAGCTCAACCATTGAATAATTGAGTCAAACAACCCACAAAATGATCAAAATTTACAGTAAACATGTTTGAATAAGTATTGAGAAAAGACTATTTACCTTGCACTGTACAAATGTCACTTCCACCAGTTTTAATATCTTGAGCAGACTGGTTACCAGTGATATTGTATCTGTCTGTATCCTCTTGTGGTGATGTAATAAAAGTTTGGCCAGGGACAGAATTATGTGACATCAGTCTATTATAATTTGCTGCATCTGGAATGTTGTCTTCACTTTGATCAGTGCAAGCAGTCCCTTTAGAAATGGTAATTTTCGTTTCAGATTTTGCACTGATATTGTCCATCTTGCCTTTCACAATATGAGTTGATGGTTCTGTTGTTTCTGTATTGCTTGATGTTTTGTCACCAGATATAGCTAGCTTGTGCTGATTTATAGTCTGCTCAAGTTTTAATGCTTCCTCCGGAAATATCTCATTACGAAGTCTGATGTACGTTCCAGAAGACATGGTGGCAAACAGATTGCCAATATTGACACCATGCTGAAATAGCTTATCTCTAGGAAAAGTTCTTTTTTGTTCTTCAGCAAACTGTTGATTATGATAAAAAGATGGGAATCCCCTAATATAAACAAGAACAACATAGGCCACATTATTAAAAATAACTATGCCAGGACTACCCGAAGCTCCACCAACAAAGTCACATTTAATAACCAATCTATCTTTTTTGTCCAGTCCCAAGTAACCATTCTCCTCTCCATACTGTTGACAATTTGATTATGACTTATCAGATAAATTTGTTTATCCCCATCTTCTTCAGGATTAAGTACATGAAACATCTTAAGTGGGGGAGGAAATGGGTTCTTCTCATCATGTTTTAGCTGTAGAATTGCAATATCCAAACTTTTATCCATAAACAATACTTTTGGTATGACTTTGAACTGACTGGATGACTTTTTGCTAATGTATTCAAAGTCCACCCTAAATTTTGTCAAGTCTTGTTCAAAGAGAATTGCAATCTTTTCGTCCCCTGAAATATTGATATTAATGGATTAATGCTTAAAGTAATGCACAAACACATATAACAATCAAATCTCCACTTACACTGTAACCAAACTTATTTAAGAAATAATTCATGGTAGTTGTTGATTTGTATTCATTTAACCATAAATGGTTAGGGCATTTATATTCGCTATTCAATTTTCGTTTTATGAAATTTCCACTGAGAAAATCCACCTGAAATGGATTGTTTTTTTAATTTAGAATAGAGATAACTTTATCGATTTAAAGGTTGGTAAAAGTTTGTCATGCATTGAGTTTATCTGGTATTGAAAATAAGCAGGGTGAAATGTGCCAATTTTGTGTATAAAAATGTGTTTGTGCTAAAAGTATAGATAAACTGTGTTTATACTATTACTGGTTAATTTTGCAATATACTAGTAAAGGTAGGTTGTCATATTAAAATTTATATTTTATTCCTCATTAGTCATTCAATTGTATTCACAGTATGTAAAAACTTAAATCTTAACTCTATATCTGAAAACATTTATTAGGTATCTATGACAGATGTTTTTTCAAACCTGCAACAAAAGTCAATTCAAATAAGGATAGAGGGTCATTTTAAGTTCTGAAAAGGATCAAAATATTTTTAACTGGCAAACACAATTGATATATTCAAAACAATGAAGAGAGTTAAAATTAAATCTTTTTTTTCTTAATTGCTTTATATAATTTAACAAATCAAAAGACTGTACTTGGTTTGACCATGGTAGAGATTTTACCCTTTGTCTCTTGTACTACCATGAAACCTGTCAGATAGCCAACATGATGACAAAATGTTTGGCATACATGTATTTGTTTTTTCGCAAATTTTAATGTTATTAGGCTGTTAGTTTTCTTACTTGAATTGTTTCATATTTCTAGTGTATAGGGGCCTTAATTAGCCAACCATGGGTTTCTCATTGTTGAAGGCCATATAGCTGCCTATAGTTGTTTGCATCCACTTAATTTGAACTTTGGTTGATAGTTGTCTCATCCATTTATTTGCAATCATACCACATCTACTTATTTTTATAAAGTTTTTATTTATAGTACGTACTGTAATTATAGGTTATCTTTGGTCATCTCGCTTGAGCTTGTACGGAAAAGTGAGAAAAACAATTGAGTTGAGATGACCAAGGATAATCTGTTTATAACTATATTGCCTATGACAATTTGGGTGTTAAAATACATTGACAACGTGTGTCCCTAGTTTCTAGCAATAATTTTTTATATCACTCTACTGACCACTGCAGTATTTTCAGATCAAAGAAAAATTGAAAATAACGATATAACTGCATTGTACATATAAATTTACTTACATATATTATCTACTACAACGTGCGCAGCAGTAATAATTTTATCATTACCAACCCTCCAGCAAGTTCCAGATTCTTTAGGTCCAATTATATGCCCAACAGATTTTGCCACTTCTGACAAAACATTCATTGTTTCTAAACTATGGGTGGTTGTCTTTGTAGTCTCTACTAAATATAAAACATATAAATGCATGGAAATATAAAACATTTAAATGCATGGAACAGGGGAGGATCCAGCCATTTTAAAAAGGGGGGCAATGTGGACCTTATTTTGCATAATTCCATGGATTGATTTATATAGTCCATAAGTCCACTCTGTGCAGTATTTGGATTTGTATCCATCTGATGAGTTAAGCCTTTTTCAACTGACTTTTTCAGAGGATGACCTTGAGATCATTCTGATGTATTGTTATTGCCTAAATTTCCATTATGCAAATTAGTTTTGGGTTTTTAACCGATCTATAAACATGATAAATACGCTGACATCATCGTGTGAAAATAACTTCCTTATCGCTTGCTATATATTCATTTCTTCAATGAATACTCATGAAATAATGTTTTTAGAACATAATTTGATAACATTAAAATGTTTTTTATGTATGTAAGTAAAAATTATTAATATCTATGCAGAGGTGTAGACAAATTGTGTTAACACATGCGGAAGAATATCTCAAGAACGATTACAATCTCCTATAGAGGAAGTGAAGATTGTATATAGATGCATGCAGAGTTATTGGTCCTGACTCTCGTTTTGCGGTAAAATATGAATGCCTAATCAAATCAATCTATAAGAAAAATCAAATTATTATCGAAGAGTGTCCACCATGCACTTGCACTGCACAATTAATAATTAGTAGAATATAATGATGTACAAATGGATGAAAATTATATTTACATGTAACTGTAATCAGGGACTTTCTGTACTAAGTATAGAAAGTCCCTGATTTAATATACAAATATTAATATAATATAAACCAGAGTATATTGATTTGTATCCCTACAATATATATATATAATATTTATTACGGTGTTGTTGAATTCCCTTTCATTTATTTATCTTCCACACAAGAACTTGTCTCAGAAAAAAATTACATATGTACACTAACCTCACTTTCAGGGTGATTTTTTTTCTGAGACAAGTGCTTTTGACCATACAGAAGAACTTGCGGTCATCCGATGTTCAGTACTTCAGTACTTTGATTATAGTTTGTTCTTATGTTGAACTGTTACACCACTGTCCCAGGTTAGGGGAGGGTTGGAATCCCGCTAACATGTTAAACCCCGCCACATTCTGTATGTTTGTGCCTGTCCTAAGTCAGGAGCCTGTAATTCAGTGGTTGTCATTTGTTTATGTGTTACATATTTGTTTTTCATTCATTTTTTGTACATAAATTAGGCTGTTAGTTTTCTCGTTTGAATTGTTTTGCATTATCATTTTGGGGCCTTTTAAAGCTGACTATGTGGTATAACTATTGGCTTTGCTCATTTTTGAAGGCTGTATGGTGACCTATAGTTGTTAATTTCTGTGTCATTTGGTCTCTTGTGGAGAGTTGTCTCATTTGCAATCATACCTGCACAACTCCGTTTTATACAACACTCGACAAAATATCTTTAATTGGGATCTAAAATAGTTTTTAAGGTTTGAGTCGAGATGGCTAAGATTAGGATAATGGGTTTTAATTGCATTGATGAGATGATTTCTTATAATACTGCTGATTTGGCGATAAAGGTAAAAGTGTTCCTCAAATAAATAATTTTCACTGAATGATGATAGCATACCTCTTCTTTCTTCTATCTTCTCATGTTTTACAACAACGTTGTCACAACCAATGTTAAGAATATCTATTTTTTCATGGTATTCATGATGTTGTACTGTAGTACCAGGTGGTAAAACTGTAAAGTATAAATTTTCAGTTGGAGGAAGTTGTTGAGTGATGAATCAGAAAGAGCAATGCATGTTATAGATTAGACTTGCTACAATTCCCTTTCTATTATTTCTCTCTTACTAATTTATATGTTTACTGATAAGTGCCAGCCTACTGATTGCCCTTCCTCCTGCAGATGTCAGTATAATTGTAATCTCCTAGTTATAGCAGAAAATTATTAAAGGGGCAAAATTGAAAAAAAAAGAAAAAACATAATTAGAAAGGGACATGTAGCAAGTCTAGGTATAGATGACTAACATAAACCCTGAAACCAAATTTCAGAAATTCTTTGTAATGTAGTTCCTGAGAGAGATGCAACATAGAATATTCAGGGGAGGGAAAGACAGATGGACTGACTAACTGGCGGATAGACAGACCAAGGTAAAACAGTTATAAGGGGTATAAAAAGGTTTATCCTGATTTAGAGTAATTTCTCGCAATTTGATTGGCTAATATTGTCCTAATAAATTTCAGTACCATTTTTTTATTATGTCAATTTGAATTATCTCCCTTATTTATTACTGCAATTGGAATTATCTTCCTTAAACCATTGAATAATAATAAAAAATTGAGTTGGTTTATAGTCCTAATATTTTTGATTTTTTCACAGTTTTAGATTAAATATCCAAAATATATTTGGTTGATATTGTCCTAATAGTGGGTCTCATTGGGGTCTAAGCGTGACGCGGGATTGCCGATTTTTTGTAAGCTTGAAATGTGAAAGTCAAATTATTGTGTCGTGAAAACGAGAAATGAGGTCTAGCGGGATCCGGGAAATGACAAAAAAATGAGAATTGCTTACGTACATAGTGTAAGCGGGAAACGGGAATGTGACAAAACGGTAAGCAGGATCCGGGATCGGCACCCCCCAATGAGACCCCCCTAATAACAGAGAATTATTTAGATTAAGAGTTTATTAAGAATTCTAGAAAATGGAAAGGTTTAGATCATGGGATGTTACTCTAGCTTTGTCATTAGTTTTCTTCTGAAAAAAAGGCTTTGCATTGGCCACAAACTTTTTTGTGACCATGTATGTATGGTTACAACCCTATTGAATTTGAATACAATGATATATGCAATATAACAAAATCAGGATAAATTCATTACACATTGTTCAATTGTCCTAATACAGAATTTATCGGGTCAATAAAATTCATATTAGGTTTGGCTTGACGCCTCACCAAATATGAATTTTATTGACCTGATAAATTCTTGTATTAAGACAATTGCACACTGAGTAATAACTAATAGTATTTAATTATCGAACAGAATTATTTTTTAGTAAATATAAATGTGTGTGTATTGCCAATTCCATTGTTTGCAGTTGCTGTCTATTTATCACAGTCTTTGTGAAGAACATTAAAAAAAAAATGGTTGAAAAATCATCTTTCAAGGGCAATAAATCCTATTAGATATCAATTGACAATTGTGGTCATGTTTGACTTTTTATTGTAGGTTTTTAATTAACTTTGCTGAACATTCTTTCTGTATAAAATTTCTCTTGTTCTTTAACAGTTTTCAAGATAACAACCAAAAAACAGAAAGTTCTTATAATAGTTATTTCTGACAGGGGCAATAACTCCAGTTACTATCTACTTCAGTTTATTATATAAGCCAAAAACTGCATTTTACCCTTGTTTTCTATTTTTAGCCATGGTGGCCATGTTAGTTGACTGACCAGAATGAAAAACACAAACTTTACCATAAGAATTTTTCCATAATTTTGGTTGAAATTAGTTCCTAAATACTTTCAGGGGAAAACATCTTTCTAGAAGTTTATGACTCGGATGATGGATAAAAAATTATGACAATGGCTCACATGGTCCTTAGAGCCAATGGAGATAAAAACTAATTAAGTTTTATAAAAATAATAGACAATTTTCCACTAAAACAGTATATCCAAATTGAATTATAATGCATAACAACTGTGTAAAATTTTATTGGCTTGAATGCATAATACTTTTGAAGTTTATATGCTTTCATAAAAACTTTCTTTTCCTTTTTAAACATTTTTTTTTATGGAAAGACAGACAAACAGATGGACAAAGTTTAAACTAGAAGGGAATCCAGCATCCTCAATGCAGGGCTCTATATATATATAAAATTATATTATACATAGAATGGGATAATTACCATATTTATCTGTTCTATCCTTCTTTTTCTTTGTTTTTGATTTGACTACTTCATTTTGATCTTTTTTACCTTTCTCATCCTAAAATTAAAAAAAAAAAAATCATAATTAATCCTTTGTTTTTTATGATACGATGAGAAGTAAGAACACAATGTCTTGCAAAGTATACTTATTCTAAAAAAAAAAGAAAATGTGGTATGATTGCCAATGAGACAACTCTCCACAAGACACAGAAATTAACAACTATAGGTTGTCACCGTATGGCCTTGTGCAATGTGCAAAACCCACACCACAAAAAAATGGCCAGAAATGACAATATAAAACAATTCAAACGAAAAAACTAAAGGCTTTATTTATGTACATAAAATGAACGAAAAACAAATATGTAACATTGTACATAAACAAAAATAAATTTACTATATAGATAATGTTATCATAGGTTTGAACGTTGTTTTTAATTAAGACTTTGTTTTATATATATACTTGCACCCTCTACTTTGGATTTGATGTTAATTACTTAAAAAATTATTTAAAAGTGTATACCTTTTTAAATTCATTATTGATGGGGAATGCAAACTCTTCCCCACCAGTTTTCTGTTGGTTACTTTTATCTCCATCACTTGGTGCACTCTTTGGTGGAACACTGTCAGCATCATTTGTCTGACAACTATTGTCTTTCCCTGTTTCTGAACCATTACTTTTTACTTTACCATTTTGATCACAGTCTAACAAATTTGAATGTCCAATTTTGTCTTTCTTGTTGTCTGAAGCATCACCACCTTTTTCATCCTTTTCTCTTTGATCATGTGATTGGTCACTTCCATCTGTCTTTATGTCTGAAACATTATGAATTATTACAATGAATAATAAGAAATGTGGGGTAAACATCCATGAGACAGCAATCTGACACCACAAAAAGACAAAAATTAATTATTTTCTTTTCTCTATAACAAAATATTTTTTATATTCATTCCAGCTAGTACATTTGCAAACAAAAGAGTATATTACAAGGAACCCTTTAATTAGGTCTATTTCCGTGGAAAGACCTTTTGATTTGATTATTGTTTTTGTTTGCTACCCCCAACAGAGATGTGTTTCAGCACATACTTTTGTATAGTGATAAAGGTTTTACCATTGAAACCAAACTCTTATTCCTATAGGAGTTATGTATGCTCTTTTCCTTGTGAAGGTTATTAATCCTCATGCAGATATCGTAAAAGATAATAAACAAGAATGTGTCCCCAGTACACGGATGCCCCATCTGCACTATCATTTTCTATGTTCAGAGGGCTGTGAAACTGGGAGAAAATCTCTACTTTGGCATTTCAATTAGACAGATCATATATCATAGGAAACATGTGTACTATCTTCATCAAAAACTAACTCGACCAAAAACTTGAAGCTGAAAACTTTAACCTGAAGCGGGAAAGACGGACCAGCAGACGGACAAACAGACAGACGAACAGACGGACAGACCACAAATTATAATAAAATTGAGAATGGAAATGGGGAATGTGCCAAAGAGACAACAACCCGACCATAGAAAAAACAACAGCAGAAGGTCACCAACAGGTCTTCACTGTAGCGAGAAATTCCCGCCATGCCCATAAATGGGGCTTAAAAAGAAAATTCCAAATTGTTCGTTATAAAATCATGTCTATATTTTACGCTTTTGTTTCAGATAATGGTAGAGGTTGTACCTATTAAAATGTTTAAACACTCTGAATTTGTTTGAACCTGTCCTAAGTCAGGAATCTGATGTTCAGTAATTGTCGTTGTTGATGTGTTTCATTAGTGTTTCTTGTTTTTTATATAGATTAGACTATAAATGGTTTTCATTTTTGAATGGTTTGACATTAGTCATTTTGGGGGCCTTTGTCAATGTTTATGGCTAGCTGTTTTTGGTGTGAGCCACTTTGACCTATAATGGTTTACTTTTACAAATTGTGGATTAGCTTGAGAGTTGTCTCATTAATGGCACTCATACCACATCTTCTTATATCTATATCCTTGTAACAAATTTGGAGTTGAAAGAAATACAATGACATTTAGTGGGAGATGTTTTCCTTTTCAAATTTAAACATAAGTGATACAATTATATGTTGATGTTACTCTTATGTCGCAAAAACAACACATTATATGTGTATGCATTATTATCTGCCCTTGCTACTTTATCAAATGCCTTTAGGAACAATAATTTAGTGAATGTGACTAAGGAATCATGAAATCTATAATTTCAGTTTTGTTGGCTTATTTTTATATTTTATATTCCATTTCTAATTCATATTTTGTCTATATTTTACAGTTTCAAGAATAGCAACACGATTAAATTGAGTTAAGTGTATGTGGCACACAAAATTTCTTGAGCAATATTGTCACTAGGCAAAGTTCAAGTTGGAGTTTTAATGCTACTACTGTGTATCACTTGATCTCTGAAAATTGTTTTTTGAAGATAAAACATCTACTTGCAATAGATTGAAGCTGATGATGATCCAATTGTTATGAAATATAATTGATGACATTATCAAATTTAAGAGATGAAGTACTATCATTGCTGGTTTTTAGTTGATAAATGTTTAAAGATTAAAGAACAAACTGTCACCATGGTAACTGAATGATGATTTTCTGCCATTCCTAAATTTAGACAGAAACTAGAAAGTGTCCATAGTTCACTGATGCTCCACTTGCACTATAATTTTCAATGTTCAGTTGACCATGCAATTGGGGTCAATACTCTAATTTGGCATCCTAGATGCAATAAACTAAATAAAGTGCATTATACTATAAACATAGAACAGATACATCACCATATTTATATGTCTCATCTTTCCTTTTCTTTTCTTCATCTGTATTACCGTTCTTACCCTTAAAAATAAAAATTAAACAATATTAATATTGTGTTCTACAGATACAACAAGAAGTAGAACCCATGCAATGTCTTGCAACGTGAAATCTTTTAGACCTACTTTTAGACAACAAGCATTGAAGCATTTCCATTTTGGTTTAATAAAAATTCAAAGTAATGTCAAACAGACAGTGACTGTCCGAAGTCAGGAACATGTTGTTCAGTGGTTGTCGTTTGTTTCTTGTTTGTCGTTTTTTATATATATATTAGGCCGTTGGTTTCCCTATTTGAATTGTTTTACACTAGCCATTTATATATTGTTGTGAGATGTAAGCCAATGTTCCTTGTTGAAGGCCGTACGTTGACCTACAATTGTTAAATTTTTGCTCATTGTGACTTGAATGGAGGATTGGCACTTATACCACATCTTCCTATTTATATAGAGGAGCATTGATTAGAGGTAAAATGCAAATATTGTCTATTTAAAAAAAAACATCATTATAGATAGAGAAAATGTGACAGCCAGTATTAAGTGATAGAAAGAGACAAAATTCCCTATGAAATAGGTCTAATCTATCCTGTCCCAAAGTTATATAAAATTCATAAATTTCATTATCAACCGCCATTCAATTAACTCTTATTTATGTAATTGTAGCCTCCTGCTGTGAGATTAAGCATCGCGTCATAATCTCTTAAAATGTTGAAAATGAACAATTTACAAATCCAAATGTTTTTAGTCCTGGTATCTATGATGAGTTTATTTACATATCAGGAAGTTTTTCAAGTCAAAAATGAAATAGTTCTACAATATTCAGCACGAGTTCGAAGTTGATCTATGTAATTAGCCAACTCGTACTCAGCTAACTCAAATTTCTACCAACAAGTACCCACTATTTTATTATATGTGCATTAAAGTTGTTATGTCCTTTTTTATAATATATAACATACAAATACAAAAAAATAGACTTTATTGATTTGATATATGAAGTAATTTCAAATCAAAAATATATATTTTCTTATTCGTTTACGACAAACAGCTTTATATTCATGGCACTATATGAGACAAATAGATAACAGAATGTACCAGTTCTTCGTTAATCAATCATGACACAACCACAAAAGGATCTTACTCTAGTGCTATCCCACTTAGCAAAAGGTAGCGACAAAGACCGTACCCTAATCCACCGAAATGCACATCGACTTCTGCAGATTGGTGCAAGTGGCCTAAATCTGGTAAGAAATCGACCAGTAATTGAACTGTAAATAGTTCATGTAATTTAAAAACGATGACTTTAAGTTTTGTTTCTCAAATGTGTGTGGGCTGAAGCAGAAACTGCTGTCTCCGGATTTCACTCACAATTTGCTGGGACTCATGACATATCTGTATTTTCTCTTAACTGGCTTAGATAATTAAACCTACCAGACAATTATATCTAAAAAAAATATTCTGTGCTGCCTTTTTAGCTTCAAAAAGATTCAAATGCCTTCATAAATAACACAACAAGTAGATCTTTACCGCAAACAAACAATAAAAATAGAAAATGGGTGAAGGATAACTTCTACTTATTTTTGCGTTGAACATGAGTACCAGTATACCAAAAAATAAAGTTGTATTTAATTGTATTTTGTTAATTACACAAAAGAACTTGGACATTGTGTTGCATACACATAATATAATTTAAAGTATGATTTTGTAAAAGTAAGTAAATATTGGATACGGGTTGGCTAAGGTACGACTTGAAATGGATCCACAGCGATATCGTGTGGAATATTGTGGAACTGTTTCATTATTGATTTTTAATACTTCTTGATTTGTTGATTTTTAACTTGAAGTTTAAGAAATTGCATTTAAACATTAAGAAGTTTCACTTTACAAATCAAAAATGTAGAAATTCATGTAATGGATGTAAAACATACATAAATTAAATTTAATAATTTAAAAAATTGCATGTTACATAGTAAGAAATGTGTAATTATGTCGGCTTTTCCACTCCATAATGTACAAGATAAAAATGTTCTTTCCAGTTTTCTTTTATGGTTGAATCAACTTGAATAACATCCGACCAGATAAAAACCCATTTTTTTCTATGTGATATTTTTAACAAAATTCGCAAGTGACAAAGGGCACAGGAAGTAGATAATAAATAAGAAACCGATTTAAAAACGTGTCACATACTATAAACCAATATGAGGCTCGATGACGAATATTGATACGGTTTGATTATTTCGTTGCTGAAAAAAAAAGAGAAGATGATTATAATTGCTTAAATGTCACTGAATAACGTATACAAATGCATAAGTATATTGTATGCTCGTAGAAATACTTTGTAAAATAAACACAGAATCTAAATGTAGGATATTGTTTTCTTATTAAATCTCCTGGTTTCATTAGCAATTAATAATAGGAAACTTAGTGTCATTGTTTGTAGCTCCTCATGCAAAGCTCTGATTCCTTTCACGGATTTGGCTATACTTTTTTTATCTTTTGGATCATAGCTCTTCATATTTTATACAAGATTTTGAATTTTGAATTTCAAATATTTTGGCCACGAGCATCACTAAAGAGACATGTTTTGTCGAAATGTGCATCTGGTGCAGGAAAATTGGTACCGTTAATGTTATAATCACCACTGGGTCGATGCCACTGCTGGTGGACTGTTAGTCCCCGAGGATATCACCAGCCCAGTAGCCAGTACTTCTGTACGGATTTTTATGCCCCACCTATGATAGTAGAGGGGCATTATGTTTTCTGGTCTGTGGCTCCATTCGTCCGTGCGTCTGTGCGTCCGTCCGTTCGTCCCACTTCAGGTTAAAGTTTTTTGTCAAGGTAGTTTTTGATGAAGCTGAAGTCCAATCAACTTGAAACTTAGTACACATGTTCCTTAAAATATGATCCTTCTTATTTTAAAACAAAATTAGACTTTTGACACCATTTTCATGGTCCACTGAACATACAAATTAAAAGTGTGAGTTTCAGGTTAAAGTTTTTGGTCAAGGTAGTTTTTGATGAAGCTGAAGTCCAATCAACTTGAAACTTAGTACACATGTTCCTGAAGATATGATCTTTCATATTTTAAAACAAAATTAGACTTTTGACACCATTTTCATGGTCCACTGAACATAGACATTAAAAGTGTGAGTTTCAGGTTAAAGTTTTTGGTCAAGGTAGTTTTTGATGAATTCGAAGTCCAATCAACTTGAAACTTAGTACACATGTTTCTTATGATATGATCTTTCATATTTTTAAACAAAATTAGACTTTTGACACCATTTTCATGGTCCACTGAACATAGAAATTAAAAGTGTGAGTTTCAGGTTAAAGTTTTTTGTCAAGGTAGTTTTTGATGAAGTCGAAGTCCAATCAACTTGAAACTTAGTACACATGTTTCTTATGATATGATCTTTCATATTTTTAAACAAAATTAGACTTTTGACCCAATTTTCATGGTCCACTGAACATAGAAATTAAAAGTGTGAGTTTCAGGTTAAAGTTTTAGGTAAAGGTAGTTTTTGATGAAGTTAAAGTCCAATCAACTTGAAACTTAGTACACATGTTCCTTATTAGTTGATCTTTTTACTATACAGGCTAAATTAGATTTTTTACTCAATTTCACGGTCCATTGAACATGGAAAATGATAATGCAAGTGGGGCATCCGTGTACTTTGGACACATTCTTGTTTTTTGTGTTATTAAAATTTGCTGTTACAAAATGTTAGAAATTATTATACATTAAGGAATGTTTCTCCCTCATGCAAAGCTCTGATTCCTTTCACGGATTTGGCTATACTTTTTTGTTCTTTTGGATTATAGCTCTTCATCTTTTATATAAGCTTTGAATTTCAAATATTTTGGCCACGAGCATCACTGAAGAGACATGTTTTGTCAAAATGCGCATCTGGTGGAGAAAAATTGGTACCGTTAATGTTATTAGGAACATTTTCAACAACTAGAAGTACAATAAAATATTTGAAGTTGTTGATTTGAAAATATTTAACCGATAAATTTTACCAATATGAAGCTTTCCAAATAGAAGTTCTGGTCGTAGTTGTTAAGAAAAAATGGTAGAAATGCGTTAAAAATGACAAACAGACACAGAACAGAGATGTATGGACAGTTTATATATCTACTGTAGAGTGGGCAACGATTACTCACAGTTAAAGCGGATAACTTTTCCCGTGCATGTATATCAATGACCAAGTCCTCTTGATTTTCAATACTCTGTTGGTTACTTATCTTCCCATCACTTGCAACACTCTGTGTTTGGTCACTTAAGTCTGTCTTTGTTTCTGAAACATTATGATTAGTAAGAGATATTTGGTAACAATCAATGAAACATTAACCAAAAAATAATCATATATTCATCATTCCTATATTCGGAGTCATTTCAATTCACAAGTCGGACCAGACTGGATTCATGTTTATAATTGCTATTTTGTCGTTCAAATTTTAGTGCAAATTGAAAAATCCACACAAGGATTATATATCTTTATAACGTTACTAAAGAGAACAAAGTGTTCAAAAACATAAAATCAAATTTCTTATTTAAACGAATAATAATAGCAACAAGCCATGACAAAATTTTCTGTTGAGTATGTCTATAGAAAGCGGGACAATTGTTCCTCGATGATGACATTCATTGTAATCGAACACCAAACACGAAAAAGAAACTAAGGTTAAGGGTAATACAAATTCAATGTAAAACAAAGAGTTTTGAAATTAATAAGTCTGAAAGATAGTGTTACTGAACTCTTTTGCATCAAAAGCAAACAAATCATTAACTAAAACAAATCCATAGAATTAAGAACTTCGGCTGCCTACCGTGCTCTGATCTTGATATTATTCTATTTTAATTACCAGAATGTCGTCCTTTTAAGATGACATCAATATCTTGTAGCTCTTGTGAAATTGTATTTTCATTTGCCATTTCTAAGACATCTGTCACTAACCCAATGACATTGTCTTGCAAGCAAGTCGAAAACTCCAGTGTTTTGGATTTTATTTCTACATCTAAGTGAATTCCTTTCTTTTGAATTCCTTGTTCCGTAAAGTTTGTCGATGGCCACTCATCTTGTCTTGTTGAACCTTTGGTAAACCCGTCTAAAACGAAAAGATATAAATTTACTAATATAGAAATAAAGAGATGCGGTATGATTGCCAACAAAAGTTCATATGAATTGAATGTAAGCAATTATATGCAACCGTACGGCCTTCAACAATAAGAAAGACCCATCACATAAAATCTGCTATTCAATGTTCCAAAATGAAGATATGAAAGAAATCATATGAGAAAACAAACGGCCTAATTTATAACAAAACAATTTTTAAAAAAACCCATGGCAGACGTGAACCAACGACATCATCTGAACTAAAGGTTCCTGACTTAATTCATAACAGTATATATTATATAAAAAAATTACATGAAAGTCTGTGTGATCCCATTTCATACTTCTTGCTTCAAATGCCGATTTGAACATCCTCAACATGATTTTTTTTATTATCTTGATATATAATATGAAGCACTTAATATTTGGTTCCTTTATATCTATCCCCGTCGACCAAAACTTCAGGATAAACTTATTATGATGATCTCGATATACGTGAAATTGGCCAATAGCTGTCAAACAAACATCGACCATCGTATATGACCTAAACAGGCAGATTCCATTAATGCCACTCTTTTTCGTATTTTTATAAATAACCTGGATAATATCTTATGTTCTGGACTGCATGCCACGGAAACTCATCTCTGGGATCCATATCTTTTGCAGATGATTTACTTTTGATATCAAGATAAAAATAGTTTTGAAATAGAATAAATAGCTAGGATGAAAATAATAAACTGTTACTTTGTTAAAAGTTTAAAACTAAGCTTCCGATGACTTTACTATTAGATAATGCTTCGACCTTTTGAAAAGAAGTTACCATGAATCTCAGAGATGGGTCCGATTACTTTTTAACAATTACTTTGTCGATTCTACAATTAATATTCTCAAAGTTACTGATTAAACTAATGATTACATAGGAAAGTAATCATGTTTACATCTAATTACAATGCATTTCAAAATAACCCTTTTGAAGAATGTAAATGAATAAAGGTTTAATATAACTGTAGCTCTTTTTGAGAAAGGATTTTGTTTGATATGTTATTAAATTATTACTTCAAAATTTAGCAAATTAATAAAGATTCACAGCATATATATATTTATATAAACATTATGTCACTGGTTACGACCTATTACACTTTGTTATCATTAATCTCTAAACTACTTCGACTTCAATTGAGTTTGTAGAGAGGTTTCGTTTTTGTCTTTCTAACATCTTCAAGGCTATATTTTTGCCGGGGTGCAATCTCGGGATGTAAAAATATGAATGAAGAAAAAATGCCAGTTAAAAGCATATCTGAAATTCTAATAGATTTGTCGGAAAAATCCTACCAAAATATAAGTATTGAAAATCATTACATTTTTTATGTCCATATATATCATGATATATACCAACATCTGTTTATTCTAAACAACGTATTTGTCACACGTTTTGTTTGAGCTTATTTGATAAATTTTCACATGTCTGAATTATCTTTAATCATATATAGCCCTACTGTAGGTCCCCTACAGCTAAACATAATTGATAATTGCAATAAAAACAGACCTTAATTTGTCTCCAACCTATAATTCAAAGGTGACAATAATCACAATATCAACAAAAGATTATAATTCAGGGTTTACAAAAGTATAACTTTAATATAACAGTAAAATGTGCATACTTAAATTGTGAATGTATGTCTCATACTTTTAATTGGGGTAGTGATGACTTTCAATACTGTAACAACTTATGTTTAACTGAAGTAAATAAATCAATTAACACAACTCTTATTAACAAATTTAGTAATTATTAAATATTACTAAAAAAATGTTAATTTTTATGACATAACACCTTGACCATGAACACAATTTTAGATCTTTTTGTAATGTTATCAGATGTTATTAAAAAGTAATCAATATTACAAGGTATTTTGAAAAAGTATTTTTAAATTGACTTAAATTAAATGTAATCAGATTTACGATTACAATGATTACTTAAAAAAATGATTGATGTTTACGATAAAATTACCCCAAGCCTAACCATGATTTCGAAATATAAATAGGCAGCTTTATAAAATTGAAATGATAGCATATGTAAACTATGCCACCAGAACCTAATTAAAAATCGTCTAATTGTAAAAGAAGAGTGCACATGCTGAAATGTCTCGCCTCTTTAATGTCCCAGTCACACTAGACCACGATTGCACCACGCTCAAAGCGATCTACAACAAAATCAGATCGTGCTAAGGTCCCGGTATGAGCGGCATGAAAATGTACATTTTCGTTGCTTTCACGATGCCAATACGCCCAAATTACGCTTCTACAACGATTTCGCTAAGATTATATCACGTTCTCGCCACGTTTTTTCTGCGACCTCACTACGATTATCACGATCTTATTACGCTCATTGCGTTCTCACTACGACCATACCCAGATTTATCCGATTACAACACGATCTTACCACATTTCTTCTTTGATCGTATCACGCTCTTACAACGATCATTCTACGAACTTATCACGTTCATATCGCGATCTAACTACGCTTTCAGCAATTACGTCAACATAATGTGCCATATAAATATAGTTCTATTCCTTCTTATTTTAATTGATACGTAAATTTCTCGAAAACAACACGGGCATGCCATCAAAATCTACCAGTACTCGTGGGCGCGGTGGTTGTGGTAGAGGTAGAGTCAGAGGTACCTTTGATACTATCCTGATCCAGTAGAGATGTCAAATCAACCAATCCAACCTGAATTAAACGTATTGCTAATCCATCAAGCTCAAAGGACGATATTTTATTGAACAATAGTGCGAATGATACAGATATTTCAAAGCTTGGTTGAGCTGTTAATAATTGTGGACACAAGGTCCAAATTACATACAGACAAACAAAACGTGGAGAGCTTATATATATATTATGTGACAATGACAATAATCATGGCTAGAAATGGTCGTAGCACGAACGTAGTCAGGTCATAACACGAGTAAGGTCACTAAGAGAACGTGATGGTCGTGGTGAGGTCTTAGTAACGTCTCTATGAGATCGTAGCGCAATCCCTCTGACTAGAATCGCGCTTTCACTACGCCCTCGTTACGATGGTACAGCGACCTTTGCGATCCTTTCTGCGTTCTCGCTACGCTTGTAATACGACCTGATTTCGACACGACCGCACCACAATTTGTTTGAACATGTTCAAAAGTGGCCACGCCCATCAAATACATGTACACCTTGCAATCATTCAATACACTAAATATAGTTGACCTATTGCTTGTAGTTTTTTAGAAACTTAGAGACTTAACAAAGAAAACTAAACATTGATCAATGAACCATGAAAAAGGGGTCAAGGTGAGATGGACCATTCCAGGCAGACATATACACCTTACAATCAATCTATGCGTTACATAGAGTTAACATGTTGCTGATAGAATCTAAGATACAAACTTTACCGTGGAAACTTAACACTGACTAATGAACCAATTAATTGAGGTCAATGTCAAATGATACCTGTCAGATAGACATATACAGCCTACAATCCTTCCATACAATAAATATAGTTGACCTATTGCTTATAGTTTAAGAAACACAGACTACAAACCAAAAGCTTAACACTGACGAATAAACCGTGAAGGGTCTGACATGAACATCCTAAAATATTTCCATACACCAAATATAGTTGACATATTGCAAATAGTTTTTGGAAACAAGACCAAAACAAAAACACCTAGATTTGACCACTGAACCATGAAGATGAGGTCAAGGTCAGATGACAACGGCCAGTTGGACATGTACATCTTACAATCCTTCCATACACCAAATATACTAGACCTATTGCTTATAGTATCTGAGATATGGACTTGACAACCAAAACTTAACCTTGTTCACTGATCCATAAAATGAGGTCAAGGTAAAGTGTAATCTGTGTGACGCGCAGTACGACCTTGCAAGGTACGCACATACCTATTAGACTTACTTACTTACTTATTTACTGTCCTTGTAAGCCATTGGCGTGTAGGGCAGTTATTTTTTTTTATACCAAATATAGTTATAAAGAGATAAATAAACTCATCATAGATACCAGGAATAAATTTTGTATATACGCCAGACGCGCGTCTCGTCTACAAAAGACTCATCAGTGACGCTCAAATCCAAACAAATTAAAAAGGCCAAATAAAGTACGAAGTTGAAGTTAAAAGTTTTGCCAAATACAGCTAAGGTAATCTATGCCTGAGGTAGAAAAGCCTTAGTATTTCTAAAAAATTAAAATTTTGTAATCATTTAATTAATTATATAACCATATCAATGATAATTCATGTCAGCACAAAAGTGCTGACTCCTGGGCTTGTGATACCCTATGGGAAATAAATTTCCACCAGCAGTGGCATCGACATCAATTAACATTACAAACTAGAGGCTCTTAAGAGACTGTGTTGCTCACCTTGGTCAATGTGCATATTTAACAAAGGACACAGATGGATTCATGACAAAATTATGTTTTTTGTTGATGGTGATGTTTTTGTAGATCTTACTTTACTGAACATTTTTGCTACTTACAATGTTTTCTATCTGTACTTGGCCCTTTAGATACAGAGGAAATTATTTTGTATAAACTTACCAAAATTTACCAATTGATGAAAATTGTCAAAAATTGACTATAAAGGCCAATTACTCCTCCTGATCATTTTAGTCATGTTAACTTATTTGTAGATCTTACTTTGCTGAACATTATTGCTGTTTACAGTTTATCTCTATCTATAATAGTATTCAAAGTAAAATCACAAAAATACTGAACTTTGAGGAAAATCAATTCGGAAAGTCCATAATCACATGGAAAATTCAAATAACAAAACGCATCAAAAACGAATGGACAAGAACTAAATACAGGCATTTTCAAATTAGAAAATGGTGGATTAAACCTGGTTTCATAGCGCCAACCCTCTCACTCTGATGACAGTCTCATCAAATTCCGTTATATTTACATTGATGCGTTAACTAAACAGACACAATAAATAAAATAGTCAAAATATGGGTACATCAGTCATCATCGTATAACAATTTTAAAAGGAACAATTTAACAGAACACAAAAACATCTATCTACAAACACATTATAACAAAAAACGGCAAAATTTCCTTAAAAATTACCAATTTGGGCTGCAACCCAACAACCAGTTGTCCTATTCATCTGAAAATTTCAGGGCAGATAATTATTGATTTGATAAACAATTTAACCCTTTGTAAGAATTACTCTAAATGCTTTGGTTTCAGAGTTATAAGCCAAAATCTACATTTTACCCCTATGTTCTATTTTTAGCCATGGCGGCCATCTTGGTTGGTTGGCTGGGTCACCGTACACATTTTTTAAACTAAATACCCTAATGATGATTGTGGACAAGTATTTTTAATTTTGGCCATTAGTTTCAGAGGAGAAGATTTTTGTAAAAGATTACCAAAATTTTACGAAAAATTGGTAAAAAATTATATAAAGGGCAATAACTCCTTAAGGGGTCAACTGACCATTTTGGTCATGTTGACTTATTTGTAGATCTTACTTTGTTGAACGTTATTGCAGTTTACAGTTTATCTCTATCTATAATAACATTCAAGATAATAACTGTAAACGGCAAAATTTCCTTAAAATTACCAATTCAGGGGCAGCAACCCAACAACCGGTTGTCCGATTCATCTGAAAATTTCAGGGCAGATAGATCTTGACTTGATAAACAATTTTACCCCTGTCAGATTTGCTCTTAATGCTTTTGTTTCAGAGTTATAAGCCAAATTCTACATTTTACCCCTATATTCTATTTTTAGCCATGGCGGCCATCTTGGTTAGTTTTGCGGGTCACTGGACACAATTTTCAAACTAGATACCCCAATGATGATTGTGTACAAGTATGGTTTAATTTGGCTCAGTAGTTTCAGAAGAGAAGATTTTTGTAAAAGTTAACGACGACGGACGACGCCGGATGACGACGGAAGCCGACGGACGACGGGCGACGGTCTCCAAGTGATGAGAAAAGCTCACTTGGCCCTTTAGGGCAGGTGAGCTAAAAATCTCAACTTTGGATGGATGACTTTGAAAAGAATATCCCATGACAAGTTGCCGCTATGATTGACACAAAACTACCTGAAAAGATTATCAAGGTAAAAGAGCAATTAAATGTTGATCTGAATTCTGTCACAGATAAAGTGTACAAGATGTTCTCACTAATGTAGTAAAAAGCTTATACAGACTGCACAACTTATAATGAAAATAATAGCCTTGTGGTTTGTAACTTACCTGAAACAGAAACCAAAATGTTGTGAATAAGGTAATCATTGATTTAAAGAAGGATTACAACTGAAAGATATACAAGTGGTCTCAGTGGAAAGAAAGAAAGAAAACGACAAATAGAAATAAGCATGGCGTAGTCAAGTGCAGAAAAACGAATAAAGTGGTGGAAAAGAAAAGGGAGCTGAAACAGTCAAACAATTTCCAGGACGTTTTTATCGAAAATGATATACCGAAAGCACAGACTAATGAACAACAACTTGCGCAAGATAGTGACAGCAATTGGCATGAATAAGCTAGAAATGAGAGGAACAAGGGTCGACAATAGCATCAGTCACTGTGATATTAAAACAATTCCAAATGATTTTTTTTTTATCTATATGGAGATTGAAATAGCCGATGTTGTGATATGCTATCCTACATACCAGGCGTCGACTCCTTATCAGAACGACATATAATTGATTTCAAATGTAAGGAATTATATTCTGCGATTATTTTTCTGGTGTGAGCTTTTGCATACTATGGTGGAATGGGGAATTACTCGTTTTAAGAAATTTTATCTGTAGTGCCGAAAAAATATGGATTAAAGCACGTTACGTCATGATTATGTCTAAAAAAAAAAGAATCAGTTCGAATAAGCATGTCAACGTTCAAAACGACAATACTGGTATAGTATTTAAGATGAACTAAATAATTTGGAAGATAATAAAAAAAGAATTTTGGAGGAGAATCCGGTAAATTGGAGTAGGAAACAACAGGCAAAGATATCCAAAGGAAGTAAAAATGGAAGATAATTCAATATGTACCGATCCGAAAATTGTTTTAAAATAAAGAAATATGTGATTTTTTTCAAGTATATTAAATTCTGAAAATTGATATGAAGCTACCGAAAATGATGATCGCATTTACATAATAACCGACAATATTCTTAATAGTGATATAACGAAAGAAGAAGTTCTTAATGTTTTAAAATTGTCCAAAGCGGGAAAATATCCTGGTTTTGATAAAATTTAGATGAAGATGTATAAAAATAATTATAAACGCCCTTACCGTCTTCAATATATTTTATAATACCAGAATGATACCGGAGCTATGCAGTGGAGGAATAATCACCCCGATACTAAAGAATTCGACTTCTGATCCTCGAGACCAAATTTTACAGAGGAATAGTCTTTGGTGCAAACTTAATAAAAACTGTATTGTGGAGTACAGAATTTAAGATCAACTGCAAAGCTTGATGAACTAAACTTTAAACATGATGAACAAAATAGGTTTAGCTCTAATCGTAGTACTATTATTCATTTTTCAACAATTACTAATATTTAATTATTGAAACGAGGCAATTGTGTAAATTATCAAATTTTGCAGTTTTTAATGATTTCAAAATAGTATAAGACGCTGTTAACAGATTTTTTATTATTTTGTTAACTTGAATCAATAGGAATTGGTAGTAAATGTTAAATGTTTTATGATATACTAGATAATGTGTGAGTGTGTGTGTGTCTGAGCGAGTACATCTCTATGCTCATTACTTTAGGAATGGTCCAGTTGTTGTCTCTTAGATCTCCTAGACATATTCCCCTTTCCATTCTCAATTGTATTTAAAATCTGTATCCCATAAAGTACAGTCATGTGTTATTAAAAGTTACTGGGAATTTAACCAAATGGTTTGATGTTAAATGTGGTCTGCAACAAGGATGTGTGTGTTATCTCACACTTGATTCAATATTTCATTAATAATTTGGTAAACGAGGTCAAAAGTTTAAATGTTGGTAAACCGCTAAAGGAAGATAAAATGTGATTTTTTTCTCTATGCTGATGATGTTGAACAAACGAATATTTATGTGGTCGTATAAGTATGGAAATAAAACCAAGTAAAAATTAAAAAAATAAAGTTTATAGTTTAATCTTGAACCATAGTGTAAAAGTGGTTAATTGTTAAATGTAATCAAGGATATAGATTGAATAGCTATTGATTTATATAAAACTGAATGGCATAATAAGTTGAATTAGAATGAATATACCAAACTACTTATTTATAAAGAAATTCACCATAGATTTCCAGGATTGAAATTTTGCATATGCGCCAGAAGCGCGTTTCGTTTAAAAAAGACTAATCAGTGACGGCCAAATTTATTTTTTTAAAGGACAAATAAGGTAGTGCGAAGGTGAAGAGATGTGAGGATTAAACATTTTTAAATGTATTAACAAATACACCTAAAGTTATCTATTCCTGAGGTAGAAAAACCTTAGTATTTCAATAACACAAAGTTTTGTAAGCAGTTTCGCTATAAACATGACCATACCAATTATTTTAAACTGAATTTAAGGTAGAAAATTATATAAGTAAAAATATTGCAGGGATATATAGAAGTGCTTTTGCAAATTTTTGCTGTGGTGTTGCGCCTTAAAAATTGAAACGGGCCGGTATCAAAACTTCCCTACTAATGATAGAATATGTTTTAATTGTAACAAATATACAGTTGAAGATGAGAAACATGGTATTTTGGAAAGTGCACTATTTACAGTTTTTCGTGCTGCATTGTTTAGTCATGCTAATTCTTTTTGTCATGATTTTAATAGTATGTCACATGACGATAATTCGTATTTTTATTTAGTGATGAAAATGTATATAAGAAGATTATTACATTGATACAATTGGATTATCGGGTTTATCCAATCGAGCTGGTTAAATTAACAAAGTTCGAGCCTCGGCGAGGACTTTAAAATTTATCATTTAACTATTGGATAAATCCGACAATCCAAGCGTTACTATGTAATAATCTGTTTCTCTAATGATGAAAAGAAAATTTCTTTTTTTTTCTAAACCAAAATCCCCTTCGAGTGCTTTCCATTTTCCACGAAGTTGTCAATTTCATTAACACCTGTTAGAACATTTTGATCATTTCAGGGAGCTTAGAAAAGTTATGACCCTTTGACTCAGCCAATCATCTTCTGAGATCACCGGGGACCACACGTTGATTAATTATTCAATGGGTTGGGAAAGGGATATAATTCCATAGAATTAGAGAAACTTTTATACTGCCAAAAATCTCCTGTGATGTATTATTGAAAAGAAAGTGTATATATATTCTTAAAATGTATATTTTTTATTGTGCTTTATGTTTTATATATGGGAATGTATATATAATGTTTAAAGTCTCTCAAACTATTTTTTAGAGTGGCCCTTGTTTTATATGTGAAGTTGTTTCATTATATAAAAGTTTTATAAGAGATGAGACTTAAACGAAATATTGGCTTATCTTGTCTTAAAGTAATTCCACATGTTTCTTCAGACAAAAATACTTAAAAGCCTTAAAGCTATATCATGATTAAATACCTGTATCTAAAATGTTATCAAAAAGACGTAGCGTAGCTGTAACGTCACCGTCCACATCGACAAGGACCAATATGTCTTCTAAAAATCCATTTACTTCAGCCAGAAGACTTTTTCTATATTGTAGCATTTTTGTTTTTATTGAGATGTACAATAAAATGCTTCCATGTGACGCATTGTCTAGCTTGATTGTATATCTTCCATCATTCAATCTATCTTTTAATCGATTGATTTTAACCGTGGCTTCTTCTATATTTGTACAACCTTGTATTTCAATTGTTGCTGGAATTTCGCCTGTGTATTCTGATATAAATAAGATAGAGAACAAAAATTCATTAGTTAGCTAGTTTCATTAAAAGGAGAAATTTTACAGACGAAGATAATTTCACTAGAAATTGCGTGAAGGAATTCGACGAATACCCTAACATCAGTCAATGCACCGGACTCTATGACATCAGTTTTAAACCCATCTTCTTGATGTTTTCCGTACTGATGGAAAATTTTGTTTCCCTATTTATATGCAATAATACGCGAAAGCAAGTCAAATTGTTTGTATATATATTGTGTATATATTTGAATATTGAAAATCAGTAAACGGATGTCAATTTGTTTCAATATTCTACATTCAACATTCGAATGTTTAAAAAAAAATCAGCATTCATTTTCAACATTTGATATTCGTTTTCAATATTCAACTTTCGATTTCTATATTCATCGTTCGTTTTTCAACATTCAACATTCGATTTTCAACATTCAACATTCATTTTTCAACATTCAACATGTTGAATTGAAAACAATTGTTGAATTTTGAAAATCGAATGTTGAATGTTGAAAATCGAATGTTCATGTTAAAAATCGATTGTTGAATGTTGACAATTGAATAAATCAAATGTTGAATGTGGAAAATCGAATGTTGAAAACGAATGTCGAATGTTGATAATAAATTTGGAATGTTGAAAACGAATGTTGAACGTTGAAAAATGGATTTTATTCTTTATAAAGCACAAAGGTGTCAGTATTCACCTCAAAAACTAATAAAAACCTTTGAATAGACTTATTAAGAAGAGATATAGTTACGATACTGTTGTCAGGTCATTAACTATTGCATATTTTGGTGTTAATATTGATTCACTTATAGGGTCTTTGCATCGGAACTAAACACATTTATTCAAAAACCAGTTGTTGGCATGACACGGGTTATGTTCTTCTCATATATGTTATGATGGTATGATACTAAACCCCTAACGGGAAGGATTGTGCCTGATGTTCATATGATGAAATCATAATCTTTCAGTCAGTTTAATTGAAGTCTGGAGCTGGCATGTCAGTTAACTGCTAGTAGTCTATTGTTATTTATGTATTATTGTCATTTTGTTTATTTTCTTTGGTTACATCTTCTGACATCAGACTCGGACTTCTCTTGAACTGAATTTTAATGTGCGTATTGTTATGCGTTTACTTTGCTACATTGGCTAGACGTATAGGGGGAGGGTTGATATCTCACAAACATGTTTAACCCCGCCGCACTTTTGCGCCTGTCCCAAGTCAGGAGCCTCTGGTCTTTGTTAGTCTTGTATTATTTTAATTTTACTTTCTTGTGTACAATTTGGAAATTAGTATTGCGTTCATTACCACTGAACTAGTATATATTTGTTTAGGGGCCAGCTGAAGGACGCCTCCGGGTGCGGGAATTTCTCGCTACATTGAAGACCTGTTGGTGACCTTCTGCTGTTGTGGGTTTTTTTTTTCTATGGTCGGGTTGTTGTCTCTTTGGCACATTCCCAATTTCCATTCTCAATTTTATTTTGAAGTTAAACATTAATTGATGAAAAGGAATCTTGAATGTTGAATGATGAAAAGAATCTTGAATGTTGAAAATTGAACCAACTTGACATTCGTACAAGATATCAGAACTTGTAAATGTTATTGACTATTTAAATTTAAGATTGAAGGTTAATAACGAATGTTGAATGTTGAAAACGAATATGCAATGTTCAAAAACGAATATTGAAAGTTGAAATCGAATATTGAATATTGAAAATCGAATGTTGAAAAAGATTGTTGAATGTTTGAAAAGAATATGTTAAATCTTGAATATTGAATATGGAACCAACTTGTAATCCGTACAGGAGATTAGGACTCGTGAATATTATTAACTTTCAAGATTGAATGATGATAACAAATGTTGAATGTTGAAAACGAATGTTCAATGTCCAAAAACCCATGTTGAATGTTTAAACCGAATGCTGAATATTGATATTGAATATTGAATGTTGAAAATCGATCGTTGAAAATAAATTTAGGATGTTGATAGCGAATGTGGAATGTTGAAAACAAATGTTGAATGTTGAAAACAAATGTTGAATGTTGAAACACGAATGTTGAATGTTGAGTCAAACGTTAAATTTTGAAAACGAATGTTGAATGTTGAGAATCGAATGTTGAAAATTAATGTTGAAAACGAATGCTGAAAACGAATGTTGAAAACGAATGTTGAATGTTGAAAATCGAATGTTGAAAATTAATGTTGAAAACGAATGCTGAAAACGAATGTTGAAAACGAATGTTGAAAACGAACGTTGAAAGTTGATAATGTATGTTGAATGTTGAAAACGAATGTTGAGTATTGAAAAACGAATCTTGAATATTGAAATCGAATGTTGAATTTTGAAAACGAATATTGAATGTTGATAATCGAATTTTGAATATTGAAACGAATGTTGAATGTTAAAAACCAATGTTGAAAGTTGAAATAGAATGCCAAAAAAATATTGAGACCAGGTGCTCCGCAGGGCGCAGCTTTATACGACCGCAGAGGTCGAACCCTGAACAGTTGGATACAGCTCTGAATTTGGATTGTGATCAATTTTTTTTACATAATATGAGTTTCTGACACAAAACAAATGTCAAGATCTTACAAATCTATTATGAATATTGTGCTATTAAAGGTTTCTTCTTCAAACTTTTCAAAAATTTGGAATTTGAGAAATTTGGGAAAAAAAATAAAACTACTACCAACCCCCAAGTCCAAAAAATTTCTCTATACATTATTTACAAGTAGTGTAATGGAGGTAAATCTGAACATACCAAACATTGTAAGTTAACTGTTTTTGAATTACCTCCCTTACACTGCTTTTAAATTGTCTTAATTGTCCATTGACCAGAAATACCTAGTTTCCCCCTTTTTTGTCCCTTACTCCCCTATTTTGCCCCTCATTCCAAAACATTTTGAGCCATAACCCCCCAAAGTCATTACTATTCATCCCTTAATGGTATGGAAACTTGTGGTATAATTTCAGAGGATCCATCCACTTTAACACAAGTTATTGTTTGAAAACTACAATAATGCTTATTTTGGGACCTCTTTTTGGCCCCCTAATTCCTAAACTATTGGGACCACAACCCCCAAAAATCCATCCAACCTTCCATTAGTGGTATTAAACCTTCTGGTAAAAATTTATAGAGATTCATTCACTAAATCTAAAGTTATTGTCCGGAAAACTTAGTTTTTCCACTTTTTGCTCCTAATTTCGCCTTTTTTAGCCATCAATTCCAATTTTTTTTAGCCTCAACCCCCCAAAACTCATAACTAACTATCCCTTCATGGTATGGAAACTTGTTGAATAATTTCAGAGCGATTCACCCACTTAAACACAAGTTATTGTTTGGAAACTACAAAAATGCTTATTTTGGGCCCCCTAATTCGTAAACTATTGGAACCATAACCCCCAAAATCAATCCCAACCTTCCTTAAGTTGTATTGAACCTTCTGGTAAAAATTTATACAGATCAATTCACTAAATCTTAAGTTATTGTCCGGAAACTAAATGCGTCTTCGGACGACGCAGACGACGACGACATGATACCATTATACCACGCAAACTTTTTTTGGCGATCGTATAAATATGATGTTTTACACAAAAAGATGTTTGAATGTTTCAAACGAAAGTTGAATATTGATAACGAATACTGAATGTTTAAATCGAACGTTAAAAATAAATTAAGGATGCTGAAAGGGAATGTGGAATGTTGAAAACAAATGTTGAATGTTGAAAAACGAATGTTGAATGTTGAAGTCTAATGTAGAATTCTTGAAACGATGTTGCATGTTGAGAATCGAATGTTGAAAACGAATGTCGAATGTTGAAAACGAATGTTGAATATTGAAAAACGAATGTTGAATACTGAAATCGCATGTTAAATATTGAAAACGATTGTTAAATTTTCAACATCGAATTTTGAAACGAATGTTGATCAATGTTGATAATAAATGTGTTGAATGTTGAATATTGAATATTGAACCAACTAGACATCCGTTAGATTGTTGAATGTACACGTATGTCGTAAAATTAACATTTTAATCCTGGTATCTATGATAAGTTTATTTTCAACACCACTTAGTCGATGCCACTGCTGGTGGAGATTTATTTCCCCGAGGGTATCACCAGCCCAGTAGTCAGCACTTATGTGTTGACTTCAGTTATCATTGATATGTTCATAATTATAAATCAACTGTTAACAAAACTTTGATTTTTTGAAAAACTAAGGCTTTTCTACCTCAGGAATAGATTACCTTAGCTGTATTTGGCTGAACTTTTAGGAATTTTTGGTCCTCAAGGCTCTTCAACGTCGTACTCTATTTGGCCTTTTAAACATTTTTTTATTCGAGCATCACTGATGAGTCTTTTATAGACGAAACGGAGGCGTAAAAATAACATTTTTTTTTATCCTGGTATCTATGATTAGTTTATTTGAAAATTAATACAACTAGACATCCGTAATAAGAGACTAGGACTCGTGGCTTATAAACTCATAAAGATTAAAATATTATGATACAGTGTAGACTCGTGAAAGTTATTGACTATTAAGATTTAAGATATAATTATTTTTTATTCAACAATTATCTTATTTTAATTTTTAAGTACCGTCTTGATTTCAGAAAATAATAATTGTAATTTCAGGTCACAAAGAGGGAAAAATCAATTAACACAACTTCGTATTTTGAAAACGAATGTTAAATATTACGAATCGAATGTTGAATACCAATGTTGAATGTTGATAATGAATGTTGAATTTTGAGTATTGAAAAACGAATGTTGAATATTGAAATCGAATATTGAATATTGAAAACGTACATTTAATGTTGAAAATCGAATGTTGAAAACCAATTTTGAATGTTGAAAAAGGGTGTTGAATGTTGAAAAAGAATGCTGAAAAAGATATTTGAAAAAAGAAGTTTTACACAAAGAAATGTTTGAATGTTGAAAACGAAAGTTAAATATTGATAACGAATATTGAATTTTGAAAATCAAACGTTGAAAATGAATTAAAGATTTTGAAAGCGAATGTGGAATGTTGAACACAAATGTGGAATGTTGAAAAACGAATGTTTAATTTTGAATTTTGAAAATGAATGTTGCATGTTGAGAATCGAATGTTGAAAATGAAAGTTGAATGTTGAATGTTGAAAGTTGAAAACGAATGTTGAGTATTGAAAAACGAATTTTAAATATTGAAATCGAACTATGAATATTGAAAGCGAATGTTAATTCTTGAAAATCGAATGTTGTCAACGAATATTGAATGTTGAAAACGAATGTTTAATGTTGACAACGAATGCCCAAATTTTTTTTTTTTGAAAAAATGAAGTTTTACGCAAAAAAATGTTTGAATGTTGACTGTTGAAATTCAATGTTCAATGTTGAAAACGAATGATGTATGTTCAACATCGAATGTTGAAAACGAATGTTAAATGTGGATAATAAATGTATTGAATGTTGAATATTGAACCAGCTAGACATCCGTAAATTATTATAATAAGAGATCAGGACTCGTTGCTTATAAACTGATACAGATTAAACTATTACGATACAGTGTAGACTCGTGAAAGTTATTGACTATTAAGATTTAAGATATAGTTAATTTTTATTCAACATTCATCTTATTTTAATTTTTCCTTACCGTCTTTATTTCAGAAAATAATAGTTCTAATTTCTTGTCACATTGAGGGAAAAATCAATTAACAAATCTTCTTATTTATTTTTATAAAACTAATCGATAAACGGGTATGGGCAATGAGAAAATGCATTATACTCATAATCTTGTGAGCTATATTTTTTGCATTAAACAAAACCAATTAAACTAAATACACAATGACTTATTGTTCGAATCTTAATTTTGTTTGCTCCATTAGAGAAAAAAAATAAACCAACCTGATTTTAAAGAAGACTTCGATTGAAAAAAAAACCATTAAGATCAGACAAATACAAGAAGTAAACAACGGGACTTAACTAACACCTTGTTAGCCATTTTTGGTATCAACAAAGTCGTTGATTTTGCAGCAAACTTGACTTGCACACTAAAGAACGTTACTATTTTAGACAATTGTTTCCACGATATTGTCTGAAATATTCCATGTAAAAATAAAGCTCGTAGTCCCCATCCCCAGAAAGACGGCAATAAAAACATATTTACACGTAATATGTTTACTGGTATATAATACAAACTAGAGGCTCTAAAGAGCCTGTGTCGCTCACCTTGGTCTATGTGAATATTAAACAAAGGAAGCAGATGGATTCATGACAAAATGGTGTTTTGGTGATGGTGATGTGTTTGTACATCTTACTTTACTAAACAGTCTTGCTGCTTATAATTATCTCTATCTTTAATGAACTTGGCCCAGTAGTTTCAGTGGAAAATGTTAATAAAAATTTACAAATTTTATTAAAATTGTTAAAAATAGACTATAAAGGACAATAAATCCTTAGGGGGTCAATTGACCATTTCGGTCATGTTGACTTATTTGGAAATCTTACTTTGCTGAACATTATTGCTGTTTACAGTTTATCTCTATCTATAATAATATTCAAGATAATAACCAAAAACAGCAAAATTTCCTAAAAACTACCGATTCAGGGGCAGAAACCCAACAACAGGTTGTCTTATTCATCTGATAATTTCGGGGCAGATAGATCTTGACCTGATAAACAATTTTACCCCATGTCAGATTTGCTCTACATGCTTTGGTTTTTGAGTTATAAGCCAAAAACTGCATTTTACCCCTATGTTCTATTTCTAGCTGTGGCGGCCATCTTGATTTGATGGCCGGGTCACCAGACACATTTTGTAAACGAAATACTTCAAAGATAATTGTGGCCAAGTTTTGATTAATTTGGCCCAGTAGTTTCAGAGGAGAAGATTTTTGTAAATGATAACCAAGATTTACGAAAAATGGTTAAAAATTGACAATAAAGGGCAATAACTCCTAAAGGGGTCAACTGACCATTTCAGTCAGTTTGACTTATTTGTAAATCTTACTTTGCTGAACATTATTGCTGTTTACAGTTTATCTCTATCTATAATAATATTCAAGATAATAACCAAAAACAGCAAAATTTCCTTAAAATTACCAATTCAGGGGCAGCAACCCAACAACGGTCTGTCCGATTCATCTGCAAATTTCAGGGCAGATAGATCTTCACCTGATAAACAATTTTACCTATGTCATATCAGATTTGCTATAAATGCTTTGGTTTTTGAGTTATAAGCCAAAAACTGCATTTTACCCCTATGTTCTATTTTTAGCTGTGGCGGCCATCTTGATTTGATGGCCGGGTCACCAGACACATTTTGTAAACGAAATACCCCCAAAGATAATTGTTGCCAAGGTTGGATTAACTTGGCCCAGTAGTTTCAGAGGAGAAGATTTTTGTAAATGATAACCAAGATTTACGAAAAATGGTTAAAATTGACAATAAAGGACAATAACTCCTAAAGGTGTCAACTGACCATTTCGGTCACTTGACTTATTTGTAAATCTTACTTTGCTGAACATTATTGCTGTTTACAGTTTATCTCTATCTATAATAATATTCAAGATAATAACCAAAAACAGCAAAATTTCCTTAAAATTACCAATTCAGGGGCAGCAACCCAACAACGGTCTGTCCGATTCATCTGCAAATTTCAGGGCAGATAGATCTTGACCTGATAAACAATTTTACCTATGTCTTATCAGATTTGCTATAAATGCGTTGGTTTTTGAGTTATAAGCCAAAAACTGCATTTTACCCCTATGTTCTTTTTTTAGCAATGGCGGCCATCTTGGTTGGTTGGCCGGGTCAACGGACACATTTTTTAAACTAGATACCCCAATGATGATTGTGGCCAAGTTTGGTTTAATTTGTTCCAGTAGTTTCAGATGAGAAGATATATCGACGGACGACGGACGACGGACGACGGACGCAAAGTGATGGGAAAAGCTCACTTGGCCCTTCGGGCCAGTTGAGCTAAAAATCAATGCATACACTTAACACAAATAAACATAAATATTTCAAGGAACTGACTGTTATAGTAAATGCAGTGATATATTATTTCCTTACCACCTTTTTCATTTGTTTCTTGTATCTCTCTTACAAAATCTTTTTCATAGTAAATATGCATTATTCCATTATTTTCCATTTTATGGCTCTTCTGATCTGAATTGAAGAAAAATTAAAAAAAAAAGATTTGAAAGCAAAAGAATAATAAAATTCGAACAGAGCGATTACTATATTGCACAATTATTCTTTATTACGACGATGCATGTATTCTACAATAAAAAAAAAAAACAAAAAAAAACATCCCGCTGATTTTCGATTTAATCCTGCAATCAGGTAACTGTTTTGCAAATAACAGGTCCACATATAACCTGCTTTCATGTTGAGAAATCAGTAATATGGGTAACAGCTCATTTTGGGATCATCTAATGGCGGTCCGCCTTTAAACAAAAATCGCAGAACAAAAATTATTGGTCCATGTGCTTGTTTTCGAGATATAAGCCATTGAAAATTTGACGGCCTTGCTTTTCGTCCTGTTTCTAAAGCTCGTACAAATACATTTTATATTTTCCGCGCCAATGTACATATATTGTATATTTAGAGCAGAAAGTAAACCATGCATTACAATATATGTTGTCAACACGATTTGTTGGTTGGTAGCGTTTACAGAACGATTATAGCCTCGGAGTATATAGAATCAACTGTAATACTGAAGATCCATGTTGTTTGTGGCGCAAATTGAAATTTCCTTTCTTGTGACAAAAAAAGTACGCTAAGAAAAGAATTCGTCATAAAATCTTATCTTTTACAAAGGACATGATACGATAATAATATCGTTTCCTTTAAAAGGAATGTGATGTCAAAGTTTCGTCATTGAATCCTCTTGTTTAAATATTTCACATGGACCGAACTAAAAAAGAATGTAACCATATAGAAACTAAAAGTTAATGAGCAAATATAAAAACAGGTTTTTGATATCTTTAACAAATCAACAAAAATTTAAGGAAGAATAACTATTAACAATTCAAAAAACATTGCAAAATACAAGTACTTAAAACCCCTTTTAAAAAGGTTATCATAACAATAATTTAACTTACGTTTTAGCTCATTAATTTCTTCAAGTGCATTCACGTATTTCTCCTCGGTTTTTGCGTCAATAGGATCAGTTTGTAGCGACAGAATTTTTGCTAAAAACCCATTTTTAGGACTCTTTTTAAGGAACGTATCAAAACGTCTTCCGATATCAATAAAATCGGTAAAATACTTTTGAAAGTCTGCTTCTGAAACTTCTTTTGATGCTCTATGACATAAACTGTTACGATAAAGGCGAATTCTTTCTACATCATCACTGATTGATATATCACATGACCTGGGTTGTCGTCCCCATTTTTGTTTTGGAGTTGGTATAATATTAAAATATTTAAGCAACTTATAAGCCAGTGTCACATCCACGTCAGCATATCCTTTATGGTACATGCTTTGAAACATCTTTATTTCCTCAAAATTGAGACGGACGTTGTTTTGTTCCGTTGGATTGAGTTTGCCGTCATGTTCAATCATATTACAAAGTGCGATAGGTCTAATATGATGTAATAGAAGTTTTTGCATCATTTCTGGAAACTCATTTAATACAACTAATGAATAACGTGCTAATCTGGTTTTTGATTCTTTTGTATATAACACCGATGATGCCATTTTATATTTTTTGTTAATTTCTTTCAAACCTGTCAAAATACAATTGCGGTATTTTTCATTAAAATGCAATATGTTTCTTGTTTTTTTGCTTAGTACTGATTTATCGTGTCTATTAAGTTCCGCGATTTGCAACTGATTTTTACAGTGTGTTCTAATGTTGTGCTGTAACAACAATGTTCAAAGTTAGGGAATGATAAGGTGCTAACAAACATGTTCAACCTCGCCACTGGCTTTATGTGCCTGCTCCAAGCCAGATGTCTGTAATTTAGTGGTTGTTCTTGGTGTTTGTTTGGTTGTATTAAAATAAAAATGAATTGTTATTAATAAGGTCGAAAGTTCGAATTCAAATTGCTTCACATTTTTCATGTCGGTGCCTTTTAATAGTTCATTATCACGGTCATCACTCGGCTAACCGAGAGATTGGTCGGTTAATTCATATTGAGTGTGCGGCTATATAGGCGGTTGGTCTGTTAATCGGATTGGCTAAAGTCTGTTAATCTGGTGTTATCAAGAAAATCATTACAAGGTCAGGATGTTTCATAGTATTACTTTTTAAATATTTTTTTATCATAAAAACTATTCATGTCTGGCAAAACAATTTAGTGTACTGAATCCAGAGGTGTATTTTTTTTCTAGCTTCGATAAACGATCTATTGAATGAAAAGGCGGGTAACTTACTCATCAATGAATGTATATACATTTTACACACACAAAATGTACACAAAATGACAAGTTGGTTGCATTTACTTGCATGCAATATTTTGAATATCGAAAAGACAGGCATAATGTTTGTTATCTATTGTAGCGATTTTAGTTTGACTGTATAATTCGTGATTATGTAACATATATTTTTATTAATACGTTTGGGTTAAATAACATTTTTCTAGGGCACCGCCCGGTTTTTTTTTATTAGTTTGAACGGTGTCTTATTCGTTATTAGAATCGTTGATGTAAAGCCCGGTATCTTTAGAACCACCTGGTACCTTATCTTTGGAACCGTCGGGGTACCGCCCGTAATTATGTGTATAAGGGGATGCGAGAGAGATCAGAGAAAGGAGATAGTAAGCTACAAGACTTGAGAGTGATATTGTGTTAGGGAATAAGGATTATTGTTCAACTGTTTTATTTTGTTAAACTGATATTATACATTTAACAGATTACAAAGTGATTTGAATTGAAACTTTGTGTTGTGGTTTGTTTTCTTTGTGCCATTTGAACATGGATTTTACGTAATTTACGCAAGAACAAGAATCCATAGAAAAAGACAGTAACGGTACAAATGGTGGCAGCGGTGGGATAGCCCTACAGGAAGTTAAATATACGTAATGAAAATAATTGTTGGAATATCAGTGAGACTTTAACTATTTGGATACCTGTTAAAAATTTCAGTATAAGTTGTGATTTTTTAATTTATTATGGAGATAGATCGAAATAGAACTGACTATAATATTTATCCAATGGATTTTACGAATGTTGGACAAGAGCAGACTGTTTCTGGAGAACACAACTTTTGGAACAGAAGTCAGTATTCACTGGGATTATTTTCACCGTCTCAAGAATTCCAGGGAGTACGTGATTCCATTCTAAGGACACCGGGAGATTCCAGAACCGCACAGCGGACGGTCTTTGGAACACTATGGTTGACGGTGCCGACAACTAACATTTGGGGTGGTTTCGACGGTAGCAGTAATTGGAAGGATGAATTTTTTTTTTTAGCACACCGATGTCTGATATGAACCAGAGACGACAAAATGACAATACAGCCGGAATTGATAATAAATTGAAGAAATTCGTTCCTAGGTGAATTTGGTTTATCTTAAGTTTGATACTTGTGGTCGTTTTCTGTAACATTTCCTTTTTATGACATTGTTTGCTGGCTGAAGCAAAATGTTATATTATCTGTGGTTACTCTACTGATAACATTTCTAGTATCGGTAATTTTGAAGTTATTCGTAGATGAAACCTCGAGACGTTTGGAACACTTTGGTAACCACAAATAAGACAGAAGATGGCCAACTGATACCGTACGTCAGAAATTGAACTTCGACCAGAATATTCCACATATTAGAGACAATGCAGAACTCATCATCATCGTTGCAAGTTAACCGATCCGAAGTTCAGGTAAAGATAACATTTAGTGGCAGTAACGATGATGTGCTAGCAGACTTTTTATGTTACTTTGAAAACATTGCGACACTAGATGCGTCGATTGAAGAGAGAAAAAGGTTAGTGTTCTTTACTACCTTGCGAGGACAGGCAGAAACATTCATGAACGGATTGCCGTCAGATATCCAAATGAGATGGGAGAGTTTAATTAATAAGATGGAGTCACGGTTTGGACATTCAAACATGAAAGAAAGCTACCTTGCAGAGGAAAAACTAAGAAGAAGGAAACCTGGTGAATCGTTTAGAGATTTGGGTCAATCTATTGAAGATTTGTATAGGCGTGCATACCCATCTCATTCAGAACTTGTCCAAGAAAATAGTATCAGATCGTTTCTTGACGCTTGCGGTGAGTCAGAGGAGTTCCGCATGTTTATAAGGCGAACTAAGCCTAGTATACGAATGAATGAAGGAAATGTGATTAAGGTTAACAGGAGAAATAATTTATATATTTATATATTCTAGCTTCGATAAACGATGTATTAAATAAAAAGGTGGGTAACTTACTCATCAATGAATGTATATACAGGTTACACACACAAAATGTACACAAAATGACAAGTTGGTTGCATTTACTTGCATGCAATATTTTGAATATCGAAAAGACAGGCATAATGTTTGTTATCCATTGTAGCGATATAAGTTTGAATGTATAATTCGTTATTATGTTACATATATTTTTATTAATACGTTTGGGTTAAATTACATTTCTATAGGGCACCGCCCGGTATTTTTATTAATTTGAACGGTGTCTTATTCATTATTAGAACCGTTCATGTAAAGCCCGGTACCCTATCTTTGGAACCGTCGGGGTACCGCCTGTAATTATGTATACAAGGGGACGCGAGAGAGATCATAGAAATGAGATAGTTATCTAGAACACAGGTACTTGTGGACAGGATACCCTTTGGGTGCCCCTGAGTGGGAATATCCCGAATGACCCCCCGCCCCCCATGTACGGGAAAATTTCATAAAAAACCGCTAAAATTTTCCCGTACTTTTTTTAGTCATTCTCTGTCTTTTTTATTTATTTCAGTGCAATTCGGAAGTCCTCGGAAGAAAGAACGGAGTTGTCGTTGCTGCGCAGATTACTCGCCAGATGTCAGTTGGTCATCATTTCCGTCATTTCTGCTTTGAACATTTCAAAATGTCGATAAAAATTGTGAATCGTTCGATTAAAACTATGAATTACTGGACTATTTGAGCTCCGATTTAATAAATATATGTATCCCTAAAGAGCAAATTCATTATTGAAAGGAAAGAAGTCAGTGACATGAAAGGTAGGATCGTTTATTAATATTATTTTTAAGGTGATTACTAATGGTTACCTCAAGTAAACAAAAACAGAGTGACTTACCTTCTCTCTATAAACATATCAGTCGACTGGCAAAAATCTCAAATGCTGTTTGTCAGTAACTTCGACATATATTCCCAGTGAAAACAATTTAAATAAACGTTTAATAAAAAATAAATCAAAATTAAACTACATGGGGGGGGGGGGGGGGGGTGTCATTCGGGATATTCCCACTCAGGGGCACCCAAAGGGTGTCCTGTCCACAAGTACCTGTGATCTAGAAGGCTTGAGAGTGATATTGTGTTAGTGGATAAGGATTATTGTTCAACTGTTTTATTATATTAAACTGATATTATAAATTTAACATATTACACTGTGATTTGAATTGAAACTTTGTGTTGTGGTTTGTTTTCTTTGTGCCATTTGAACATGGATTTTACGTAATTTACCACAGGCACTTGTTTCTATCCATACGAAGGTCGACTATCCATATAAATAGAAGAAGGTGGCTAACGAAATTTTTTTTTAGGTCACGACAGTCTCCGCTTGGGACGCTTTTTCTACCCTTCAACTTAATGCTAAAAATCCCTACCTTATATGAATCGATTCAGTGAATATTTTCCTTTAACACTAAACTAATTTCATAATCCCCACAGTGTTCCTCTTCACGGTAATCTACTCTCAATTCACTAAACCATGTCCAAAAGTTCAACTACCATCTTTTCAATGTATCTACTTCCCGTTGACATCGCAGTAAATTTATTTTGTTTTCATTGACTCAGTTTCTTTCCCCTAATTCTTATGAATCTGAATACGTTTTTTACCTCCAAAATAAAAGATCGATGAAATTCTTTAGAGTTACCATATACATTCGGAATTCTCTAGTATTATCGAATTCATTCAAATTAGTTTCTGACTTTCTGATTTTTTTAATAACAACGATAAATGTACTTATTTCGGTGAAATTTCATCTTTAAAAATATATTGATAATGAAAATAATACACTGGTAATTTTACAGAATCATTTCGTTTTTAAAAAGATAGCATTCTGCCCACAACCGGAAGTAGATACATTGAAAAGATGGTAGTTGAACTTTTGGACATGGTTTAGTGAATTGAGAGTAGATTACCGTGAAGAGGAACACTGTGGGGATTATGAAATTAGTTTAGTGTTAAAGGAAAATATTCACTGAATCGATTCATATAAGGTAGGGATTTTTAACATTGAGTTGAAGGGTAGAAAAAGCGTCCCAAGAGGAGACTCGTGACCTAAAAAAAATTTCGTTAGCCACCTTCTTCTATTTATATGGATAGTCGACCTTCGTATGGATAGAAACAAGTGCCTGTGTAATTTACGCTACCTCAAAATAACACATCGACAAACAAGAATCCATACAAAAACGACAATGCTACACCATATTTATATCATTATGTGAAAAATCTACCAGAAAATCTGTATTTCGGTTACATATATCAATTTCTATTAAAAACCTGGTTTGTTTTAACTTCTCTGTAACCTTTGAACTTACATGGTTTTATGAGAATAAACTATAATATAACTATGTTAATTGGTCGGATGTATAAAACTTGGTCTGTTAATTGGTCTGTTAAGAGTTATGAATGACAATAAAAGTATAATTTAATTGCTATATGGGGTTTTATCGGAACATATGGGTAGGTCCAAGACGAGTGGCTAAAATATACGGGAACAACACATGAACAATGAAACAAAAATTTAAACAATGGAAACTGAAATTTGATAAACATGGTTTCAAAAAGTGTATTATTAAAGTAATATTAAAGTAATATTAATTTCATCCAACAATGGTCGCATATATCATGTGGATTCTGTTTTATTGTCATGAATGACACCAACTTGTCATCTAAATTGGTAAACAGTATAAAAAATCAGAGATAAACTTCGTAATGTAACAAAACATCAGTATTAAGTCAATGATTTGTAAAGTGACACTATACAAATCCTTGAGTAAGTAAAATGTTTTTTTCTTAAATTTTAGCATGAAGTGAAAAAAATTGATTGTCACTCTGTAGTGATTAAACATCGCGGAAAATTCAATTTAAAACATTTAAAATTATTATACCATGTGTAAATAGTTATCAAAGGTACCAGGATTATAATTTAGTACGCCAGACGCGCGTTTCGTCTACATAAGACTCATCAGTGACGCTCATATTAAATATTTATAAAGCCAAACAAGTACAAAGTTGAAGAGCATTGAGGATCCAAAACTCCAAAAAGTTGTGCCAAATACGGCTAAGGTAATCCATGCCTTGGATAAGAAAATCCTTAGTTTTTCGAAAAATTTTAATTTACATGTAAACAATTTTGTCTTCACTTTTAAACATTTTTTTATCAAATGGACTGAAATATGTTTATAATTGCATACAAACATAAACAAACCTTTCAACATCAATCTTTCTCTACACCAACTTGAAGGTCACTTGATACAAAAACAAGCACGTGTGCGGACTGCCAGTCGGCTAAATAAATTACAATGGAAATATATCATTACTCGAAAAATAAACTTAATATTGATTTCCAGGAGAATAAAACATTTCTTTTTTGTTACACATTAAAGTTAATCAGCACCCATCACAAATATTGACAGAACAAAAACTTACTGATGTCAATTTATTGTTTAGAACCATATCTTAGAAAACAACGTCATATTCCTTACTTGGTACAGACATTTTCTAAGGCAGAAAATGACAATGATGACTAGTTAGAAAAGACAATGCATATATATATCGGAAAACGCATGGAATTTAACCAGCTGCATTGCAACACATGACAGATTCATAGATGTTGCAGACTTTGAACAGACACAAAACATAAGGCTGATTGATAATGTAATAATAAATGCATGCATACTTCTGCGGCCAATGTATATCACGCTATAGGTGTAATACCACCAAATCATGGTACGTCACATTCGGTTGTATACAAAAGTAGGTCTAAAAAAATATTCCCTTGAATTTGACAGTTGTAGAAAATAAACCCTGCATTTCAATGCACTTAAATTTTTCTGAGTCATAAACATGTATGTTGGGTGTCTGAAAGCATCAATCTTTTTTTTATTTGATGGTCTTATAAAATATTTTGTAAAGTTAAGGTTACATAGTTACCAAAGCAGGTAACCAGTAAATAACAGTGTAAAAATTGGGTTGTTTACTTCCGGTGATGTTGACTTTGTTATATGCAATGAAATGTAGTGTGAAATTTTCACTGTAGCACTGGAAAGGATTAAATTTTATTCATGCCAATTTAACAAAGACTAATAGGGGAAAATCAATGGTGGTATTACACCTATATTGAAGTGACACACTCTTCAATTAAATGCAAAGAAAGTCAAAATAAAAATGCTCTTCCTAGAAGAATACTGTTGCACCGTATTGTCATTTTTCTACACAAGTACATCTCATTCTTAACTTTCTCAATGGGAAAATATAAAGGTAGCAAAACTATTTTCGTGGCTAAATAACTCTTAAATAACACAATTTAATTGGTCCAACCCATTAACAGACTTTATTCCCGTAATATTCACTAAAATGTGGTAATACTCAAGTTATATTACAATTATGAAATATTTACTTAATGTCAATTTATCTTTTAGAACCAAAGTACCTTTTTGTGTCCTTTAAATGATATCTAAAAAAATCGCCTTTCATCCAAAAGTTGCTATGCGTATGAGCATAAATACCACACACTTGCGCGACGCCTTTTAGTATTATTGAAAAATGCGCAGGCTATGAAATGTTTTTACAGGTGGAAAATGTTCTATGATAGATATCATTATCATTTTGTTAGACACTTTTCTTTTTTTAATTTGGTTCTTATAATATGCCGAAAATGAGTATATTTAAAAGAGTTTAACATTATATTGTGCGTTTTACTCTTAACAGACGTTTAACCAACCCCATTATTTAACAGACCAACAGCCCCATATAGCCGCATACTCAATGTAGATTAACCGACCATTCACTCGGTTAGCCGAGTGACGGCCGTAAATATTCTGTTTGGACTTTTTCTCGTTGTTGAAGACCGTGACCAATAGCTGCATATCTTCACATTATTTGATAGCTTCGACGTACGCCGGTGTTATATAGCCATTCTTCCCCATGCCAGTTTTTCCCCCGGGGAAATTTTGGATCATTGCCATTCTTCTCCCGGGGAAATTTGACACTACGTATACATATAGTCATCCCCCCCTAGTTTTGATTTCACTATATTTATACAAGTCTGAAAATGAAACCCAACAGAGTTAGAATAATATTTTTACGCTGATAAATATTTTTTGTCAAATTGCATTAACACAAGTCTTTCTACATGATCATTATTCTGTTTATGTGTCCAAAAGTTTGTCATTTTCACCAGTCTTTTTAATAGTCCCCTCCGTAGTCTTCCTACATTCTCAACAGTCTGACTATGTGTCCACAAGTCTGTTTTTGTCCACTAGCTAGTCCGTCTACATTTTTTCCGGTTTGTCTATGTTTGTATGTTCAATAGTCTGAAATCATATTCACTAGTCTGTCTATACACGTCTACCAGTCAGTCTATATGTCTACTATACTGTGTCTACGTGTCCATCCGTCTCTCTATATGTTCATTAGTCCGTCTGTAATTGGTGTGAGTTCGAGCTCCGTTTGGGGACAAAATTTGTCAACATACAAATCTAATTCTAACACTGTTGGGTAAAATATTCAGACTTATATTAATACAATGAAGGTTTGGTATCGATAAAATAATCAAACAATGTTGCTAATCTCTTTTTTGGATAAAAATTTCGAGCTGAATGACGTCGTAAACGTTATATTACAAGGGGAGTTGGCATTATCCTGGTTTTCCCCCTATCACACTGAGGGGGAAAAGTTGGATCATGCCAATTTTTCCTGGGAAAAATTAGATCGATCCAGTTCCCCCTCCCCCTTCCGGAAGAATCGGAATGAGTGAAGAATGGCTATAGGACACCGGGTGTGGTGAGAGATCATGCTGCCAAAACGCTAGCGTTTATCGGGCGTTCAAGTAACGTATGTTTGCGTATGTCTGGCATTTATCTAGATGGAATACACGCTACGAAGGGGGAAAAGTCTCTTGAGCTTATCTGAGACGTGTCCCGGTCGTATCTTATGTTGTTTTATTATTACTTAATGATATTTTGTCTTTTCTTAATATGGTTTTGACATTACGTAATGATGCTTTAATATAACTCAATATGGAATAAACATTACTTAATGGTATTTCGATATTACACGATATGGTTTCGTATTGACTTGATATAGTTTTGTCATTACTCAATATGGTTTTGTCATAACTAGATGTGGTTTCACCATTATTTGATATGGTTGTGTCATTAGTCAATGTGGTTTTAACATTACTTGATGTGTATGTGACTGAAAGTAATGTAGTTGTTTCATTACATGATGTGGTTTTGTAATTTCGTAATGATGGTTTGTCTATAATTCTTTATATGGTTTTAACATTACGTACTGATGTTTCAAAATTTGACGATTTTACACTACTTGATGTGTTTGTTTCATTATTTGATTTGGTCTTGTCATTCTTTGATGTGGTCCTGTCATTCTTTGATGTAGTTATCCCATTACTTGATGAGGTAAAACCACGTGACCAATTCGAGAAAACCTGTTCTATTTTTAGATATATTTCCATGTTGTATGTGTCTTGAATGCGTGTGGCCATCCATCTAATTAGTGTTCAAATTTAAGTTCGGGTTACTGTTCGAGTTAAACTTTGAGTTATTTTTAGAATTCAAGTCATGCTTAAAATTAAAGTTCTAGTTAGCATTGAGTTTCGGGTTGGACTTCGAGTTTGAGTCACATTTAAAGGCAGAGTTCTAGTAACAACTTTGAATTTGAGTCACTTCTTGAGGTAGAGTTTGAGTAAGATTCGAATTTAAGTCTCATTTAGATTAATGAAGATTTCGAATTGAAATTCGAGCTATTTTATGTGTCTTTTTGAGTTCGTAATTAAAATATCGCGGAACAAGGGCTTTTGCTCGGGCTTCCGAAAAGAGGGCTCCGGGATATATGCGTACTTGATAAACAATGTTGCAGTATACAAAAAGCAACATAGAAGTTGAAATAAAGTTAGATGTGGTGTGATTGCCAATGAGACAGCTATACACCAGAGTTTAAATGCAGTGGATATAAGAAATCATATATAGGCAACCGTACAGCCTTCAACACTCTGTATAGTCAGCTACAAAAGGCCACCATGCACTTTGTGAAAAAAAATCAAACTAAAAAACCAACGGTCTATCTTACAAAAAACAAATACAACACATATGCATACAACAACAACAATAGAACTTCATGCTCCTGACTTGGGGTAGGTACATAAAGAAAGTGCACGTGTCGGAGTTTAACATGTATGTGAGCGATAAATCCTAACCTAACATCGGACTGCAACAGTAGTGTAACAGCACAATACGAGAAAAAAATGTAAACTAGACAAAATTATGCCCCCGCACTCCACTCATTTAAACGCTTATACCCCAAAAAGGACAAAGTTCATTTTTCTCCCAAAAGAGGAAAAATAATAAAAAAAAAACCTTGACCACATGCACACTTTCAATACATGTACAAACAGCTAGCAGAGTGATAAATTCCGAGCATTCAAACTGTAGGAGGAGTTATCTAGAAACGCCCTACTTATTATGCAAGTAAATTTCCCAAAAATGACAAAGTTCAACTTTCTCCCAAAAGAACACATATCAATAAAAATTAAACCCTGACCACATGCAGTACACCTTCAATATATGTACAAACAGACAGTAAAGAGAAAACTTCCCAGGATTCAAAATGTTGGAGGGGTTATGCGGAATAACTATATATTCATAATGGGACGGAAAGACGGACGGACGGACAGAGGTTAAACACTATGCCCCCAACTTTCAGTTGCGTTAAAGTTGTGGTGGCTTAAAAACAGTTTCAATTGGCTGACCTAATAGATCAGTATGACTGGGTAATTTAAATCCATCGGGGTGATCTCGGGTTCCTCAGAACGGTAAGGAGATTCTACTCAACCGTGGCACCCGTCGTGTTATTCGCGAAATTACAAACCGAGTGATTTGGTTTTATTTGGAAGTTCACATTCGAGTAAAAGATGGAGGTATTATGGTTACGACAACTGGAACATGTTCGTCGTCACATGTGAAACAGATATTCCAAAAAGTGTATTTTTCAATTAGTGCGAGGTAGATCAGAGAATTCAATTGATGAAAAGTAAAAGATTGATATTCGTATATATATATATATGTTCAAATGATCATTCAGTGACACGCTAAAAACAAATCGGAGAATTCTTATTTTATAGTATTGATGCTTTGTCGCTTAGTCCAAGCTCCCCTCCCCCGATTTTCCTGTAATTTAAGTGTGAGTTGATTTGAAGTGTCATTTGTTAACAAAAAAGTATTAGTCTTTTGATTTGTGTCGAGCCTGCGACATCAATTTAGCGGCAGTGAGACACAACAACGTCGTCGAAAGTGGCGTCATTTAGGGACCTTTTATAGCTTACTATGGGGTATGGGTTTTGGTTATTGTTGAAAACCATACAGTTTTGTTTGGAGTTAAATAAAACAGAATTAAATTGTTTTGACATGATAAATTTGTTACCTCCATGAAGTGTTTTAAAACTTGTGTAGGAGTTTTTCCTCTATATCAAGAAAAAGCATCTACAGAAAAAGCCTTTTTTTTAAAAAATTTTGACCGATGAATGTACAGCCTATCAACATTATGCTTTAACACTGAAAGCAGCAAAATCAGGCGAGACAAAGCGTTCCGTGGAATATTTTACAAATTTATTATAATACTGCTTCCATTTGAGAACTTCGGATCAAATAACAGGACTTAATTTTTTATTTGCCGTTCCCCTTTTTCATACCAAATAACTCTGAAAAACCACTCGAACTTTAATTTGAACTTTATCTTTGACGATACCCATCCAAAGCACATTACACAAACGACAAATAAAAATCTGTAAAAAAATAGATTTTTTTTTTCACTAAGTGCATGGTGGCCTTTTGTAGCTGACTATACAGAGTGTTGAAAGCTGTACGGTTGCCTATATATGATTTCTTATATCCACTGCATTTAAACTCTGGTGGATAGCTGTCTCATTGGCAATCACACCACATCTAACTTTATTTCAACTTCTATGTTGCTTTTTGTATACTGCAACATTGTTTATTTAGTACGCATATCCCGGAGCCCTCTTTTCGGAAGCCCGAGCAAAAGCCCTTGTTCCGCGATAGAAAATTTAATTACGAACTCAAAAAGACATATAAAATAGCTCGAATTTCAACTCGAAATCTTAATTTATCTAAATGAGACTTAAATTCGAATCTAACTCAAACTCTACCTCAAGAAGTGACTCAAATTTAAAGTTGTAACTAGAACTCTGCCTTTAAATGTGACTCAAACTCGAAGTCCAACTCGAAACTCGATGCTAACTAGAACTTAAATTCTAAGCATGACTTGAATTCGAAAACTAACTCAGAGTTTAACTCGAACAGTAACCCGAACTTAAATTTGAACACTAATAAGATGGATGGCCACACGCATTCAAGGCACATACAACATGGAAATCTATCTAAAAATAGAACAGTTTTTTTCCGAATTGGTCACGTGGTTTTACCTCATCAAGTAATGGGATAACCACATCAAAGAATGACAGGACCATATTAAAGAATGACAAAACCACATCAAATAATGAAACAAACACATCCAGTAGTGTAAAATCGTCAAAAAAACCATATAAAGAATAGACAATTTAAATCATCATTACGAAACAATAAAACCACATCATGTTATGAAATAACTACATTACGTTAAGTCACATACATATCAAGTAATGTTAAAACCACATGTACATTGACTAATGACACAACCATATCAAATAATGGTGAAACCACATCGAGTAATGAAACAAGATTGCACACGCTGAAATGTCTCACCTTCTATACTAATCATTGAAATTATGTTGATAGTCCTAAATATAAAGTTAACCTATATAACAACTGTATCATCAACTTAACATTAACCAAGATAACTAAACAAAGACCAATGAACCTTGAAAATGAGGTCAAGGTCAGATGAACCATGCCAGGCAGACATGTGTACAGCTAACAATGCTTCTATACAACATATATAGTTGACCTATTAATTATAGTTTAAGAAAAATAGACCATTACACAAAAACTTAACACTGTGCAATGAACTGTGAAAATGTTGTCACGGTAAAAAAAAAAAACCTGCGCGACTGACATAAAGATAATAAAATATTTCCATACACCAAATATAGTTGACCTATGGCATATATAGTATTAGATAAAGAGACCAAAACTCAAAAACTTAACTTTGACCACTGAACCATGAAAATGAGGTCAAGGTCATATGACATCTGCCCGCTAGACATGTACACCTTACAATCATTCCATACAACAAATATAGTAGACCTATTGCATATAGTATGAGAACAACAGACCAAAACACAAAAATTTAACTATAACCACTGAACCATGAAAATGAGGTCAAGGTCAGATGACATCTGCCAGTTGGACATGTACACCTTACAGTCCTTCCATACACCGAATATACTAGCCCTATTGCTTATAGTATCTGAGATATGGACTTGACCACCAAAACTTAACCTTGTTCACTGGTCCATGAAATGAGGTCGAGGTCAAGTGAAAACTGTCTGACAGACATGGGGACCTTGCAAGGTAAGCAGATACCAAATATAGTTATCCTATTACTCATAATAAGAGAGAATTCAACAAAAAAAATTGAACTTTTTTTTCAAGTGGTCACTGAACCATAAAAATGAGGTCAAGGACATTGGACATGTGACTGACGGAAACTTCGTCACCTGAGGCATCTATATACAAAGTATGAAGCATCCAGGTCTTCCACCTTCTAAAATATAAAGCTTTTAAGAAGTTAGCTAACGCCGCCGCCGCCGCCGCCGCCGCCGCCGCCGCCGCCGGATCACTATCCCTATGTCGAGCTTTCTGCAACAAAAGTTGCAGGCTCGACAAAAACCATATTGAGTAATGACAAAACTACATCAAGTCAATACGAAACCATATCGTGTGATATCGAAATATCATTAAGTAATGACTATTCCATATTGAGTTATATTAAAACATCATTACGTAATGTCAAAACCATATTAAGTAAAGACAAAACATCATCAAATAATAATAAAACAACATAAAGTAATATCAGAGTTCCACATAAGACAACTGTGGCGTTCCTTACAACTGCAACAAGTGTAATTACGATATTTCTCCACTCGAGACAGTTATATTTTAACATGTAAAGCGCGAAGCTTGCCGAGCTTTTTTAAATCATTATAATTTAACTGTTGAGAGTGGATAAATATCGTAATACACGAGTTTAAGTTGTGGAATCTGTTTCTCTAATGATTTTCATCAATCCTTTTCAAAGATATGAGGAAAGTTGTGTACTTTTGATGTGACGTCATCAGGCATGGTCGCCTTTTTTCATGACGTCATAATAAGAAAATTCAGACGAAAACAAGAAAATTTAACGTCACAATTAAATTTCAACCAATCGTTTGCCGATAATTATGTTGTGTGTTATTAGCTGGAATAAAATCATCATGTGGAGTTAACTTGTCGGAATGATGAGGAAAAAATGCATTACAATGTCGACTTTCTAGAATAAATGTAATAACAAAATATTAAGAAGTCGATATGTTGAATTCAATTTGTTAACTGATTAAGTCGACAACTTGCTTATTTGATGATAATTTGAAACCACGTGACCATTTTTGAAAACATAGGTCTATTTTTAAATCTATGTCCATATCAGTCGGGTTTTATTTAAAATGCTACGGATGTTTGAAGCTATCCATTGAGCTCAAGTTCAAATTAAAGTTCAAGTTGATGTTCAGAGTTATTTGTTTTAAAAAGGGGGAACGGCAGTCAAATATCAGAAAAAAAGTTCTGAAATAATAACAATATTTCGGACATAAGGGGGATATACCAACACCACTTAGTCAAGCCGTTAATTTTCCTTAGTTTTCAATCGGAAGCAGTATCGTAACAAATTCGTGGATTCCACGGAACCCTTTATCTCGCCTGAGATTGCTGCTGTTTTAGATTTTGACCTTTGCTTTTACCTCATATGTATACATTATAAAGCCATGAGACTTTTGGCAAAAGCTATCAAACCATTTACTTGAAAAAAAACAACCGGAAGTGATCTTGTGTAAACCGGAAGTAGCTATTTTTTATATCAATATAAAAGAATATAGAACCAGCTATTTTTGGAATCAGTGTCAGGTAAATATTCAAATATTATTGGAAGTAACATTTTTAAACCGGAAGTAACAAATTATCTCCCTCAATTAAAAAATATTGTATAGAAACCATATATTTTTGGAATCAGCGTACAATAAGCCATCAGTTGACGATTGTAATGACATTTAAAACCTAATTTTACTACTTTCATATTAAAATATAATGTTTTTGGTAGAAAGACCTTCCATATTAGTTTTTTTTTTAAGTTATAAACCATTTTTGTCCTGATAAATGTGTAACTCTCAGTGAATTGTTATAAAACTTGTATAGGAGTTAATCTTTTAGATCAAGATAAAGAATCAGCAATACAATTTTACACTGACAGCAGCGATCTCAGGTCAAAGACGTTCTAAGTTGCAAAACTTGTGTCTAATCCTATTGTCAATGTTTTTGGACAATAAAATATGTTTAAAATCTAAAAATCAGGCAAAAGAGGGTACTGTCGAATCCTTAATGAATTTATTATAATACTGATTCCATTGGAAAACTAAGGAAAATAAACAGACTAAATGATGTAGGTATATCCCTCTTATGTCCGCAAAAATTGTTATTTTTTAGTACATTTTTTTCTGATATTCGACTGCCGTTCCCCCTTTTTTATAACAAATAACTCTGAACATCAACTCGAACTTTAATTTGAACTTGAACTCTATGGATAGCTTCAAACATCCGTAGCACATTAAATAAAACCCGATTGATATGGACATCGATTTAAACATGGACCTATGTTTTTGCCAAAATGGTCACGTTGTTTTACATTATCATCAAATGAGCAACTTGTCGACTTAATCAGTTAACAAGTTGAATACAACATGTCGACTTTGTTATTACATCTATTCTTGCAAGTCGACATTGTAATGCATATTTTTCTTCATCATTACGACAAGGTGACTCCACATGATGATTTTATTCCAGCTTATTACACACAAAAGAACTAATAAATCCGACTTATTTGCAACAAAATAACTTTACAAGGGATGTAGTATATGCGCTTCCATATAGTATGAGTTGAATTAAAGATTTTCTCAGTTCCAGCTTGGATAGTTTCTTATTTGCAACTTGAAAGTGAGAAAAAATGTCAATTTCAAGGTGAATCAAAGTACTGAAGTACTGAACATCGGATGACTGCAAATTCTAGTGGATGGTCAAAAGCACATGTCAAAGATCACATCTCTATACACAAAACTGAGGTTAATGTACAGAGATATATTTTTTCTGAGATAATTTCGTGCGAGGATGATGAATAAGTGACAGGAAATTCAACCGCACCGTAATAACTATTATATTGCAGTGATACAAATCAGTATACCTGGGATTATTATACTAATATAATATTAGTCTCAGAGTATACACTGGTTTGTTGTTATATGACCCCCTTATATATATTATATTTAATATAAGAGAAGCCATTCATATTTTCCCGTAAAAACAATTACAGAGTTACCGGTCCTTGCCGGGAGTGTCGCAAAACGTCATCGTAAACAGCTTAAGATATTGTTCCACAAGCTTTAACGCAATTTTTCGGTACGTGTGCATAGATATTATCAATGAATTTTTACTTTTATATACATATCTAACGACAAAACATTTTCATATTATAAATTTGTGTTTTAAAAAAATATTTTTAGGAGTATCCATTGAAAAAAATGAATTTAAAACAAGCAATAAGGGATGTTTTTTTGGCGCTAGATAGTGTCCGCGGATCTATAATTTTTAAAGATCGGTTGAAAAACCAAAACTAATTTGCATAAGGAAAATGTATGCGATAGCAATACATCGGAATGACCTCACGGTCATCTCGATGTAAAAAAAAAAACAATTTATAAGAAGATCTGTCCAAAATGGAAATGCGCATTCAACAATAGAACGTCATTACCATAATTTTATTATTGCGTATTTTATTTGATTATGTTCATCATAATTTTTATGTATAAAAAAACATTGTAACAACACCCCGCAAAACTATTTAGTCTAGAAAGTATTCAATATCCGATACTTTGACGGATCACTTACAGAATTTGTAAAATATAAATACACATTTTACTATTTTTGATTGTTATATGTAACTACAACCGTTACAGATTAAACAAGATATCAGAAAAGATGCACTGCAAATTGCTCAACAACGTCAACTTTCCTTCGAATGTGATATTTATAGCACCCTTGTTTATTATCAAAGTCCATCTTTATTCTGATCAAAATTGAAATTCATAATAAAAATCACAACATACAATGTATTAGATATTATCTATTATAAATGAATACATGTATAGCTATAATGTTGTAACATGCTTACTTTTGAAATGTTTCTAATTCTAGAGGTTCTCAACTGCGTAATAAGGTAGTTAGCAGGTTTTTATATACCTTTTACACAACACACGGAAATAACCTGATTGATACTGATAGAACACTTCTTGGTGTCTTTATCTGTCTTTATCTATCAAATATATTAACAACGGGAAACTAAGTTCAATATCAATACATATCACTCACAATCTGAGAATCGTTTACGGATGTGAAACAAATTTTATCATTGTGTAAACATTTTCCTCAACATTTTCATAAATATTATTGTGTAAACATTTTCATAAATATTATTGTAGAACTTAAACAATTATATTAGTTTGATGTCAAAACAAGAATGTGTGCAAAGTACACGGATGCGAAACTCGCACTATCATTTAATTTCTATGTTCAGTGGACCGTGAAATTAGGGTCAAAATTATAATTTGGCATAATAAAGATCATATCATACATCTGCATTAAGTTTAAAATTGATTGGACTCCAACTTCGTCAAAAACTACCTTGACAGCATACTTTAACCTGAAGCGGGAACGACGAACGGACGAACGAATGCACGGACGCATAGACCGAAAAACATTATGGATAATTATGCTCATAAATGGGGCATAAAATGTCTGTTTTGTATTCGGCACAAAACTTTTAAAGGGCTCGGTTAATCTAAACCCTCCCCCAGTTTAGTAGCCTCATAAAAAAATCAAAGTACTGAAATACTGAACATCGGATGACCGCAAGTTCTGGTGGATAGCCACAGACACTTAATTAATTGTCTCAGAAAATATCTCTATACCTGAAAGTGGTTAAGGTACTTAAATATCTGTTTTTGCAAGTACCTGTGTGGATGATGGATAAATGACAGGGAGTTCAACCTCACCGTACTAATAATTATTATATTGTAGTGATATTTAATAATGGGACAATCATTTTTTATAAGTGTTATCTGATTTGTTTTTACATATCATATTAATATTTTTATAACAGTTATATATATTGCAGATCATCTTAAAAACTCTACTGGCAAATGTTCATCCATTTATACCATCAATCTATTCTTTTATTCTAATGATAGTGCATTGAAAGTGCATGGTGGACTCTCTTCTTTAATGATAAGTTCCATTTGAGTAGGTTTTCATATTTTTCCCGTGATCGTTACAAAACGTCCTCGAGATATTCTTCAGCATGCCTAGGTTGCACATATTCGATATTCATGATTTGTAAGTGATATATATATTTCTCACGATAAAAAAAATCATATCAATTATCTATGTTCTTCAAAAAAAATATTCATCCGCAAACACTATTTTCCGGTACATGTGCATAGATATTAATGATGTTTTTACTAATATATATGAATATATTTTACACGACAAAACATTTTCTTATTATTTATTTAAGGAAGGCTTCCGGTCAAGATTTTGTAATTTTCGACTAATATATTACTAGTCGTTTGTATACCATATTAATAGTTACATGGTGTGTTAGTGACCTAATACGATAAATATGGTTTTAGTTTAAACATATTTTATTGTCTAAATATACAATAGGATTGGATACTAGTGTGGATCTAGCCGGCGTTAATATTCATGAGGCTAGCCGTCAATAATATTCATGAGATCAAAACCGCGTTCGATGAAATGTTTTGGGTAGTTATTAGATTGTGACAATAAAATAAATTTTGCTGTCAATATCCATTATGGTTATGCTATTTATAGCAATATAAAGTAATTAAGAAATATTAAGCCAATAGGTGTCTTCTGTAAGGTCCGCGTCATTTAAAATGAAAGTAAATGATAGTTTAATTGCATTGCCTCACACAACACAAAATAATTATGATCATTAAAATGTTGTTATTATTGAATCAATGTAAACTTTAGTAATTAAAACAAGATGATTAAATAGAGGGTAATTAAATGGAATTAATTGTCATATGGGCATTCCATAATCTGTTCGTTGTCTACAAATATAGTCCAATTCTAAAACTAAAATATACAATACATATGATAGTATCACACAATTAAAAAGATCAGAAAAACAAGAAACATAGTTAATTAAAGACATATAATGAACAGAAAAATAGAAACTGTCAATTACTATTTCAATGACATAATTCTTCAAAATTACGGAGATCAATAAGAGTCTTTAATCTTTAATTCAGTCCATATTATTGCCTCTAAAATAACCCATAGCACTTATGCCCTAGACCCGTACGAGTTAGTCAGAAAAGGATAAAGGTGGGGGGGGGTACCCTGGTATATCACAAATTCGAAAATGAACTATTGCCGGCTGGCCAAACGAAGAGATTCTCCACGTGGGCAATGATACCAGAGGAAGAGGTACTTATTGCCTTTAAAATGGCCCATAGCACTTATACCCTAGACCCGTACGAGTTTGTCAGCAGAGGGTTCAAAGGGGGGATATGGAATCCAAGATACAACGAATTCGAACTGAACTATTGCCGGCTGGCCAAACTAAGAGATTCTCCACATCGACCATTATACCAGAGGTAGAGGTTGGTATTGCCTCTAAAATGGCCCATAGCACTTATGCCCTAGACCCGTACGAGTTAGTCAGAAAAGGATAAGGGGGGGTACCCTGGTATATCACAAATTCGAAAATGAACTATTGCCGGCTGGCCAAACGAAGAGATTCTCCACGTGGGCAATGATACCAGAGGAAGAGGTACTTATTGCCTTTAAAATGGCCCATAGCACTTATACCCTAGACCCGTACGAGTTTGTCAGCAGAGGGTTCAAAGGGGGGATATGGAATCCAAGATACAACGAATTCGAACTGAACTATTGCCGGCTGGCCAAACTAAGAGATTCTCCACATCGACCATTATACCAGAGGTAGAGGCTGGTATTGCCTCTAAAATGGCCCATAGCACTTATGCCCTAGACCCGTACGAGTTAGTCAGAAAAGGATAAGGGGGGGTACCCTGGTATATCACAAATTCGAAAATGAACTATTGCCGGCTGGCCAAACGAAGAGATTCTCCACGTGGGCAATGATACCAGAGGAAGAGGTACTTATTGCCTTTAAAATGGCCCATAGCACTTATACCCTAGACCCGTACGAGTTTGTCAGCAGAGGGTTCAAAGGGGGGATATGGAATCCAAGATACAACGAATTCGAACTGAACTATTGCCGGCTGGCCAAACTAAGAGATTCTCCACATCGACCATTATACCAGAGGTAGAGGTTGGTATTGCCTCTAAAATGGCCCATAGCACTTATGCCCTAGACCCGTACGAGTTAGTCAGAAAAGGATAAGGGGGGGTACCCTGGTATATCACAAATTCGAAAATGAACTATTGCCGGCTGGCCAAACGAAGAGATTCTCCACGTGGGCAATGATACCAGAGGAAGAGGTACTTATTGCCTTTAAAATGGCCCATAGCACTTATACCCTAGACCCGTACGAGTTTGTCAGCAGAGGGTTCAAAGGGGGGATATGGAATCCAAGATACAACGAATTCGAACTGAACTATTGCCGGCTGGCCAAACTAAGAGATTCTCCACATCGACCATTATACCAGAGGTAGAGGTTGGTATTGCCTCTAAAATGGCCCATAGCACTTATGCCCTAGACCCGTACGAGTTAGTCAGAAAAGGATAAGGGGGGGGTACCCTGGTATATCACAAATTCGAAAATGAACTATTGCCGGCTGGCCAAACGAAGAGATTCTCCACGTGGGCAATGATACCAGAGGAAGAGGTACTTATTGCCTTTAAAATGGCCCATAGCACTTATACCCTAGACCCGTACGAGTTTGTCAGCAGAGGGTTCAAAGGGGGGATATGGAATCCAAGATACAACGAATTCGAACTGAACTATTGCCGGCTGGCCAAACTAAGAGATTCTCCACATCGACCATTATACCAGAGGTAGAGGTTGGTATTGCCTCTAAAATGGCCCATAGCACTTATGCCCTAGACCCGTACGAGTTAGTCAGAAAAGGATAAGGGGGGGTACCCTGGTATATCACAAATTCGAAAATGAACTATTGCCGGCTGGCCAAACGAAGAGATTCTCCACGTGGGCAATGATACCAGAGGAAGAGGTACTTATTGCCTTTAAAATGGCCCATAGCACTTATACCCTAGACCCGTACGAGTTTGTCAGCAGAGGGTTCAAAGGGGGGATATGGAATCCAAGATACAACGAATTCGAACTGAACTATTGCCGGCTGGCCAAACTAAGAGATTCTCCACATCGACCATTATACCAGAGGTAGAGGCTGGTATTGCCTCTAAAATGGCCCATAGCACTTATGCCCTAGACCCGTACGAGTTAGTCAGAAAAGGATAAGGGGGGGTACCCTGGTATATCACAAATTCGAAAATGAACTATTGCCGGCTGGCCAAACGAAGAGATTCTCCACGTGGGCAATGATACCAGAGGAAGAGGTACTTATTGCCTTTAAAATGGCCCATAGCACTTATACCCTAGACCCGTACGAGTTTGTCAGCAGAGGGTTCAAAGGGGGGATATGGAATCCAAGATACAACGAATTCGAACTGAACTATTGCCGGCTGGCCAAACTAAGAGATTCTCCACATCGACCATTATACCAGAGGTAGAGGTTGGTATTGCCTCTAAAATGGCCCATAGCACTTATGCCCTAGACCCGTACGAGTTAGTCAGAAAAGGATAAGGGGGGGTACCCTGGTATATCACAAATTCGAAAATGAACTATTGCCGGCTGGCCAAACGAAGAGATTCTCCACGTGGGCAATGATACCAGAGGAAGAGGTACTTATTGCCTTTAAAATGGCCCATAGCACTTATACCCTAGACCCGTACGAGTTTGTCAGCAGAGGGTTCAAAGGGGGGATATGGAATCCAAGATACAACGAATTCGAACTGAACTATTGCCGGCTGGCCAAACTAAGAGATTCTCCACATCGACCATTATACCAGAGGTAGAGGTTGGTATTGCCTCTAAAATGGCCCATAGCACTTATGCCCTAGACCCGTACGAGTTAGTCAGAAAAGGATAAGGGGGGGGTACCCTGGTATATCACAAATTCGAAAATGAACTATTGCCGGCTGGCCAAACGAAGAGATTCTCCACGTGGGCAATGATACCAGAGGAAGAGGTACTTATTGCCTTTAAAATGGCCCATAGCACTTATACCCTAGACCCGTACGAGTTTGTCAGCAGAGGGTTCAAAGGGGGGATATGGAATCCAAGATACAACGAATTCGAACTGAACTATTGCCGGCTGGCCAAACTAAGAGATTCTCCACATCGACCATTATACCAGAGGTAGAGGTTGGTATTGCCTCTAAAATGGCCCATAGCACTTATGCCCTAGACCCGTACGAGTTAGTCAGAAAAGGATAAGGGGGGGTACCCTGGTATATCACAAATTCGAAAATGAACTATTGCCGGCTGGCCAAACGAAGAGATTCTCCACGTGGGCAATGATACCAGAGGAAGAGGTACTTATTGCCTTTAAAATGGCCCATAGCACTTATACCCTAGACCCGTACGAGTTTGTCAGCAGAGGGTTCAAAGGGGGGATATGGAATCCAAGATACAACGAATTCGAACTGAACTATTGCCGGCTGGCCAAACTAAGAGATTCTCCACATCGACCATTATACCAGAGGTAGAGGTTGGTATTGCCTCTAAAATGGCCCATAGCACTTATGCCCTAGACCCGTACGAGTTAGTCAGAAAAGGATAAGGGGGGGTACCCTGGTATATCACAAATTCGAAAATGAACTATTGCCGGCTGGCCAAACGAAGAGATTCTCCACGTGGGCAATGATACCAGAGGAAGAGGTACTTATTGCCTTTAAAATGGCCCATAGCACTTATACCCTAGACCCGTACGAGTTTGTCAGCAGAGGGTTCAAAGGGGGGATATGGAATCCAAGATACAACGAATTCGAACTGAACTATTGCCGGCTGGCCAAACTAAGAGATTCTCCACATCGACCATTATACCAGAGGTAGAGGTTGGTATTGCCTCTAAAATGGCCCATAGCACTTATGCCCTAGACCCGTACGAGTTAGTCAGAAAAGGATAAGGGGGGGTACCCTGGTATATCACAAATTCGAAAATGAACTATTGCCGGCTGGCCAAACGAAGAGATTCTCCACGTGGGCAATGATACCAGAGGAAGAGGTACTTATTGCCTTTAAAATGGCCCATAGCACTTATACCCTAGACCCGTACGAGTTTGTCAGCAGAGGGTTCAAAGGGGGGATATGGAATCCAAGATACAACGAATTCGAACTGAACTATTGCCGGCTGGCCAAACTAAGAGATTCTCCACATCGACCATTATACCAGAGGTAGAGGCTGGTATTGCCTCTAAAATGGCCCATAGCACTTATGCCCTAGACCCGTACGAGTTAGTCAGAAAAGGATAAGGGGGGGTACCCTGGTATATCACAAATTCGAAAATGAACTATTGCCGGCTGGCCAAACGAAGAGATTCTCCACGTGGGCAATGATACCAGAGGAAGAGGTACTTATTGCCTTTAAAATGGCCCATAGCACTTATACCCTAGACCCGTACGAGTTTGTCAGCAGAGGGTTCAAAGGGGGGATATGGAATCCAAGATACAACGAATTCGAACTGAACTATTGCCGGCTGGCCAAACTAAGAGATTCTCCACATCGACCATTATACCAGAGGTAGAGGTTGGTATTGCCTCTAAAATGGCCCATAGCACTTATGCCCTAGACCCGTACGAGTTAGTCAGAAAAGGATAAGGGGGGGTACCCTGGTATATCACAAATTCGAAAATGAACTATTGCCGGCTGGCCAAACGAAGAGATTCTCCACGTGGGCAATGATACCAGAGGAAGAGGTACTTATTGCCTTTAAAATGGCCCATAGCACTTATACCCTAGACCCGTACGAGTTTGTCAGCAGAGGGTTCAAAGGGGGGATATGGAATCCAAGATACAACGAATTCGAACTGAACTATTGCCGGCTGGCCAAACTAAGAGATTCTCCACATCGACCATTATACCAGAGGTAGAGGTTGGTATTGCCTCTAAAATGGCCCATAGCACTTATGCCCTAGACCCGTACGAGTTAGTCAGAAAAGGATAAGGGGGGGTACCCTGGTATATCACAAATTCGAAAATGAACTATTGCCGGCTGGCCAAACGAAGAGATTCTCCACGTGGGCAATGATACCAGAGGAAGAGGTACTTATTGCCTTTAAAATGGCCCATAGCACTTATACCCTAGACCCGTACGAGTTTGTCAGCAGAGGGTTCAAAGGGGGGATATGGAATCCAAGATACAACGAATTCGAACTGAACTATTGCCGGCTGGCCAAACTAAGAGATTCTCCACATCGACCATTATACCAGAGGTAGAGGTTGGTATTGCCTCTAAAATGGCCCATAGCACTTATGCCCTAGACCCGTACGAGTTAGTCAGAAAAGGATAAGGGGGGGTACCCTGGTATATCACAAATTCGAAAATGAACTATTGCCGGCTGGCCAAACGAAGAGATTCTCCACGTGGGCAATGATACCAGAGGAAGAGGTACTTATTGCCTTTAAAATGGCCCATAGCACTTATACCCTAGACCCGTACGAGTTTGTCAGCAGAGGGTTCAAAGGGGGGATATGGAATCCAAGATACAACGAATTCGAACTGAACTATTGCCGGCTGGCCAAACTAAGAGATTCTCCACATCGACCATTATACCAGAGGTAGAGGTTGGTATTGCCTCTAAAATGGCCCATAGCACTTATGCCCTAGACCCGTACGAGTTAGTCAGAAAAGGATAAGGGGGGGTACCCTGGTATATCACAAATTCGAAAATGAACTATTGCCGGCTGGCCAAACGAAGAGATTCTCCACGTGGGCAATGATACCAGAGGAAGAGGTACTTATTGCCTTTAAAATGGCCCATAGCACTTATACCCTAGACCCGTACGAGTTTGTCAGCAGAGGGTTCAAAGGGGGGATATGGAATCCAAGATACAACGAATTCGAACTGAACTATTGCCGGCTGGCCAAACTAAGAGATTCTCCACATCGACCATTATACCAGAGGTAGAGGTTGGTATTGCCTCTAAAATGGCCCATAGCACTTATGCCCTAGACCCGTACGAGTTAGTCAGAAAAGGATAAGGGGGGGTACCCTGGTATATCACAAATTCGAAAATGAACTATTGCCGGCTGGCCAAACGAAGAGATTCTCCACGTGGGCAATGATACCAGAGGAAGAGGTACTTATTGCCTTTAAAATGGCCCATAGCACTTATACCCTAGACCCGTACGAGTTTGTCAGCAGAGGGTTCAAAGGGGGGATATGGAATCCAAGATACAACGAATTTGAACTGAACTATTGCCGACTGGCCAAACTAAGAGATTCTCCACATCGACCATTATACCAGAGGTAGAGGTTGGTATTGCCTCTAAAATGGCCCAGAGCACTTATGCCCTAGACCCGTACGAGTTAGTCAGAAAATGATAAGGGGGGGGGGGGTACCCTGGTATATCACAAATTCGAAAATGAACTATTGCCGGCTGGCCAAACGAACAGATTCTCCACGTGGGCAATGATACCAGAGGTAGAGGTTGGTATTGCCTCTAAAATGGGTTATAGAACTTATGCCCTAGACCCAAACTAGTTTGTCAGTAGAGGGTTAAAAGGGGGATATGGTATCCCGGTATACAACGAATTCGAACTGAACTATTGCCGGCTGGCAAAACTAAGAGATTCTCCACATCGACCATTATACCAGAGGTAGAGGTTGATATTGCCTCTAAAATGGCCTATAGCACTTATGCCTTAGACCCGTACGAGTTAGTCAGGAAAGGATAAATGGAAGGGGGGAGGGGTACCCTGGTATATCACAAATTCGAAAATGAACTATTGCCGGCTGCACACACGAAGAGATTCTCCACGTGGAAAATGATACCATAGGTAGAGGTTGGTATTGCCTTTAAAATGGCTCCGAGCACTTATGCCCTAGACCCGTACGAGTTTGTCAGTAGAGGGTTAAAAGGGGGGATATGGTATCCCGGCATACAACGAATTCGAACTGAACTATTGCCGGCTGGCAAAACTGAGAGAATTTCCACATCGACCATTATACCAGAGGTAGAGGTTGGTATTGCCTCTAAAATGGCCTATAGCACTGATGCCTAAGACCCGTACGAGTTAGTCAGGAAAGGATAAGGGGGGAGGGTGTACCCTGGTATATCACAAATTCGAAAATGAACTATTGCCGGCTGGCCAAACGAAGAGATTCTCCACGTGGACAATGATACCAGAGGAAGAAGTACTTATTGCCTTTAAAATAGCCCATAGCACTTATACCCTAGACCCGTACGAGTTTGTCAGTAGAGGGTTAAAAGGGGGGATATATTATCCCGGTAAACAACGAATTCGAACTGAACTATTGCAGGCTGGCCAAACTAAGAGATTCTCCACATCGACCATTATACCAGAGGTAGAGGTGGGTATTGCCTCTAAATTAGCCTATAGCACTTATGCCCTAGACCCGTACGAGTTAGTCAGGAAAGGATAAGGGGGGGGGGGGTACCCTGGTATATAACAAATTAGAAAATGAACTATTGCCGGATGGCCAAACGAAGAGATTCTCCACGTGGGCAATGATCCAGAGGAAGAGGTACTTAATGCCTTTAAAATGGCCTATAGCACTTATACCCTAGACCCGTACGGGTTTGTCAGTAGAGGGTTAAAAGGGGGGATATGGTATCCCGGTATACAACGAATTCGAACTGAACTATTGGCGGCTGGCAAAACTAAGAGATTCTTCACATCGACCATTATACCAGAGGTAGAGGTTGGTATTGCCTCTAAAATGGTCCACAGCACTTATGCCTTAGACCCGTACGAGTTTGTCAGGAAAGGATAAGGGGGGTATCCTGGTATATATACAAATCAGAAAATGAACTATTGCCGGCTGGCCAAACGAAGAGATTCTCCACGTAGGCAATGATACCAGAGGTAGAGGTAGGTATTGCATCTAAAATGGGCCATAGCACTTATCCCCTAGACCCGTATGAGTTAGTCAGGAAAGGGTAAGGTGGATACCCTGGTATATCACAATTTCGAAATTAACTATTGCCGGCTGGACAAACTAAGAGATTCTCCACATTGGCCATTATACCATACGTAGAGGTGGGTATTTCCTCTAAAATGGTCTATATCACTTATCCGCTAGACCCGTACGAGTTAGTCAGGAAAGGGTAAGGTGGGTACCCTGGTATTTCACAAATTCGAAATGAACTATTGCCGGCTGGACAAACTAAGAGATTCTTTACGTGGGCAATGATACCGGAGGTACTTATGCCCTAGAACCTTACGAGTCAGTCATCAAAGAGAAAGGGGTTTACCCTGGTATATCACTAAGTCGAATTGAACTATTGCCGACTGGCAAAACTAAAAGATACAAACCTTTTTTATGTACTACTTTTGGATATATTATATAGATTAGATGTCTTTAAAAACACAACTTCCGGTAGAATCCAATATGGTGGACATTGACGTAAATAAGCTTATTTTTTAGGGAGGGTGATTGAAATGTGTTTTAACGTATTGTTACTATTATTAAATTGTGCAGGAACCTTTCTGTGATGCTTCTAAGGGATACAATGTATAAGACATATGTCTTAAAAACACTTTTTTCCGGTAATATTCAAAATGGCGGACATAAATATATCATTTTTTTATTTTGATATTTAACTTCTTTTCAAAATGTGAAAAAAGTGGGGTTTTTTGTGGTGGTTATTAACCATATGCTTTAATTTATCCTCTAAACCACTAATCATATTCTGTAGTTGATATTTGAATACAAAGTTAACACTTCCGGTAAAAAAAAAACAATATGGCGTAAAGGTCAAAGATGAGTACTCAATCTATATCTTCGATGTGGAGTTTTGGATAGATTGATTTAAACAAAGAAAATCACTTAAGTACTAAAACATTTTAAAAACTACTACTATTTGGCCCAAAAATATGTGTATTCCCTGTTACCACCACATGCACACGACGCAGGGCACGGGAGACTTGATTTTCCACATTAACAACAACCGCGGCACCTTTCTTACATCCACAATGTGCAAGCTTCTGACAACATGATGAGGCCTCAGAAAGAGTTTTTTTTAAAGTGATCCTCTTTGTCCCGTCGTCATCCATTAGCGCCTGGACTTGGTAGCATAAGAGCCAATTTCAGGCTCGTCCCCTTGACACGTGTCTTAGTATATTGTACGTTTTGCATGCTGGAAAAGACTAGACTAAGTTGATAGCCTCAATTAACCTACCCTTTTGCGTAAATAGATATTTCTTGCTTTGTTAACCATGCTAACCCCATATGATAAGTTTGTGCTATCTTACAGTAAACACCGGTGATTGAGGCGGATCAATTATTATTCTTTATGTGAAAGTCACATCTGCAAATGCAATGTCTCCCAAGCAGCCTTTTTTTTTCCCTTTTCAAGAAAACAGAGAACCGTATCACAACCGGAAAATATATGGATCACAATATTTGTGTGTGATCACTCATTGCTAGTGCATTTGGAAGGTCATTGATATATATTTATCCAAAGCTTTTCCTCCTCCTAAACACAATCCATAGTTTGTCTACCCCTATCTCACGGAATAGCGAAACAGTAATGACAGCATCATCAGAAACGACTATTCGAATAATGACTTGTTTAAGTTCGTGTTTCACTGCATCAGACACATACACCATGATTCTAGTGTCAGCCTTTTAATATGAATATGGTGTTTAACTTGAAATGCATCGCGTGGTGGTAAAGATAGAATATCCTGAACATGTGTTGCTACAACTGTCATATGCATTTAAGACTTCATCATAATAGTTTCATGTTTTTTTTAAGGTAAGGGCATAATGCCCTATCAGCATACTCGTTATGAAACAACTTGAAACTGTAAACAACAGTGGATGAATGCGTACATAGAAAATACCGGTAGTTTGAAGGCTGCCACAAGAAAAAAGAGCTACATTTAGGGGTAAGGGAATACATAGACGTATCCAGAGTCAAAACAAATCTCAAAATTGGTAAAGTTTTCTGAGAGATGACGACATTAAGAAAGAACTTTTTAGTTTTTATTCTCAGGAGCTTGCTCAATAGATTTTGAGGGAGAGTAAGTTGTAGCAACAAATGCTCAGGATGTTCTGTGTTATTCACCACATGATGGTGTTTCAAGTTTAGACCCATGTTAAAATGAAGAGGCTTATACTATAGAATCAATATACATGTGTCTGATGCAGTGATACACAGACTTAACTGAGTCATGACTTGAACAGTCGATTCTGATGCTGCTGTCATTGCTGTTTCGTTATTCCGTGACAAAGGGGCAGACGAACTTTGGCTTGCATTTGGAAGTGGGAAAAGCTTTAGATATAATCTATCCATGACCTTTCAAATGCACTTTTACTTGAAAGGGAACTTCGTTGTTGACATGGATGGCGTTTGAAGATGTGACTTTATGATTTAGAATGATGATTGATCAGCCAACATCACCAGATATGGATTTGATAATGTCATTGATAAAATGATACGTGGTTTTGTAGTAAGATCGAACAAACTTATCAGATGGGGTTTATGAAGCAAGAAAACATGTTTTTGGAAGTGGAAAGACTTATTGATGCTATTTGAACGACTCGGTCTAGTGTTTTTCAGCATGTAAAACGTGCAATATACCATGGCGGGTTTGGATGAGTAACAAGCTTATTTTTTTCCTATGCTAACTAGTCCAGACGCTTATGAGGCTATTTAAACGACTCGGTCCAGTTTTTTCAGCATGTAAAACGTGCAATATACCATAGCGGGTGTGGATGAGTAACAAGCTTGGGATTGGTTTCTATGCTTACTATTCCAGACGCTTATGTATGGCGAAAGGAAAAATATTAACCATTGGAACCCTTTTGGACAACTCTTTATGAGGCCTCTTCACCTTATCAGGAGCTTGTACATTATTGATGTAAGAAACAATACCGCTGTCTTTTTAAATGAAGAAAATCAGCTCTCCGATTGTGAATATTTGCGGCCATTAATCCGTAATTTTAAAGATGTTTTAGTACTAAAGTGATTTTATTTTATTTTCATCAATCTATCCAAAACTCTACATCGTAGATATGGACTGAGGACTCATCTTTAAAATTTACGCAAAATTGGTTTTATTTACTAGAAGTGTTAATTTTGTATTTAATCATTATCTATAGAATAGAATAAGTGGTTTAGAGGATAACCTAAAGCCAAATCCAAATGTTTACTGACCAGCACAAAAAAACCCAGTTTCTTTTCATTTTGAAATAAAGTTGAATATCAAAATAAAATAATGATATTTTATGTCCGCCAGTTTGAATATAACCGGAAGTAATGATTTTAAAGACATATCTCTTATTTATTATATCCATTAGCAGCTTCAAATAAAGGTTCCTGAACAATTTAATGATAGTAGCAATACGTCAAAACACGTTTCAATCACCCTCCCTAAAAAATAAGCTTATTTTAGTACAATGTCCGCCATGTTGGATTTTACCGAAAGTAGGGTTTTAAAGACATCTCATCTATATAATATATCCAAAAGTAGTACATAACAAAGGTTTGTACCAAATATTATTATAGCAGCATGATAAAAACCGCTTTTCACACACTAGCCTCTGATATTTGGATGATTTAAGTATGATGTCGGCCATTTTGGATTTTTACCGGAAGTCAGACATTTTTTTTCAAATGCCTCCTTATCTGAAATAAAAGAGTAATAGATGAGGAAGGTCTATGCCAAATTTTATTCTTGTAGCAGGATTTGCACAATTTTTCACAAAGCTGCCGTATTAATTTCTGGTACATCAGATCATCGAATCAGCTATTCCATAACATACCAAGTACTTTAATTTGTGTTTTGTCCGCATATAGTACTTTTTCTGTCTTAGCTAGCTTACGTATATCCACACTGTTTGACGTCCAGGATCGTAGATAAAATCCAGTTTCCTCCATCATTGTTCTCCCTTATTTATAGTCAGCACACCCTCGTTCTGTAAACTTAACAGAATATTGTCCACATACAAATCTCTTTCCATCAGCTGTTATGTAGCTGTTATAGTGTTATTACGTTGTAAATGTTAAATATCGTGGCGTTTGGTATAAACGGCGAACAAGTCGCTCCGAACAGAACGGATTTGAACTTCTAAGTCTGTAAATAACTTGTTGGGTCGGATGGGTTACTTAGCCACCAGAAACGTGTATCGTCTCGATCACCCTTTTTTGTAATCCTTCATGTAAAAAGGCTTTTTTAAATATCCGTTGTTATGGCGACAGAATTGTCTGTAAATCTCATCAGAATTTTTTTCAGGTCGTTTAGCTTCGGCGGTGTATCCAAAAGGAAGTCATTTAAACTTGGCGAATTATGCGACTGTCGACAACTGCAGTCGTAAACAATTCTGATAGGCATAGTGCTTGATTCCTTCTGTACAGGATGATTAGGAATGTAGTGATATTTTTCTTAAGTTCAGCTGTTTCATCTACCTTCTCTTTGCATCCTCTTCGTTCCTGTTCTTGTATAATGTTTCCGTACTTCTTTAACATATCTGAGTTTTTAGTAAGTCTTTGAAGGACGTTTTCAGTCGTTCTGTTCGTGACTGCTTAATTTATAGGCAATTCATCATGTTTCCAAGGTAACCTAGCGAAATATTTAGTTTCTCAGAACTCAATTGATCTGTCCTGATAAACTTTAATATATGCATTGTCGTCTTCGTCTACCTCCCTGCTTTTTATTCCTATTGAATCTAAATTCCAAAATCTCTCTAGATTGTATTCTTCAACTTTGTGTGATATTAGAACATTAAACATACTAGTCTTCGACGTGTTTGTTTTTGTACCGTATGTAAGTACCGAATGCATATATCCGATCTTGGATTTCACGGCGGTCGGATCGTTTCCACGTACTATATAATCGTTAACAATGTCCCCGTAGTGATATGCGCCTACCAGCAACGATATCTCGAATGAATCATGCTTTTTCACCGTGTGCGCTAACTTTAAACCACGCAAATAACCGTTCTGTGTATCAATGTTACGTATGTAATTCTGTAGAGGCATGCCGATCAACATGCCGATCATCTGTACTTTGATTGACAAGACGTGTCCTGCAACGGTTTTCAGATAGATTGTTGACTTTTCTATGTGTCTCGCGTTTTTCTCTGCACATCCAAATGCCGATAAATATATTATTTCTGTTCCCGCTATCTGTAAATTAAGTTAAGTTCTGCGTTAAAAAAGATGTTTGCGCTCCTTCGTCAAAAAGAATATTCGTATCGAAAAAGTACTGATTTGAGCCTACTTGTGCTACGGCAGTTTACCAAATTACATTGATTGCAACTCTGTCGATTGAGAATACAAACTAGTAGCATCATGTTCCGTATTACGAATGTCATTCACGAGTTGAACGTTGGTCGAATTCGAAGATAGTGGGATTAACGGGTTGCTGCTCTGATTTCCTTTTGCGCGAAAATTAGTATGCGCTGAGTTACTACCCTTGTTTCTATGGCTAACCTCATTCCCTTGTTTTAATAAAATTATATTGTTTCTTGGAAGTGCATTACATTAGTTTGTATGGTGTTTCTCATTACAATGTGTACATGTGTGTTTAGATTTACATTCGTTTAGTCTGTGTATAACAAGGCAGTTAAAGAATAACTAAGCTGTTCATACGGGATTCTGTGTCGGCTATTTTACTGCAACGAGTTGGTGCGTGTATTTCGTGACAGAAAACGCTAGGTCTAGTCTCAATATTCTTGTAAGATTTAGATTTCATCAATTTCGGGTGTCGACTCTATTGTCCTGTGTCCAGTATAACGATCTCATCTTATATGCTTTTACGGAGGTCCCGTTATACCAAGGTTTTTATTCTATGTTCTCGCGCGAGATATTTTCTGACTTCCACGGGTAATTTGTTCACAATAATGGTAGCGTGCCGTATGTTTCATGTGTCTGACCAAAAGTTTCTAGACCCTGACTACCTTCAATTTGATCGTAAAAACTTCGTAAGCTTGTAAACTGATTTATAGGCGAAGGAATTTCTAAACCTAGTGCTTCGTGTTCTAGCTCATGAGCTTTCAAGCAGTTACACTTTTGTATATTTGTAAGTGACAGGTTCAGATGTGAGGCCGACTCATATGAGTCCCAGAAGGTTTGCCATTCTAAAATGGTGCCTTTGAAAGTTGGAAGCGTAAGTTTTGTAGGCCGTGACTCTGATTAATAGCTGCAGAAAATGTACTTTGTTGCGTGTTGATTGTGAGACTAGCTTGGGCAAACTGGTTTTCAAACGACTGTGTGTTGTGTGGGTTGGCTATGTTGTGCGTTGAAACAAACGGTATAGTTTCTGGATTTAAAGTGTGCGTTTTAGTACTTAAGTATTTGATTCAATATGACGGGACTGCAGGGTTTTGGACATTTTGTATGCACTTACGTACGTGTTGAATCTTCGTTACCATATTAACCGAAAATTCATCTGAATCAAATAATCTAATTTACCACATCGTAACATTCCGTTAACTTTAGAATTTGTTCATTCAAGTCCTAAAAAATGTTTGTTTTTGCACAAGTTTTCCGAGTGTTGCAATGACTTCTACTTCATCGAAATTTGTATTCTCCTTTGCTTCATCTAATCTTCGGAATACCTTGAACTACACGTATTTTGCGACTGCATATCTGAACAACGGAACCGAAACTACGTTAGTGATTGCAAAAAGCAGATTAGCGCAAGTGAAAAACCTAACATAACCGCAACTAGAACTTATGGCCGCCGTTATTGGAACTAGACTAGCTTTTCATGTAAAATCGACCTTTGAATGTAAAAACGTGTTTTTTTGGTCGGATAGTTGTATTGTATTGCACTGGTTAAAATCATCGAAACCGTTTAAACGATTTATTGTGAATCGAGTGCGAGAAATAACAAAATCTACAAAATCAACATTAATGGAGATATTGCCCGAAAGAATGCAACCCAACCGATCTCTTAACACGAGGAATTGACGTCGATCAATACATCAATAGTGTCATTAAAAAAAGACCGAGTTAGTTAAAGGTATTGACAATTACAGAAGAAAACGAAGACGAGGAATTTCTAAACAATGAAGTTCATACTGATCACTATGGTATCAGTAACGTTATAGACAATTCGAAATATGGAACTTTCCGGAAAGTGATTCGAGTATCTGCTTACGTTCAGTGGTTCATATCCAACTACCAATATACCGATATACCAAACATCTGAGATAAAACACAAGGAAATATCCTAGCATTAGACAAGTAGGACTCTTCATAGAAGACGGTGGTTTTGTGAGATGCAATGGAAGGATTCACACCGCAACGATTTCAGAGAATACCAAATTTCCGTATTTATTACCTGCGAATCATTTACTTACCAAACTGATAGTGACAGACGCACACGAGCGTTCACTTCATTTTGGACTCAGTGCTACGCTTACTTACGTACTACAATCGTATTGGGTACCGATACTTAAACAATTTGTTAAGGAGTAATTGATCAAGTTTTCGCTCCTGTTAATCATTGTTATGTTACCTAAGTGTGACGTGTTGACATTAGAGTCCGAATAGATATACATACATTCTATTCGCTTTTGTTATTGTTAGCTATATAGTTTCCCGATGTATCCACTTAACGATATTGGTGTCAAGTGACCAGGATGAATTTGAAGCTGAAATCGATACTAGCAGGACATAGAAGCGCCGTTTTCAGAATATTCCAGAAATTAGACGAAAATGGGGAGAGCGGAACAGAACTTGTTGATTCCGATGAACTTTCGAAACAGAAATCGTTGACTCTGATGAGTATTTATTTAATTTAGAAACAAAAATACGTTTAATAGCAAAATGTATCTAAGTACAAACATCAACGCTAAACACAAATGCCACAAGTTCACAACATCACACAAAAGTACATGAATGCATTATTTTACATACCTTCATATAAGGGCTGACGTTATTTTTTACGAGAAAATTGAAACATATGTACGTGGTTTAGAATCCGTTGGTCAGACAGAGAATACATATGGCCCATTATTGGTCCCTGTCATATTAAAAAGTTACTGGGGGACGTACGCATAAATCTAACAAGACACCATGAATCAAATAGTTGGCAATTAAATGAACTACTACAAATACTATCTCACGAACTCTACATAATGGAGGAAGGCAATTCCTCTGCATGATCATACGGAAACGTATACCGCTACAGCAGCATTTCACACCAATGCAAAAGTACGTACAAAATAAATCAACAGACAAATAAACGTAAAACCATGTGTACTTTTGTAACGAATCACATGTCCCCGTTAACTGCACTAAGATAATTGATCACACAGCAATTATTTCTATTGTTAAACGGGATAGTTTATGTTTTAACTGTCTTTGACCTCCCAATATAGATGATTGCAAATCACACCAAAGTTGCAGGAAATGTAAAATATGACACCATACTAGTTTATGCAAAGACGCGGTTGAAAAAGATGAAAAACAGAGTAACACTTATGTAAATATTAACACAATTCAGGAAACACAACACAACGCGAAGAAAACGGGCACAGTTCTTCACTCACAGACACAGAATAAAAACTGCCGTAGCGCAAGTAAGTTCGGGCATTCAATGTACTAACACAAACACATTATTTGACAAGGGCGCACAGATGTCCTTCATCACAGAAAAATTAGCTACAGAGCTTGATTTGACAATTACCAGACAGGAGACCATAAACTTGTCAGGATTTTGTGACACAAGTGAGGGCAAAACAGTTCGACATCAAAATAATGGTACCATTTACTTACTTACAGACAACGGAAAATTACCTATCAACGTTTTGATTGTACCAGCAATAGCTGTACCAATGAAAACTTATGTACATAATATTACAAATTTAAAGTATTTGTTTGGCTTGAAATTAGCCCATCCGCTCTCACATGACCCAATGGTTGAAGTTTCTCTATTGAATTCTATCTAAATCGATTATTACTGGTCAATTGTCGATGATAGAATAGTATGAGGAGCAGGACCTACTACCGTCAAGTCGGAAATCCGTAACCTTCTGTCCGGCACAATCAATTGAATACCTGCAAATCCAGATCACACACTTACGTCAATGATGAACATATTAGTAGGTCACAAATTTGAAGAGCATATATTGGAGACATTTTGAGAAGTTGAAGCTGCTAGTATAAATAATACTGACAACAAATCTGAAAACAGACCATTCCAAGATGTATATGAATCAAATAGTAGAGGTTACCATATGGAAACAGAAAGATATATTGCTAAGTTACCTTGTAAGGAGGAACACCACACCTTACTAGACAACAGAAGTGTTGCACAACGGAGAACAGATAATGTCAATAAGCGTCTTAGTCGTGAACTTACATTTTTATAGAACAACGGAAAAATTATAAATGAACAAGAAAAACGTGGATTTATCGAGAGAGTTGATGAACGATCAACCAAAACAAATGTTCATTCCATACCGCACCATCATACTGTAAAAGTCGTCAACCATGCCCATCAGAATTGTATTTGACTGCAGCTGCAAACCTTCACCTGTTAGTCTTAGATTAAATGATTGTTTGATGGATCTTTGGCCAAACTTTAATGATTTAACCGGAATTTTTCTCCGATTTAGAATGCACAAATACGCCGTGTCGTCAGATATAGAAAAAAGCCTTTCTTAATATGGGTTGGATGAAGAAGATCGTGATGTTACCAGATTCTTTTAACCTAGTAACCCGGATGACCAAAATAGTCAACTAACCGCAAACAGATTCAAGTCAGTATAATTTGGAGCAACTTTCTCTCCGTTTATCCTAAATGCTGTTATACGTAAACATTTGACTGCGATTCCACAGACTTGACCACAATTTTAAAGAAAGACTTTTATGTCGACAATAATATTTCGAGCTTTGATCAACAAAGAGCTTTGTTAGACTTCTTTCATGCATCACGTTGAGTATTTGTAAATGATTTGTATGATGCGGGAGCATAAGAAATTGAACATTTATCAAAATCATCATATGGAACCGAGAAGCTTAATTCTTATGGAACAATTTTGTTCGGCGGATGGTGGGAGAGATTGAGATGAATAACGAAAAACTGCATTAAAAAAGTATAAGGACGAGCACTTATGGACAATAAAACACTCAACACGATAATTACTGAAGTAGAAAGTTTACTCAGTGATCGCCCACTAACATACGTTTCATCGGATCAAACGGACGACAAACCCCTTAGTCCGTCACATTCATTACATTGAAAACGGACCAGGACGCTACCGTATAACGGACTTGAAGACTGTAGTTTACAACTAGGAACCAAAGACACTACGCATGAATCAGTAACTGGCTAGACAATCGAAGTTTCTTTCATTAAAAAACGTAAAAAATACATAAAAAGATGGAAGCAGGAACACATAAATTCGCTTAGGGAACATTACCGATACACAGATCGAAACACATAGAACATTAAAGTCGGAAATGTAGTTCAGATTCAGGACTATGTATCAAAAGTAAATTAGATCATTGACAAATTATTTTACGGCAAAGATGGACTTACACGATCAGTCATAATCGAACAAAAACTGGTTTGATATCTAGACCAATTATCAAACTTTATCTGTAAGAACTGAATTCTTTGGAACTTGAAAATAGAGCAGCTCAGAGTGAGGCAAAGACGAAAATAAAAACTTGGACTAACATGTGTTAAATGTAAATTGTGAAAAGTAAAATGATAATGTGTGATTAGCATAATATGGACATTAAAATGAATATAAAAAGTGGGCTGCTAAATATTTTACATATAAACTTTCAAGTTTTAATTTATTTTATTAGAACTTTAATAATTAAAGTTGTGATCACTTTCATTTATTGTAAAGTAATTCATGTGCGGCCCAAGCATGTTGGGAGCAAAATCACAAACGTAACGTTCTCGCTGCCGCTATTCATTGTAATGTCACCTAAGTGTGACATGTTGACATTAGAGCTTGAATAGAGAGATTTGTTATTGTTAGCCATATAGTTGCCCGATTTATCCACTAAACGATAGCCTAGACCCGTACAAGTTTGTCAGCTGTAGGTTAAAAGGGTAGTAACCCGGTTTAACACAAAGTCGAAATGAACTATTACTGGTTGGCCAAACGAAGAGATTTTCCACACGAGCCATTATATCAGAGGGAGAGGTATCCATTGCCTCTAACATGACCCAAATCATGAATGCCCTAGACTCGTACGACTTAGCCAGGAAAGGATAAGGTTGGTACCTTTATATATCTCAAAGTCGACATGAACTATTGCCAGCTTGCCAAACCAAGACATTTTCCACATGGGTCATGACACCAGAGGTAGATGTAGTAGTTGTGTAATGGCCCATATAGTACTTATGCCCTAGACCTGTACGAGTTTGTCAGTAGAGGGTAAAAAGGGGGATGTGGTACTCCGATTCATCACGAAGTCGAAACAAACTATTGCCGGATGGCCAAACTAAGAAATTCTCCACGTGGGTCATTATATCAGAGGAAGAAGTAGGCATTGCCTCTAAAATGACCCATATTACTTATTCCCTAGACCCGTACGACTTAGTCAGCAAAGAGAAAGGTAGGTACCTTTCTATATCTCAAAGTCGAATTGAACTATTGACGACTTGTCAAACTAAAAGATTCTCCTCATGGACCATGATACAGAGGTTAAGGTAATAATTGCCTTTAAAATGGCCAGCAAGTAAAAGTATGTTTGAATATTTTGATATACAAGAGTACTTCCCTTACCCTTTTCCTACCAATACGTACGGATCTATGATATACGATATATGGGCCTTTTTAGAGAAAACAACTACGTTAATCTTTTTAATAGCCCACAAGGAGAATCTCTTATTTTGGTCTTTGTGATATACAAGAGTCCTACTTTCCCTTTGCTGTCCAACAGGTACGAGTTTAGGACATAAAAACCATGCGTAATTTTCGAGGCAATATTATTCTCTACATCTGATATAATGGACAACGCCATCAGGGTTAGTGCTATGGCCCATCTTAAAGGCAATGACTACCTCTACCTCTGCTAAAATGGTCCACGTTTAGAATATCTTAGTCAGTCAGCTGACAATATTTCATTTCGACTTCGTTGTACACCGGGATACCATATCCCCCTTTAAACCGTCTGCTGTCAAATTTGTACGGATCTAGGGTATAAGTGTCATGGGCCATGCCCACCTCTACCACTGGTATAATGGCCCACATGGAGAATCCCTTAGTTTGGCCAGCCGGCAATAGTTTATTTCGACTTCGTTGTAAACAGAGGTACCACCTCCCCCTTTTAACCCCTTGCTGACAAAATCCTACGGGTCTAGGGCATAAGTGCTATATGCCATTTTAAAGGCTGTGTCCACTTCTATCTCTGGTATAATGATCCACGTGGAGAATCTCTTAGTTTGGCCAGCCGTCAACAGTTCATTTCGACTTTGTGATATTCGAGGGTACCCCTTTACCCTTTACTGACTAATTCGTACGGATCTAGGGCATAAGTGTTATGCACCATTTTAGAGGCAATGCCCACCTCTACCACTGGTATTATGGCCCACGTGGAGAATCCCTTAGTGTGGCCAGCCGCCAATAGTTTATTTCGACTTCATTGTAAACATAGGTATCACCTCCCCCTTTTAACCCCTTGCTGACAAAATCGGACGAGTCGAGGGCATAAGTGCTATAGGCCATTTTAAAGGCTAGGTCCACTCTCTCTCTGGTATAAAGGTCCACGTGGAGAATCTCTCAGTTTGGCTAGCCGCCAATAGTTTATTTCGACTTCGTTGTAAACAGAGGTACCACATCCCCCTGTTAACCCCTTGCTGACAAAATCATACGGGTCTAGAGTATAAGTGCTTTTGACAATTTTAAAGGCAATAAGTACCTCTTCCTCTGGTATCATTACCCACGAAGAGAATCTCTTCGTTTGGCCAGCCGGCAATAGTTCATTTTCGAATTTCAGATATACCAGGGTACCCCCCTTATCCTTTCCTGACTAACTCGTATGAGTCTAGGGCATAAGTGCTCTGTGCCATTTTAGAGGCAATACCAACCTTTACCTCTGGTATAATGGTCGGTGTGGAGAATCTCTTAGTTTGGCCAGCCGGCAATAGTTCAGTTCGAATTCGTTGTATCTTGGATTCCATATCCCCCCTTTGAACCCTCTACTGACAAACTCGTACGGGTCTAGGGTATAAGTGCTATAAGCCATTTTAAAGGCAATAAGTACCTCTTCCTCTGGTATCATTGCCCACGTGGAGAATCTCTTCGTTTGGCCAGCCGGCAATAGTTCATTTTCGAATTTGTGATATACCAGGGTACCCTCCCTTATCCTTTTCTGACTAACTCGTACGGGTCTAGGGCATAAGTGATCTGGGCCATTTTAGAGGCAATACCAACCTCTACCTCTGGTATAATGGTCGGTGTGGAGAATCTCTTAGTTTGGCCAGCCGGCAATAGTTCAGTTCGAATTCGTTGTATCTTGGATTCCATATCCCCCTTTGAACCCTCTACTGACAAACTCGTACGGGTCTAGGGTATAAGTGCTATGGGCCATTTTAAAGGCAATAAGTACCTCTTCCTCTGGTATCATTGCCCACGTGGAGAATCTCTTCGTTTGGCCAGCCGGCAATAGTTCATTTTCGAATTTGTGATATACCAGGGTACCCACCCCCCCCTTATCCTTTTCTGACTAACTCGTACGGGTCTAGGGCATAAGTGCTATGGGCCATTTTAGAGGCAATACCAACCTCTACCTCTGGTATAATGGTCGGTGTGGAGAATCTCTTAGTTTGGCCAGCCGGCAATAGTTCAGTTCGAATTCGTTGTATCTTGGATTCCATATCCCCCCTTTGAACCTTCTACTGACAAACTCGTACGGGTCTAGGGTATAAGTGCTATGGGCCACTTTAAAGGCAATAAGTACCTCTTCCGCTGGTATCATTGCCCACGTGGAGAATCTCTTCGTTTGGCCAGCCGGCAATAGTTCATTTTCGAATTTGTGATATACCAGGGTACCCCCCTTATCCTTTTCTGACTAACTCGTACGGGTCTAGGGCATAAGTGCTATGGGCCATTTTAGAGGCAATACCAACCTCTACCTCTGGTATAATGGTCGGTGTGGAGAATCTCTTAGTTTGGCCAGCCGGCAATAGTTCAGTTCGAATTCGTTGTATCTTGGATTCCATATCCCCCCTTTGAACCCTCTACTGACAAACTCGTACGGGTCTAGGGTATAAGTGCTATGGGCCATTTTAAAGGCAATAAGTACCTCTTCCTCTGGTATCATTGCTCACGTGGAGAATATCTTCGTTTGGCCAGCCGGCAATAGTTCATTTTCGAATTTGTGATATACCAAGGTACCCCCCCTTATCCTTTTCTGACTAACTCGTACGGGTCTAGGGCATAAGTGCTATAGGCCATTTTAGAGGCAATACCAACCTCTACCTCTGGTATAATTGTCGGTGTGGAGAATCTCTTGGTTTGGCCAGCCGGCAATAGTTCAGTTCGAATTCGTTGTATCTTGGATTCCATATCCCCCCTTTGAACCTTCTACTGACAAACTCGTACGGGACTAGGGTATAAGTGCTATGGGCCACTTTAAAGGCAATAAGTACCTCTTCCGCTGGTATCATTGTCCACGTGGAGAATCTCTTCGTTTGGCCAGCCGTCAATAGTTCATTTTCGAATTTGTGATATACCAGGGTACCCCCTTATCCTTTTCTGACTAACTCGTACGGGTCTAGGGCATAAGTGCTATGGGCCATTTTAGAGGCAATACCAACCTCTACCTCTGGTATAATGGTGGGTGTGGAGAATCTCTTAGTTTGGCCAGCCGGCAATAGTTCAGTTCGAATTCGTTGTATCTTGGATTCCATATCCCCCCTTTGAACCCTCTACTGACAAACTCGTACGGGTCTAGGGTATAAGTGCTATGGGCCATTTTAAAGGCAATAAGTACTTCTTCCGCTGGTATCATTGCCCACGTGGAGAATCTCTTCGTTTGGCCAGCCGGCAATAGTTCATTTTCGAATTTGTGATATACCAGGGTACCCCCCCTTATCCTTTTCTGACTAACTCGTACGGGTCTAGGGCATAAGTGCTATGGGCCATTTTAGAGGCAATACCAACCTCTACCTCTGGTATAATGGTCGGTGTGGAGAATCTCTTAGTTTGGCCAGCCGGCAATAGTTCAGTTCGAATTCGTTGTATCTTGGATTCCATATCCCCCTTTGAACCCTCTACTGACAAACTCGTACGGGTCTAGGGTATAAGTGCTATGAGCCATTTTAAAGGCAATAAGTACCTCTTCTGCTGGTTTCATTGCCCACGTGGAGAATCTCTTCGTTTGGCCAGCCGGCAATAGTTCATTTTCGAATTTGTGATATACCAGGGTACCCCCCCCCCTTATCCTTTTCTGACTAACTTGTACGGGTCTAGGGCATAAGTGATATGGGCCATTTTAAAGGCAATACCAACCTCTATCTCTGGTATAATGGTCGGTGTGGAGAATCTCTTAGTTTGGCCAGCCGGCAATAGTTCAGTTCGAATTCGTTGTATCTTGGATTCCATATCCCCCCTTTGAACCCTCTACTGACAAACTCGTACGGCTCTAGGGTATAAGTGCTATAAGCCATTTTAAAGGCAATAAGTACCTCTTCCGCTGGTATCATTGCCCACGTGGAGAATCTCTTCGTTTGGCCAGCCGGTAATAGTTCATTTTCGAATTTGTGATATACCAGGGTACCCCCCCTTATCCTTTTCTGACTAACTCGTACGGGTCTAGGGCATAAGTGATATGGGCCATTTTAGAGGCAATACCAACTTCTACCTCTGGTATAATGGTCGGTGTGGAGAATCTCTTAGTTTGGCCAGCCGGCAATAGTTCAGTTCGAATTCGTTGTATCTTGGATTCCATATCCCCCCTTTGAACCCTCTACTGACAAACTCGTACGGGTCTAGGGTATAAGTGCTATGAGCCATTTTAAAGGCAATAAGTACCTCTTCCTCTGGTATCATTGCCCACGTGGAGAATCTCTTCGTTTGGCCAGCCGGCAATAGTTCATTTTCGAATTTGTGATATACCAGGTTACCCCCCCCCCCCTTATCCTTTTCTGACTAACTCGTACGGGTCTAGGGCATAAGTGATATGGGCCATTTTAGAGGCAATACCAACCTCTACCTCTGGTATAATGGTCGGTGTGGAGAATCTCTTAGTTTGGCCAGCCGGCAATAGTTCAGTTCGAATTCGTTGTATCTTGGATTCCATATCCCCCCTTTGAACCCTCTACTGACAAACTCGTACGGGTCTAGGGTATAAGTGCTATGGGCCATTTTAAAGGCAATAAGTACCTCTTCCTCTGGTATCATTGCCCACGTGGAGAATCTCTTCTTTTGGCCAGCCGGCAATAGTTCATTTTCGAATTTGTGATATACCAGGGTACCCCCCCTTATCCTTTTCTGACTAACTCGTACGGGTCTAGGGCATAAGTGATATGGGCCATTTTAGAGGCAATACCAACCTCTACCTCTGGTATAATGGTCGGTGTGGAGAATCTCTTAGTTTGGCCAGCCGGCAATAGTTCAGTTCGAATTCGTTGTATCTTGGATTCCATATCCCCCCTTTGAACCCTCTACTGACAAACTCGTACGGGTCTAGGGTATAAGTGCTATGGGCCATTTTAAAGGCAATAAGTACCTCTTCCTCTGGTATCATTACCCACGAAGAGAATCTCTTCGTTTGGCCAGCCGGCAATAGTTCATTTTCGAATTTGTGATATACCAGGGTACCCCCCCCCCCCCTATCCTTTTCTGACTAACTCATACGGGTCTAGGGCATAAGTGATATGGGCCATTTTAGAGGCAATACCAACCTCTACCTCTGGTATAATGGTCGGTGTGGAGAATCTCTTAGTTTGGCCAGCCGGCAATAGTTCAGTTCGAATTCGTTGTATCTTGGATTCCATATCCCCCCTTTGAACCCTCTACTGACAAACTCGTACGGGTCTAGGGTATAAGTGCTATGGGCCATTTTAAAGGCAATAAGTATTTCTTCCTCTGGTATCATTGCCCACGTGGAGAATCTCTTCGTTTGGCCAGCCGGCAATAGTTCATTTTCGAATTTGTGATATACCAGGGTACCCCCTTATCCTTTTCATACTATCTCGTACGGGTCTAGGGCATAAGTGCTATGGGCCATTTTAGAGGCAATACACACCTCTACCTCTGGTATGATGGTCGATGTGGAGAATCTCTTAGTTTGGCCAGCCGGCAATAGTTCAGTAAGAATTCGTTGTAAACCGGATACCATATCCCCCCTTTTAACCCTCTACTGAGAAACTCGTACAGGCCTAGGGTACAAGTGCTATAGGCCATTTTAAAGGCAATAAGTACGTCTTCGTCTGGTACCATTGCCCACGTGGAGAATCTCTTTGTTTGGCCAGCCGTCAATAGTTCATTTTCGAATTTGTGATATACCAGGGTACCCCTTATCCTCTCCTGACTCACTCGTACGGGTCTAGGGCATAAGTGCTATGAGCCATGTTAGAGGCAATACCAACCTCTACCTCTGGTATGATGGTCAATGTGGAGAATCTCTTAGTTTTGCCAGCCGGCAATAGTTCAGTAAGAATTCGTTGTAAACCGGATACCATATCCCCCCTTTGAACCCTCTACTGACAAACTCGTACGGGTCTAGGGTACAAGTGCTATAGGCCATTTTAAAGGCAATAAGTACCTCTTCGTCTGGTACCATTGCCCGTGTGGAGAATCTCTTCGTTTGGCCAGCCGGCAATAGTTCATTTTAGAATTTGTGATATGCCAGGGTACCCCTTATCCTCTCCTGACTAACTCGTACGGGTCTAGGGCATAAGTGCTATGGGCCATGTTAGAGGCAATACCAACCTCTACCTCTGGTATGATGGTCAATGTGGAGAATCTCTTAGTTTGGCCAGCCGGCAATAGTTCAGTAAGAATTCGTTGTAAACCGGATACCATATCCCCCCTTTGAACCCTCTACTGACAAACTCGTACGGGTCTAGGATATAAGTGCTATGGGCCATTTTAAAGGCAATAAGTACCTCTTCGTCTGATACCATTGCCCACGTCCAGTGTTCTAGGATTCCCATTACCCGTTACCCGGGGTAAGTGGATTAGGACAACGGGTAAGTCATTTTTTAGCCTTTGTCACCCGGTGGTAAGTCAATTTTCAAGTTCGGGGAAGCCGAAAAACTCTTGAAATTTCCCGGTCCTCTTCAATTTTCCCATATCTGCTTTTTATTTTTATTAAATCACGAGAAAAAACTTTGATAAGATCGAAGATTTTGTCGATGTCTATCGGCGCTTTTATTCAAGCACTCGTTTACTAGGTGTAATCAAGCGCAAAAGAGACCACATTCTTCTCCTATCATTCTAAAAGTCGGTCACGGTGTCGGTAAAATCGGAAAATCCGGATTGGTAACTGGTGCTTAAATCGGGACATAAACGATTTTTTTTCTTGTCATCGGAGGAAAATAAACTTACAGTTGCATTTATTATAGCTCTTAATAAATGACATAGTAATAACTATAACATATTTGTCAAATTTAGTAAGAAATCGTTTTTTTTTAAATTTTGTACAAAATTCAATCGTATCCGAATCCAGCTTTGTTCAGACAAACTTCACAACATATAATTTAAAGCATGTCATAAAAGTTTTTAAATTTAAAATCTATGTGCAACAAATGACTTATCCTTAATCATTAATGTTCAGTGAATCAGCCTGAAAAATATTCAGTATTTTATAAAGAGCATGTCTGAGTTTTAAAAAGAGTTGCATGTAAGTCCCTTATTTTTTTTTACAGTGGATTATTGGTATGAAAGTCAGTGAAGTACTGTTATAGTTCAATGTACTTTTCTGGTGGTATAGGTATATAGTTACAATTAAGCCATATATTTCAAATACTTTTCAATACACTTTAGTCATCATTGCTTCATACAAAACATCATTTGACATCACAAAAAAGGGTACTTTCTGAAGCATGAAAAAGGTGCCAGGAAATGGCTAGAATGCAGGATTTTGCATCATTTACCCCAGAGCTTCCGACCCCCGGCCATAAGGGCGGCGAGCTAAAGCTCGTCGTCCGCATTGGTTGGCGGATTTAACTTTTAGATGTGGGTAAGTAATTTTTTTATTGATCTTACCCGTGGTAAGTCAAGGTGCCAAAAAAATCCTAGAACACTGTCACGTGGAGAATCTCTTCGTTTGGCCAGCCGGCAAAAGTACATTTTCGAATTTGTGATATACCAGGGTACCCCCTTATTCTCTCCTGACTAACTCGTACGGGTCTAGGGCATAACTGCTATGGGCCATTTTAGAGGCAATAATATGAATTGTTAATAATGACTCAGATTGGTCTCCATAATTTTGAAGATGTCATTGAAATAGTAATTGACAGTTGTTATTTTTCTGTTATTTTTATTTCTGCAATTAACTATGTTTCTATTTTTCTGATATGTTTAAATAGAAAATACTGTCGTAATATTGTATGTTTTAGTTTCATGATTGGACTATATTTGTAGACAACGAACAAATGACCATCAATTCTCTGTCATAGTCCTAAACTTCTATATTTAATCAATTTTTTAAATTTATTGTAGCTTACATTGATTTAATTATCACAAAATTTTAATAAGAACTGTTCTTTACTTTATTTGTTTGTTGTAATGTCCCGTTTAATTTCTATATTTAATTATATTTTTTTAAAACTTGTTATTGCTTTAGTTTACATTATTTCTCTAATCACAGAATGTTAAAAGACCGTTTCTTTGTTTTATATTTATGGAGGCATTTACATTGTTTTTATTACATTTACACTGATGATGTTGTTTAAAGACGCAGACCTTGAAGAAGACCCAAAGTTGATTCAATAAACGCGGACCTCGAAGAAGACACCCATTGACATGCCTATTTGAAGTAATATCAAATATAAATAGGAACGTTATTTAATTATAATTATCGTTCATAGTTTCTAACAACACTTCTTCGAACACAAGTCATCTCATGAATATTATTGACGGCTCATGAATATTATTGAAGGCTGGCCTCATGAATATTAACGCCGGCTGCTATCGACGGCTAGATCCACACTAGTGGATTGGATACAAGTTATAACAACTTAAGAAAATCCTCTCCATATAAGTACAATATACAAAATTTCAAGATGACAGCAATTAAATATTTCAGTACAATATGAAAAATATATGCAATTTTATATTATGTTTAAACAGTATAACAGTTGGATACGAGTACATTTTAAGATACAGCAATATTAATCAAAGAATCTTTTTGTATGGCGTATATAACTATGTACATTTCTGAAAAGGATTGTGTTTTGTTCAACAGTAATTTTGTCTGTTCCAAATAAAATATGTTCTATAGATATATCAGCTAAGTGTTGAATGTTTTTAAAGAGCTGATTTCTAAAGTTTATGTAGAGTGGACATTCTAAGAAAAAATGAATCGAATCTTCTAATGGACACCCACATTCACAACTGGGGTCATTTACTAAATTAACTCTGTATAAATCAGCTTTTAAAGGACTACATCTGTGTCGTAATTTTGTATGTAGTATATTTTCTATCCTGTTTCCAATGAAATAATATTTAGGTACCAAAAAAGAAATATCATTTCTCCGGATAGTGTTTTTGAAATTTGGAGATGATTGTATGGATCTAATATCTAATGGTAATAAATTCCATGTTCGAATTGAAGAAGGGAAAAAAGATTTAGAAAATATGTCCAATCTACATCTTGGTACTCTATAGTGAGAACGGTTTCTAGTATTATAATAATTATCATCTGTATAATTCGAGATACAATCCATAAGATATTCTGGAACATTATTGTTGTGTATTTTATGCAATAAACATAATTTACGTCTATTTCTTCTAGAACTCAAAGTTTCCCATCCAGTTTCAAAAAGTAGGGATTCTATACTTGCAAATTGCGGAAGTCCAGTAATAATTCTGGCTGCCTCAAACTGCAAGCGCTCAATTTTTTCAGAATCTCTAACACAACATCCATCCCATAGCTCACATGCATATTCTAAAAGTGGAAGTATGTATGCAAGATATATCTTATTAAGATTGTTTCTGTTAAGAATATATTTCAATTTTCTCAGAACAAAAATTTGTTTAGTGGCACTACAGCAAATGTTATCTATATGTACTGACCACTTACAATTATCAGAAAAAGTAACACCCAAATGTTTATGGTCATCAACCTTTTTAATCAATTCTCCATTAAATTTCAAATAAATAGGCTGTGCATCCTTACGGAAATTAAAAACCATATATTCTGTTTTCTGAGGATTAAAATCTACAAGCCATTGTTTTGACCAATCATTTAATGTTTGTAGATCCCCATTTAATCTCCTTTCTATATCTAAAGCATTGTTTGAAGAATACATAAGTGAACTATCATCGGCAAAAAGTCTAACTAAACACTGAATTTCATCTGCTATGTCATTTATAAACATCAGAAATAATAAAGGCCCAAGTACTGAGCCTTAGGGCACACCTGCTTTTAATGTTCCAAATGCAGAGTCTGAATTTTTTAGAAGTACTTTCTGTCTCCTATTACTCAAATAATTTTCAATCCAACCCAATAAGTTGCCTTTTATGCCATAAGTTTTGATTTTTTCTAAAAGACCTTTATGCCAAAGTCGGTCAAAAGCCTTTGATATATCACAAAAAATCATACACATAATTTCTTTATCTTCCATAGCTAAACAAATTCTGTGATAAATCTCAATCATTTGATGAAATGTTGAATGACCAGGAACGAAACCTGACTGGAATTTATACAATAGCTTATGTTCAAAAATGAAATTAAAAATATGTTTATAAACTATTCTTTCAAAAACTTTACCCACACAACTTAACAATGCAATAGGACGATAGTTTGAAACCATCGATTTATCCCCTTTTTTGAAAAAAGCTAAAACATTAGCATCTTTCCAGCAACTTGGAAATTTGGAGGTTCTCATTGAATAATTAAATATAAATAATAAAGGTACACACACACTATTAGCAGTATATTTCAGCATTTGATGACTAATACAATCTTCACCGGATGCTTTACCAATTTCCAAAGATTTGAGTATGTCTTTAATCTCATTCTCCGTTATTTCCTCAATATCTAAGCTATGTTGGGTACGAAGTGGTAAATCTGGAGGTGTAACTCCATCATCCGAAGATGTAGAAATATTACAAAAATATGAGTTAAGCAAATCTGCTTTTTCTTTTTCACCAACAGAAATTTCATTAGTATTTGGATTTATCAACGGAGGAATCGACGTAGAACGACATTTACCCATAACTTTTTTAACGAGAGACCAGAATGCTTTCGGGTTTTTGTTTGACTTTTCGTCCAAGAGACCATTAGCGTTTAAGTAAAACTGTTCCTTTGCATGAATAATCATGTTATTTACTTTGTTACGTTGAACTTTGAATTTTATAGTATTTTGTACAGTTCTAAATTTCCGTAAATATGGGGTCAGTAAATTCCATATGGGATCATATGGATAAGAGCGAAGCTCGAATCCCCATATGGAATTAACTGATCCCATATCGAATCCCCATGTGGAATTTACTGATCCCATATATATCGTATTAGGTCACTAGCACACCGTGTAACGAAATTATCTTACCGACTATCTTCACATGAGGTATTTTGACTAGCGGCCTATCAAAGTCATCAAGTCTTCAATACTTAGTATTAAGAGCTTACTTCCATTTGTTTATACAGAAAACAAACGCCAACAATAACAACTTTTTAGCTTTAAATTTGTTTTATGGATTTATTTCAAGCGTTCATTACATGTATCAATTTCTTCGTATGTTGAATCCTTTCATATTTCTTTTTTTTTTTTTGAAAGTGAAGTAACTCCGTTATGCCAAAAAAAAAAATTGTTAGCTTTAATTATGTTATATGAACTTATTTTCCCTTACCGAAAAATAAGCCCTGCGGCAAACATTTGCCGCAAGTTTGCAGCAAACATTTGCTGCAAACTTGCCGCAACCATTTTACCATGCAAATGAAGGTTGCGACAAGCTTGCTGCAAACATAATTATGCAAATTAGATTTGCTGCAATTGTTTTCTGCAAGCTTGCGGCAATTGTTTGTTGCAAACTTGCGGTTAACTTGCAGGAACTACACATATACCAATGTCATTTGTGTAGACACATTCAATTTATCTCTTTCAAATTACACAGCAATATTTTTAAAAAGTCAATTCCTGCCTGTATACAAATAGTCATTGTAAGAATTCTTGCAAACTTATGAGATTTAAGGAAATACATATATGCATTTGCCTGCCCAATGATGTGGGGTCGGGTAATCGCCAGTCTGTTGATGTAGGCCACCAAATCCTCCAAATCTCTGGCCTGAGTCCCCAGTCTCCCTCTGAGTAAAGTTGTCCTAGGGCATGTGTCCTCTGTCCTGAAACCCCAGTCTCCCTTGCCTTATAGTTTTTTTGGGATGGCCTCTGGTCTGACACTCCAGTCTCCCTCTGAGAAAATTTGTCCTCGGGTGTCCTCTGGCCCAACACCCCAGTCTCCCTTTGTGTATAACTGTTCTGGTGTGTCCTCTGTCCTGACACCCCAGTTCCCCTTGCCTTATAGTTTCTTTGGGATGTTCTCTGGTCTGACACCCCAGTCTCCCTTTGAGTAAAGTTGTCCTGGGGTGTCCTCTGTCCTGACACCTCTGTCCCCTTTGCTGTGTAGCTGCGTTGGGTTGTCCTTTGCCACGACACCCCAGTCTCCCTATTTCCTCCTCCATGTTGGAATGTGTTCTGTGCAGACATCCCCGCTCTTCCCCTTGATCCGGACTGGGGTGTCCGCCTCTCTTGAGCGTCTCTAAGGGCCCTCTGTAGCCTAGCGGTTCCTCTGCAGGGTATTCTTTCTGCCTATTCCACCTTCTCTTCCTATCCTCGGTGGTCTCCTTCTTCTCTTGAAAGCCCTACCCAGTGGAGAGACGCTGTGAGCATCCCGGTCGGCTGGAATGCTCACACGGGTGTCCCTAGCCATCGGGACAGCGGCCCCTGGAGTGCTCCTGATAACGGAGCAGCGGCTCCTTCCTCCACTGGGGTCCTTAGCTGTTCCCTCCCTACTACCTGACCGAGCCCTTTCCCTGGCATTGGGGCTCCCATCCCTGGTGCTCCTAACTACCCCGGAACCCCACTCCAAACTCATATCCCAAGCCTTTGGGGATGGGTACCTGTTGTCCCCAGAGATGGCTTCCCCTGTGACCTCAGCTTCCCCCTCCTGACCCTTTCTATCTCTCAGGCTTTGGGTATTCCCTTCAACTGAGGGGACCCTATCTTGGTGTCGTCCCCTGGGGCTTACCTCTCTCTTCTCTTCCCTCTTCTCCTCGGCAGGCCAACTCCTCTTCGGGCTGCCTCCAGTACTCTCGTCACTGGACATCTCTAATGCTATATATATATTTAATGCTCCCTGCAAATACAAAATATACATTTTCAGGGCCAAACATACTAACATCTGGCCTCGTCATTAAATATAACAGTTATCTAACTAGATAATCATGAACAGTGTAAATAGTTGCCTTCATATGTAAAATCTCTTAAAACTATATACAATGACTTAAAAACTCCTTATGTACAACAGCCTCCTTATTGCACTGTATTCAGAACCCTTCCTACGGGCTGACCTCCGCAGTCCAATAGGGTTCAGACTAGCTTGCGGTGGATCTGCTTTACTTTTTTTGATCTTACAACCAGAGCATATATAGTCCTGGTTCTCCCACTCTTCAGCTTCCTGTGGAGAAATTCCCATCCACCTTACTGCACTTGTCACAGGAGATCATAAACTCCCCTGTATATAATAAGGTCCTCGGCAAGTGCAGTACAGTGCCCCAGTACTATCTGTTGAGGCATTTGTTTTCCCGCCCTCAGTTGATTGCAGGGTGGGGAGCATCGGGTCCACCCCGACAGGACCTTGAACACTAGCTTGAGAAGGGGTTACATGGTTATTAATTTGCATTGCTTGTGCCACCCCTCCGTTTTGAAACTCTACTATTGCCCGGTTGACCCATGCCGGTAGCTCCCTATCCCTACACAGCTTTAAACGGTCGTGATTCACCATGGTGAGAGCTTTCTTCATTTTTACCTTATACATGTAAGGGGAGATCCTTTCTAGGATGACCCCGTTCCCCTCCACATAAGCCTTAGCTTCTTACACTTTCATGGCAGTGAAGTTGTGTCCAGCTTATAGACAACGTCCCCTAATTTGTAGGGATGGCAACGAGTACTCGAGTACTCGGGTACTCGCTCGGAAGACCGAGTACTCGCGTACAGTTTTAGTACTCGGATACTCGTTTGCTTTTTATACATCTTGAGATAGTTCTCTTCACATTTCCACTCAATTTTAGTTATGTTGAAATTTCTCCTTCGTAATACTCAATAAAATAAATTAATAACATAACTATGTTTATCCTGAGGATACTATCTGGTATAGTAGTACCAGCAACGTCCTTTCCTTTCGAGGGAATATTTTCATGTGCACTCCTTGTAACAAAAAAATAGAGAGTTTAAAAGTCTTTCGTCTGAAATTGTTGACCAAATCATATTTTTAAACGAACACAAAATCAAAGTAACCTGCGGGGAACTCGAGTACTCGAGTATTATGACCGAGTATCCGAGTATTAAATTTCAGATCTTTTGACATCCCTACTAAAAACCCACCCTCTGCAGAATCTTGGCCAGTGACCAGTATTTCGTTTACAGACCGCCCCCCCCCTCCCCCCCCCCCCACACACACACCTGTTCCTTTGGATGCAAATGGGACCACGTCATCCACATCGATCATAAATTTAGACCACTGTGCTTGAGCCCTTGCACAATATGGACAACCCCCACAGGGCAGGGTTGCAAAGTTGACATCAGTTTTAAAGTCCTGACATAGAGAGTCAACAGGCATTCTGGACAAGGCATCCGCGTTTATGTGCTTGGAGCCCGCCCTATGTCGCACTTCCATGTGATATTGGTTCAACTCCTTGAGCCACCTGGCCAGCTGCCCTTGGTGCTGATTAAAGCGAAGCAGCCAGGTGAGGCTACTGTGGTCTGTGCGGACTACACAAGTCCTTCCGACTACACAAGTCCTTCCGAGCAAGTAGTGCCAAAACTGTCTGGTGAAGCGTACTGCTGCTAGGAGCTCCTTCCGGGTGGTGCAATACCGCCTTTGCTCTGGAGTTAGAGTGAAACTGGCATAGCAAACTACCCTTTCCTCCCCATTTTGTAATTGGGACAAGACTGCCCCTATTGCAAAGTCCGAGGCATCTGTATCTAGGACAAATGGATCAGAAGTATTCGGCAGGGCCAGTAGGGGTGCAGAGGTGAGAGCCTCCCGCAGTATATCGAATGCCTCCTGCTGTGTTTCCCCCATGTGAAAGACCTTTTGCCTGTAACATCTTGAAGTGGGGCTCCGATTTTAGAATACCCCTCAATGAAAGCCCGGTGATAATTGGCGAACCCAAGAAAACGGTCTACCGTTTTCGTATTGTGAAGGGTTGGCCATTTCTTCACATCCTCTATATAGTCTGGTCCAATATTCATACCCTTCCTGCTTACTACTCTGCCAAGGAATTCTACCTGTTCTTGAAACAGTTAACATTTTTTTGGCTTAAGCTTGAGGCCTTATTTTCTAAAGCGCTATAAGACCGCTCTTAGGTTGGCCAAATGAGAAACTATATCCTTTCCAAGAACCAAAATGTCATCTATAAAGGCCAACACTATATCCCACGTTAAACCCCCTCAGAACCAAGCTTATGACCCTTGCATAAGTAGCTTGGGCATTACAGAGCCCAAATGTCATCCTGGCAAACTCAAAAAGGCCGTATTTTGAAATAAATGCAGTTTTTGACCTATCCTCCTTCTTGATTTTCACTTGCCAATACGCTGAGTTAGCGTCCAGCTTGGAGTACACTCGATTCCCTGCAAGGGTATCCAGGCACTCTTCTACTAACGCTAAGGGGAATACATCTTTCACATAGGTAGAGTTCAAAGACCTATAGTCAATGCACCACCTGACTCCCGTCCCTCTTTCTTACCAGTACTGGGGCAGGGCACCATTCAGAAACTGAAGGCTGAATGACCCCTGCCTCAAACATTTTCTTTCAGTGGGTCTCCTCCTCCTGAGCAAACCCAATAGGGGTTCTTCTCATTCGTTGCTTTATCGGAGGGTGTCCCGCGGTGTCAATTTGATGCTCAATGGCTGAAAAGTTCTCTAAATCAAACTCACTTGCTGCGAAGACATCCCCATTCTCCCTTAACAGAGATGTCAAGGCTTCTTGTTCTTGGTTTCCCAGCAGATCAAAGAGATCTCTGGGGTGCTCTGGGACTCCCTGGTCAGACTCTGTTTGGCCAGTACCAACCCCACCCCTGTACCTACTACCCGTACCTTTGCTGGGACTTCTATTGTCTCCACTTTTACTGCCTGGGCAATTAATTCCCCTTGACACACGTGCACATGCTTATCTGAAGTATTTATCAGACACACTACTGGTTGGCTTCCCCCTGCATGTAAAGTGCGGGGGACCAAAAGACCAGAGTGGATGCCTGCCTCAACAATATGACTTGGCATTTCACAGTTAACTTGACAGCTGAGCTTCATCACTGAATTAGGCGGCACCATAACTTTCTCACGACTTGTCACATTAGCTACCATTGGTGCTTGCCAGACCTTGTCCCCATCAGACATTTGCTAGTCGATTTAATGTGCCCTTAATAAATCAAAACCGAGAAGCATGTCGTCCTCTATAGGGGCCACGTACAGATTTGTCTAAATGAGCTTGGAACCCAGTTCCAAATTCACTGGCCCGTCAACATACCCATTCATTTGCAACCCCTTTCCTGCAGTTTTCATTATGACCTCCCTGGGGATTGGTGGAACCGATTTTAGGGACCTGTACACCTCTTCTGATATTAGGGTTACTTCTGCTGCAGTATCTACTACAGCAAACAAACTCTGCCCCTGAACTTTCATGGGTACCCTAAATATAGTTCCAGACCGGAGCTGACAGACAGTGACTATTTCGCAATCATTTCCCTCATCAACCAATGTGGTGTCTGCTTCCCCCTCTGATGAGGAGGTCCCACTGTTATGGGCTTCCTCGTTACTTTTCAGGGCAGTATCAATGGTGCTTACCGCCCTGAGAGGGCTATGACCTATAGTGGAGTCCCAGCTTCCCTGGGTCTCTCCATAACTGGCCATAGTTACTTCTGCTGTGCTGGTACCTCCGCGTTCAAACCATAAGCTCTCTGCTGGTATTTCACCCCTCTCTTCACCCCAGGGTCCCACTGGTCATGGGAAGGCACTGACTGAACAATAGGGGGTCCCAATTTGATTTGTTCCCTAGAGTCTAGATGAACAACCCCAATAAAGAACTTGAAGGGCAAGACTCCTGCCTGGTTACCTGGGCATAAAATAGCCCTAATGGGTGCCCAAAGGGAACTCGTAACCCTCTGCTTGAGCCCTTGGGACATCTATCATTATCTCTACTTTCGAATGAGGCTTGAAGGTAGGGGGTACCTCACTCAATAGATGAATGTGCTGCCTATTCATCCGTCTCAATCCTTCCTCTTCTATATCCCCCAAGCTAGCATGGTTGTGCAGTGGTAGGCATGTGCAACAGTATTTTCCTCTACTGAGGGCATACCAAAAGATCCCACATCAATGGAATGCCCCTGGTTTGCCTTTATTTTCCACCAACCATGATCTGGGTCCCTCTCTAAAGTGAAACGTTTGTCCACATCTACCTCAACCAGACGGGTGGGCTCCTTAAGGGTGTACCCCGACAACCCTGAGTGCCTAGACAGGAGCTCATCAACATAAACAAATTCCCCAGGGAAAACCTTTAGTCCCCATTTACTGGCACCATACCGCACCACATATATCAGTGTTTTTGACAACCGACGGTCAACTCCATGGTCTTGTATTACTTCCTCCTCTGAATCGGAGGAAGCATTCCCTTTATTCTCTCATGGACACTCAGGCGCTAGGTTATTTACAGACCCTGTGTCCTGGGTGCCCTCCCCTTCAGACTCTGACGATAATGCCCCCTCGCCCTCTTGTAGTTTTTTGGGCATTACCTCCTTCCCCGGACATACTGATTCTGGACAATGATATCCCAAGGTCACTTCTCCCACATTTTGCTCCCTAAACTGCACATCTGTCGACAGGCTAAACTCTATTTTCAGGGGCTTGCTCTGGCCTCTGAAGCTGTCCCGTTGGAGTTTAACGGATTTGGTATTGTACGAGTTTGGTCAGCAAAAGTGACAGTTCTCTCTTTAGACCGCAGATTTGGGCACTCATTTCGAAGATGTCCGGGCTTATAGAAGTGATAAAATACACTTTCCCGCCCAGACCCTCGATATGAGGATGGAATGCTTGATTGAGACCTTCCTCTAAATTTTCGGCAGTCCCGTTTGAAATGTCCCCTCTCCCCACATTGGAAGCATTCTCCTGTAGCTGGCCGTCCGCCCGGTGAGGGGCTTCTTGCCGTAAGGCGAGTGAGGAGTTTCCTAAATTGGTCCATCATGTCGTCCAATTTTTCATGTACTTGACCAAGTTTATTTTCAAACTTCTTATTGGTCTTTTCTAATTCACTTTTCCATGTACTCGCTGGGGCCCTCTCAGGGGCCATAGTAGCCCTTACCTGAGTTACCTGATACTCATGGAAAACCTCTGGGTGGTCTTCATACCGTCCACTTATTACCTGCCTAACTTTACGCCTATTTCGCTTACCATACATTGCCTGGGTGTTATGTTGGAATAGCCGTATTTTATCTACGGCCTCCTCCATGCTTTGGGGCTGAAGGTTAGAGACTTGCACCCCCAACTCCTTGTTTTCGATGCCTTGGCACAGCCGCATTACGGCTTGCTCGTACATGTAATCGTACGGGAGGTTTCTAAATGGTAGGCACTTAAAGTTAACCATCGAGGGACGTTAACTACCGAGGGTAGTAATGAATATTCATCTTTACCGAATGATTGACAGCGATGTAAATAAAAACATGAGAGTGATTACCGTGTGTCAACGTCATATCAAATTAATTCAATTTAATTGTTAGAAATACTGTTTTCTTCTGAAAATTAAAAAATAAATAAAATTGAATGGAATGGAATGATATTGAGCTATGTACAATACAGTAAATAATAGCAATTAGAATTAGACGGTAGACAAGCATATTTTGCCTATTGATTCTTTTTTGCATGCCTATTTGGTTATATTATAATGCACTAATTGTTTTGATACTGTTTAATGTTTAAATAAGACCCATATGTGAACCATTTATGCACTTTTAATATAAAGATCAGATTCACACAGGATCATACAGTTCGAGCTAACTATTTTATGTACGAGAGCTATTACTAATGTAACGGTGATGCTGAGATAATCTCCCTTTGCTAGAATATGGGATGACGCAAAATGAACTATATCACTGTGCAAGAACGGAATAGCAAAGTGAATATATAAATCAAACTGTACTGGGATGATTTGGTAAACGTTTATCCAACTTACTGGATATTTTATGAAAGATTTTGCCATTTGTATAGAGGAATTATACCTTTTCAAATAAACTTGGGAGAATAATACACTAATTATAGAATTTTTGGCAGCTTTTAACGAACTAATCTTGTCAAATATACATCAAATTCATAGTCTTTGAATATAAATTTGTTGCGTGTAATTGTTAAATATTTAATGCGATGACCTGAAATGAGATTTTGATTACAACGATTAAGAAAAAATTCTGATTAATTCAAACGCAATACTTCAAAATGCGAGTCTTAATTATTGTCGCAATAATAAAAACCTCGCATTAATTTCTGAATTTACAGACATCTGTACCGTCAGCGTACCGTGATCTGTTAAAGGTTTTTTTTAATAGTTAATTCCGGTGTCACTTTGTCTCTTTTAGAAAGTTGTCTCACTGGCAATCATGCCATATCTTCTTCTTTTATATAATAAAACAAAAACCTGAACGACTTTACATTATAAATTAAAATGCATCCTAGTCGTGATGGAAACAGAGTCAAATGAACAAATGGACTAGATGAAACTGAACGAAAAAAAGAAAGAAAACAACAATTTGATCTGATAGGGGTGAATTCTATTCTTTATTCAAACTCGAGTTAGGTTTGGAACCGTATTTATTGCGATTATTACCCAAGGACAGATATAACATATCTAAACTTCGATGCTCGAATTTGAAGTTACCTATTGACACGGGTAGATGGGCGGGGATCGCGAGGGAAAATAGAATATGTACATTATGTAATGAGGGAATAGGGGACGAGTTTCATATATTGTTTACCTGTAAAAATGCTGATGTGTCTGCTCTTAGATCAAAGTTTGTACCAAATTACTATGTAATGAATCCAAGCAAGAAGAAATTCACTGGCTTGTTGTCTATATGTAACGTACAAGTTCGAAGGAAATTATCAATTTTCGTAAAGAAAATCATAAAATACTTAATCTAATTATACCAATTGTCTTTTAAAATAAACTATGTATTTGTGTTTCGTTTGTCCTGTCTCGCTATGTATTATCTTAATATGGTTGTATATATTATTGTCCTCTTGTACACAAGTATGTGTCTGAGGTTATGAATAAAATCTTGAAATTTTGATACAAGAAAAGATTATATTTGCTTCGGCTTTTTCCATTTGCCCCAATCTGCACTTAATTAGCGCCTATTTTTTTTATTTCTTTGCGCCAAATTTATTTTCTTCATTTGCACAAATTAACAGGTAAACACAAGTCATGAGGCATATAAGATGTATAGAATTTATTTATATAATAACAAAAATATTCCTTCTGGCCTTTTGCCACCTGCCACTTGCTCACACGTGACGGGGAGGAGGAGGGGGATTGAAAGCAGGATAAGTTTATTGCAAGTGTACATCACACTTGAAGTAGCACTTTATAAAATAAGATTGTAACAGTTTGACATAAAAGGCACATTTGCATATGCACAAATCTTTTTTAACTGAGTATTGTCATGCAAACACTTCTGTTGAACTGCAACTTTGTGATATCTTCCCTACAATACAGCATCCCCTTTTTATCAAAATTTGTAGAAGTTAAAGCCTGTTTTTTTCTTTATGGCATCGGTTCCATATATGAAAGTAAATGTTCGGGTACCAGAAGTGTGATTAAATGATGATACCCATGAGCTCAACATGCGTCTATACACACATTTATCTATATTGTAGCTTGTGTTCATTGAATTGCTGCGTTTGGTTAAACAAGTTTAATTGTATCATCTAAATTTATCAGACCTAACCTTTCGAATCAATTTGGCGCAAATTAAAAAATGTCAATGTGCGCAAATGAAAAAAAATATGCTTTTTCAAAATTGGCGTAATTGTCATACGTACATTCACCGATCACATATTACTGGTTAGATTAAAAAATAATATATTATTTAGATTAAGAAGTACTTTAAGAAATTGATTGATTGTTGTTTGCCATCAGTACAGCCGCAAATATTTCAGACAAGTTCAGGGAGAAAACTAAATAATGAATACAATAGGGAATGTTACTGTTCAAATAAATGTCATCGGTCATTCAGAGTGAAGTATAGATACGAAACTTTGGACCGTCGATTGAAAATAGTTTGTTTTGATAACAACCGCCGGTAGGTATAGACAAATACGGTTGATAGACGGTATATAGGAGCACTAAATTCTATGTTAACCGACAGTAGGTATAAGGCAGGAACCATTTGATTTTCTGGGGGGGGGGGGGGGGCTATGGTTTTTTTTGGAAAAAAAAGTTTGTTTCCAGGTTTTGGTGAAAAAAATAATTTGTTTTGGACCCTGAGAAAAAAAAAATGTTTGTTTCACCCTCAGCTGCCACTATATGTAATGCTAAAATTGAAAGAAGAAAATTGTTTTTGGTTTGTCGCTAAAAAAATAGATTGTTCTTCGCCGAAGGCGAAAAAAAAAAGTTTGCACAGAAAAAAAAAACCATAGCCCCCCCCCCCCCCCCCCAGAAAATCAAATGGTTGCTGCCTAAAGAAATACTATTGAAAGACGGTATATAAAGGAACACTATATTTTACGTTAACCACCGACGGTAGGTATAAAGAAATACTGTTAATAGACGGTATGTAGGAGCACTATATTGTATGTTAACCACCGACGGTAGGTAAATTCAGATACTTTTGACAGACGGTATGAGCACTATATACGGACCATATAATACGTTATATTGACCATCGACGGTAGGTATCAATGAAAACTGTTGATAGACGGTTTATAGGAGCACTTTATTGTATGTTAACCACCGACAGTATGTATAGACACATAATTTTAATAGACAGCACTATATTTTACGTAAACCACCGACGGTAGGTATAGACAAATACTTTTGATATACGGTATATAGGAGTACTGTATTGCTTGTTAACCACCGATGGTAGGTATAAACAGGTACTGTTGATATACGGTATATAGGAGTACTATATGTCATGTTAACCACCGACGGTAGGTATAGACTAAATACTGTTGATAGACAGTATATAGGAGGACTATATTGCATGTTAACCACCGACGATAGGTATAGACAAATACTGTTGATATACGGTATATAGGTGCACTGTATTGCATGTTAACCACCGACGGTGGGTATAGAAACAGGTTAGAAACATAGTGTTGATAGACGGTATATAGGATCACTCTATTGCATGTTAACCACCGATGGTAGGTATAGACAGGTACTGTTGATATACGGCATATAGGAGTACTGTATGGCATGTTAACCACCGACGGTAGGTAGAGACAAATACTGTTGATAGACGATATATAGGAGTACTGTATGGCATGTTAACCACCAACGGTAGGTATAGACAAATACTGTTGATAGACAGTATATAGGAGGACTATATTGCATGTTAACCACCGACGGTAGGTATAGACAAATACTGTTGATAGACGGTATATAGAAGCACTATATGGTATGTTAACTACCAACAGTAGGTATAGACTAAAACTCTTGATAGACGGTATATAGGAGCGCTATATTGTATGTTAACTACCAACAGTAGGTATAGACTAAAACTCTTGATAGACAGTATATAGGAGCACTATATTTAATGTTAACTACCAACAGTAGGTATAGACTAAAACTCTTGATAGACGGTATATAGGAGCACTATATTGTATGTTAACAATACCGACGGTAGGTATAGACAAATACTGTTGATAGACGGTATATACACATGTAGGAGCACTATATTGTATGTTAACTACCGACAGTAGGTATAGACAAATACTGTTGATAGGAGCACTGTATTGTATGTTAACTACCAACAGTAGGTAAAGACTAAAACTCTTGATAGACGGTATATGTAATAGCACTAATTGTATGTTAATCACCGACGGTAGGTATAGACAAATACTGGTTATAGACGGTATATAGGAGCACTATATTGTATGTTAACTACCGACAGTAGGTATAGACAAATACTGGTGATAGACGGTATATAGGAGCACTATATTGTATGTTAACCACCGACGGTAGGTATAGACAAATACTGCTGATAGACGGTATATAGGAGCACTATATTGTATGTTAACCACCGACGGTAGGTATAGACATATACTGCTGATAGACGGTATATAGGTGCACTATATTGTATGTTACCTTCCGACAGTAGGTATAGACAAATACTGTTGATAGACGGTATATAGGAACACTATATTGTATGTTAACTACCGACAGTAGGTATAGACAAATACTGGTGATAGACGGTATATAGGAGCACTATATTGTATGTTAACTACCGACAGGAGGTATAGACTAAAACTCTTGATAGACGGTATATAGGAGCACTATATTGTATGTTAACTACCGACAGTAGGTATAGACAAATACTGGCGATAGACGGTATATAGGAGCACTATATTGTATGTTAACCACCGACGGTAGGTATAGACAAATACTGCTGATAGACGGTATATAGGAGCACTTTATTGTATGTTAACTACCGACAGTAGGTATAGACAAATACTGTTGATAGACGGTATATAGGAGCACTGTATTGTATGTTAACTACCGACAGTAGGTATAGACAAATACTGTTGATAGACGGTATATGGGAGCACTATATTGTATGTTAACTACCGACGGTAGGTATAGATAAATACTGTTGATAGACAGTATATAGGAGCACTATATTGTATGTTAACTACCAACGGTAGGTATAGACACATACTGTTGATACACAGTATATAGGAGCACTATATTGTATGTTAACTACCGACGGTAGGTATAGACAAATACTGTTGATAGACGGTATATGGGAGCACTATATTGTATGTTAACCACCGACGGTAGGTATAGACAAATACTGTTGATAGACGGTATATAGGAACACTATATTGTATGTTAACTACCGACAGTAGGTATAGACAAATACTGGTGATAGACGGTATATAGGAGCACTATATTGTATGTTAACTACCGACAGTAGGTATAGACTAAAACTCTTGATAGACGGTATATAGGAGCACTATATTGTATGTTAACCACCGACAGTAGGTATAGACAAATACTGTTGATAGACGATATATAGGTGCACTATATTGTATGTTACCTTCCAACAGTAGGTATAGACAAATACTGTTGATAGACGGTATATAGGAACACTATATTGTATGTTAACTACCGACAGTAGGTATAGACAAATACTGGTGATAGACGGTATATAGGAGCACTATATTGTATGTTAACTACCGACAGTAGGTATAGACTAAAACTCTTGATAGACGGTATATAGGAGCACTATATTGTATGTTAACCACCGACGGTAGGTATAGACAAATACTGTTGATAGACGGTATATACATTGTAGGAGCACTATATTGTATGTTAACCACCGACGGTAGGTATAGACAAATACTGTTGATAGATGGTATATAGAAGCACTATATTGTATGTTAACTACCGACAGTAGGTATAGACAAATACTGTTGATAGACGGTATATGGGAGCATTATATTGTATGTTAACCACCGACGGTAGGTATAGACATATACTGTTGATAGATGGTATATAGGAGCACTATATTGTATGTTAACCACCGACGGTAGGTATAGACAAATACTGTTGATAGACGGTATATAGAAGCACTGTATTGTATGTTAACTACCAACAGTAGGTAAAGACTAAAACTCTTGATAGACGGTATATGTAATAGCACTATATCGTATGTTAATCACCGACGGTAGGTATAGACAAATACTGGTTATAGACGGTATATAGGAGCACTATATTGTATGTTAACTACCGACAGTAGGTATAGACAAATACTGGCGATAGACGGTATATAGAAGCACTATATTGTATGTTAACCACCGACGGTAGGTATAGACAAATACTGCTGATAGACGGTATATAGGAGCACTATATTGTATGTTAACCACCGACGGTAGGTATAGACAAATACTGCTGATAGACGGTATATAGGTGCACTATATTGTATGTTACCTTCCGACAGTAGGTATAGACAAATACTGTTGATGACGGTATATAGGAACACTATATTGTATGTTAACTACCGACAGTAGGTATAGACAAATACTGGTGATAGACGGTATATAGGAGCACTATATTGTATGTTAACTACCGACAGTAGGTATAGACTAAAACTCTTGATAGACGGTATATAGGAGCACTATATGGTATGTTAACCACCGACGGTAGGTATAGACAAATACTGGTGATAGACGGTATATACACATGTAGGAGCACTATATTGTATGTTAACTACCGACAGTAGGTATAGACAAATACTGTTGATAGGAGCACTGTATTGTATGTTAACTACCAACAGTAGGTAAAGACTAAAACTCTTGATAGACGGTATATGTAATAGCACTATATCGTATGTTAATCACCGACGGTAGGTATAGACAAATACTGGTTATAGACGGTATATAGGAGCACTATATTGTATGTTAACTACCGACAGTAGGTATAGACAAATACTGGTGATAGACGGTATATAGGAGCACTATATTGTATGTTAACCACCGACGGTAGGTATAGACAAATACTGCTGATAGACGGTATATAGGAGCACTATATTGTATGTTAACCACCGACGGTAGGTATAGACATATACTGCTGATAGACGGTATATAGGTGCACTATATTGTATGTTACCTTCCGACAGTAGGTATAGACAAATACTGTTGATAGACGGTATATAGGAACACTATATTGTATGTTAACTACCGACAGTAGGTATAGACAAATACTGGTGATAGACGGTATATAGGAGCACTATATTGTATGTTAACTACCGACAGGAGGTATAGACTAAAACTCTTGATAGACGGTATATAGGAGCACTATATTGTATGTTAACTACCGACAGTAGGTATAGACAAATACTGGCGATAGACGGTATATAGGAGCACTATATTGTATGTTAACCACCGACGGTAGGTATAGACAAATACTGCTGATAGACGGTATATAGGAGCACTTTATTGTATGTTAACTACCGACAGTAGGTATAGACAAATACTGTTGATAGACGGTATATAGGAGCACTGTATTGTATGTTAACTACCGACAGTAGGTATAGACAAATACTGTTGATAGACGGTATATGGGAGCACTATATTGTATGTTAACTACCGACGGTAGGTATAGATAAATACTGTTGATAGACAGTATATAGGAGCACTATATTGTATGTTAACTACCAACGGTAGGTATAGACACATACTGTTGATACACAGTATATAGGAGCACTATATTGTATGTTAACTACCGACGGTAGGTATAGACAAATACTGTTGATAGACGGTATATGGGAGCACTATATTGTATGTTAACCACCGACGGTAGGTATAGACAAATACTGTTGATAGACGGTATATAGGAACACTATATTGTATGTTAACTACCGACAGTAGGTATAGACAAATACTGGTGATAGACGGTATATAGGAGCACTATATTGTATGTTAACTACCGACAGTAGGTATAGACTAAAACTCTTGATAGACGGTATATAGGAGCACTATATTGTATGTTAACCACCGACAGTAGGTATAGACAAATACTGTTGATAGACGATATATAGGTGCACTATATTGTATGTTACCTTCCAACAGTAGGTATAGACAAATACTGTTGATAGACGGTATATAGGAACACTATATTGTATGTTAACTACCGACAGTAGGTATAGACAAATACTGGTGATAGACGGTATATAGGAGCACTATATTGTATGTTAACTACCGACAGTAGGTATAGACTAAAACTCTTGATAGACGGTATATAGGAGCACTATATTGTATGTTAACCACCGACGGTAGGTATAGACAAATACTGTTGATAGACGGTATATACATTGTAGGAGCACTATATTGTATGTTAACCACCGACGGTAGGTATAGACAAATACTGTTGATAGATGGTATATAGAAGCACTATATTGTATGTTAACTACCGACAGTAGGTATAGACAAATACTGTTGATAGACGGTATATGGGAGCATTATATTGTATGTTAACCACCGACGGTAGGTATAGACATATACTGTTGATAGATGGTATATAGGAGCACTATATTGTATGTTAACCACCGACGGTAGGTATAGACAAATACTGTTGATAGACGGTATATAGAAGCACTGTATTGTATGTTAACTACCAACAGTAGGTAAAGACTAAAACTCTTGATAGACGGTATATGTAATAGCACTATATCGTATGTTAATCACCGACGGTAGGTATAGACAAATACTGGTTATAGACGGTATATAGGAGCACTATATTGTATGTTAACTACCGACAGTAGGTATAGACAAATACTGGCGATAGACGGTATATAGAAGCACTATATTGTATGTTAACCACCGACGGTAGGTATAGACAAATACTGCTGATAGACGGTATATAGGAGCACTATATTGTATGTTAACCACCGACGGTAGGTATAGACAAATACTGCTGATAGACGGTATATAGGTGCACTATATTGTATGTTACCTTCCGACAGTAGGTATAGACAAATACTGTTGATGACGGTATATAGGAACACTATATTGTATGTTAACTACCGACAGTAGGTATAGACAAATACTGGTGATAGACGGTATATAGGAGCACTATATTGTATGTTAACTACCGACAGTAGGTATAGACTAAAACTCTTGATAGACGGTATATAGGAGCACTATATTGTATGTAAACCACCGACGGTAGGTATAGACATATACTGCTGATAGACGGTATATAGGTGCACTATATTGTATGTTACCTTCCGACAGTAGGTATAGACAAATACTGTTGATAGACGGTATATAGGAACACTTTATTGTATGTGAACTACCGACAGTAGGTATAGACAAATACTGTTGATAGACGGTATATAGGAGCACTGTATTGTATGTTAACTACCAACAGTAGGTAGAGTCTAAAACTCTTGATAGACGGTATATGTAATAGCACTATATCGTATGTTAATCATCGACGGTAGGTATAGACAAATACTGGTTATAGACGGTATATAGGAGCACTATATTGTATGTTAACCACCGACGGTAGGTATAGACAAATACTGGTGATAGACGGTATATACACATGTAGGAGCACTATATTGTATGTTAACTACCGACAGTAGGTATAGACAAATACTGTTGATAGGAGCACTGTATTGTATGTTAACTACCAACAGTAGGTAAAGACTAAAACTCTTGATAGACGGTATATGTAATAGCACTATATCGTATGTTAATCACCGACGGTAGGTATAGACAAATACTGGTTATAGACGGTATATAGGAGCACTATATTGTATGTTAACTACCGACAGTAGGTATAGACAAATACTGGTGATAGACGGTATATAGGAGCACTATATTGTATGTTAACCACCGACGGTAGGTATTGACAAATACTGCTGATAGACGGTATATAGGAGCACTATATTGTATGTAAACCACCGACGGTAGGTATAGACATATACTGCTGATAGACGGTATATAGGTGCACTATATTGTATGTTACCTTCCGACAGTAGGTATAGACAAATACTGTTGATAGACGGTATATAGGAACACTATATTGTATGTTAACTACCGACAGTGGGTATAGACAAATACTGGTGATAGACGGTATATAGGAGCACTATATTGTATGTTAACTACCGACAGGAGGTATAGACTAAAACTCTTGATAGACGGTATATAGGAGCACTATATTGTATGTTAACTACCGACAGTAGGTATAGACAAATACTGGCGATAGACGGTATATAGGAGCACTATATTGTATGTTAACCACCGACGGTAGGTATAGACAAATACTGCTGATAGACGGTATATAGGAGCACTTTATTGTATGTGAACTACCGACAGTAGGTATAGACAAATACTGTTGATAGACGGTATATAGGAGCACTGTATTGTATGTTAACTACCAACAGTAGGTAGAGTCTAAAACTCTTGATAGACGGTATATGTAATAGCACTATATCGTATGTTAATCATCGACGGTAGGTATAGACAAATACTGGTTATAGACGGTATATAGGAGCACTATATTGTATGTTAACTACCGACAGTAGGTATAGACAAATACTGGCGATAGACGGTATATAGGTCCACTATATTGTATGTTACCTTCCGACAGTAGGTATAGACAAATACTGTTGATAGACGGTATATAGGAACACTATATTGTATGTTAACTACCGACAGTAGGTATAGACAAATACTGGTGATAGACGGTATATAGGAGCACTATATCGCATGTTAACTACCGACGGTAGGTTTAGAAAAAAATAAAATAATAGACGGTATATAGGAGCATTTTATTGCATGTTAATCACCGACAGTAGGTATAGACAAATACTGGTGATAGACGGTATATAGGAGCACTATATCGCATGTTAACTACCGACGGTAGGTATAATATACGATGTATAGGAGCACTATACTGTATGTTAACTACCAACAGTAGGTATAGACAAATACTGTTGATAGACGGTATATAGGAGCTCTATATTGTATGTTAACTACCTACGGTAGGTATAGACACATACTGTTGATAGACGGTATAAAGGAGAACTATATTGTATGTTAACTACCGACAGTAGGTATAGACAAATACTGTTGATAGACGGTATATAGGAGCACTATATTGTATGTTAACCACCGACGGTAGGTATAGCCAAATACTGTTGATATACGGTAAATAGGAGTACTGTATTGCATGTTAACCACCGACGGTAGGTATAGATAAATACTAGGGATGTCAAAAGATCTGAAATTTAATACTCGGATACTCGGTCATAATACTCGAGTACTCGCAAGTACTCGGATGAATCTTAAACGTCTATTGAAAAGTTTAAGTTAGATTTTAGGTGGGATGCAGTGCTTTTGTTATTACCTTTCATTAACACATTGACGAAATACAAACGTACTGCAAACATAGCTTGCTCCTCTGTTTTTTTTTTGTGTCAATGAAACAATAAATAAACGACTGCCGTTTTTACAAATAACCTATGATAGTTATCAAAGGTACCAGGATTATATAATTTAGTACGCCAGACGCGCGTTTCGTCTACATAAGACTCATCAGTGACGCTCATATCAAAATATTTATAAAGCCAAACAAGTACAAAGTTGAAGAGCATAGAGGATTCAAAATTCCAAAAAGTTGTGCCAAATACGGCTAAGGTAAACTATGCCTGGGATAAGATAGGATAATAGTAATTATTGTTGTTTGTTTACGTGTTTATGAACCAAATTTCAATAAAATCAAAATATTTTATACTGGTAACCAAAAATCAAAACTATTTGCATTTTAAGTCCGACAAAGTAGACAATATATTTAGCATCTGTTCCTGAGGAGTTGGTATTTTTTATAACACGACTTGTCTATCTAAAATTTGTCAACAACAATTATGATATTGGACTTCAAATTACTTGTGCTTTTTCGTGTTGCTCAGTATTACTTTTTCTGTGTTTTTTTTTTTGCACTATCGTTTGTCTGATTTTCTTTTTTTTCTTTAGCCTTGACGTTGTTAGTTTATTTTCAACTTTTGTGGTTGAATGTCGCTCTCATACTTTCGCATATCTCTAAATTGTAAATTAAACAATTATAGTTAAGCTTTAAAAAAAAGAGTAATTAAATTAATTTAAATATACATCTCATACCAATCAGAAGTCTTGATTAACAAACAACGGCTTGTGATGAGTTAATTATTAATCCATGAAAGTGTTGATCCGTGTACAAACACCATTAAAAATGTCTCAATCAGTTGTGTAGGGTTCCCCGCAGGTTACTTTGATTTTGTGTTCGTTTAAAAATATGATCTGGTCAACAATTTCAGACGAAAGACTGTTAAACTCTCTATTTTTTTGTTACAAGAAGTGCACATGAAAATATTCCCTCGGAAGGAAAGGACGTTGCTGGTACTACTATAACAGATAGTATCCTCAGGATAAACATAGTTATGTTATAAATTTATTTTATTGAGTATTACGAAGGAGAAATTTCAACAGAACTAAAATTGAGTGGAAATGTGAAGAGAACTATCTCAAGATGTATAAAAAGCAAACGAGTATCCGAGTACTAAAACTGTACTCGAGTACTCGGTCTTCCGAGCGAGTACCCGAGTACTCGAGTACTCGTTTCCATCCCTAATAAATACTGTTGGTAGACGGTATATAGGAGCACTATATCGCATGTTAACTACCGACGGTAGGTTTAGAAAAAATACTGATAATAGACGGTATATAGGAGCATTATATTGCATGTTAACCACCAACGTTAGGTATAGACAAGTACTATTGATAGACGGTGTGAAGGAGTACTAATTCGTATGTTAACCACTGACGGTAGGTATAGACAAATACTGTTGATATACGGTGAATAGGAGTACTGTATTGCATGTTAACCACCGACGGTAGGTATAGATAGAATGAAATTCAAAACAGTGTGGCTGTGGCCATTGATTGACACATTAAATTCATCCATTGACTGGGACAACTTACATGAACGTTTGTCTGTAACGACCACTGTTCACGACGTACCTACGATAGACATTTAAACTGTGGGGTCACCAAAGGTTTCTTTTTTTTTTTTTTTTAACAACATAATAATATTTATTCATCTAATCTTGCTTGTTACAAGTTTCACCAAGAGTCCAAGCTTCTCTTGATTTACCCTGTTACACTCCACTGATTATCCAGGGAAATAAACAGCTGATCAAACTTATTAAGTTATAAAAAATAATATAAAGTTGTATAGTTGTCTTATGCAGAGATTTATCAATGCTAAAAATTCTTTCTAATTGACAATAATATTGGACATCTTGATTTATATGCATCTATTCTTTTATTAAATTCATTTTCAAAAATGCTAAAGACATCAACAGTTTTTGTTCTCTGCTCGGATACATAGTATGACTTATATATAGAAAAACTTAATACTGTTAGTATATAATTCAGAAAATAATAATTACTATCTGTGATTTTATATCCAAATACCAGATGTTGCAATTTAATATCAAAATCTATTTTCCTTCTTCTAAAGAGTTCATAGATTTTTTGCCAAAATTTGTTCAAATATCTACACTTCAAAAAATAGTGAACATAATCTTCTTCTTGCTTACAAAAATTACATTTATCTGTCTTAGTTACTTTCCACTGCAATAACAGTTTTTTAGTTGGAACAATATAATGTAATAATTTCCATCTAAATATTTTTAATTTATTTTCAGTCATATATTCAAAAATAAATTTGTACAATGAATTCATATTAAGAGTTTCTTGTATTGGTAGGATTCTAAGCCATCTGTTTATCCCTATTGACGACTCTAGTTTTGTATTTACCAAAGAGTTGTATAACATTTTATTTGTTAATAATGTAATCTCAATAAAATTATTTTTCCATACGATTTTATTTCTCTGAATATTAATTGTAGTTTTGACAGAACTCTCTTTTTGAACAATTTGAATCCATTCTGCTGGTATAGATTTTTTTAATTTTTGAAATTCGGCGATCCAGTTTATTTTTAGCTTTAATTTGTTTAGAATGTAGATTTCTGATAATGACATTTTATCATCTAAGATATCATTTATGTAAATTAAATCACTCTTAATCCAGTTCTCAAATATGATTGGTTTATTATCAAATTTTATAGATTTATTTCCCCATATTACTTGCTTTCTTATATCAAAAAATGTGTCTGGTTGTTTTGTTTGCCCCCCGCCAGTCAAATTCCAAGACTTTATTACTTCTTTATAAAACACAGGAATATCTTTAAGATATCTTAAAGATTTGATATCACTAAAATTCATATTAAATATTGACAAAATATTGTTTGAGACATTTAAGTATTTAAATGGTATAAGCTTCCAAGTCTCAAGTTTACCATTTACCAATCTATTTACCCATGATGCTTTTAAAGCCACAAAATAACTTTTAAAGTCTACCATTTTAAGACCCCCCTTCTCATATGGACCAATCATCATGTTTCTTTTAATCTTGTCTGGTTTCCCATCCCAAATATATTTATAGCTACTGTTTTCTATTTCTTTTATATAATTTTCTGGGGTTAGACATACGCTTCCCAAGAAAGTAAACAAAGGCAATATTAAAGTCTTTATAATTAGGATTTTTCCTAAAATAGAAAGATTTCGTTTTTTCCATATCATAAATAATTTATTCATCTTTTCTATTTTACCATTCCAGTTTAACTTTTTGCATTCTTCTTTGTCATGTCCGAAAAACACCCCTAAAGCTTTAATAGGTTTATCTCCCCACTTAATCCCGACAATTTTATCTTTACAAGATTTCAATTTTCCAATCCATAATCCCTCAGTTTTATTTCTATTTAGTAGTAAACCTGAAAAGGAACCAAAAATTTCTATTTCGTTCATTGCAGCTACCACATCGTTTTTATCCTTGCAAAATAGTGTTGTGTCGTCTGCTAATTGTGAAATTTTGATACTATGACTTTTCCCATCTAATTTTATATTAATTCCTTTTACATTTTTATTATTTCTTAATCTCTGGGCCATAATTTCAACAGCCAAAACAAATAAAAGAGCCGATAAAGGACAGCCTTGTCTTATTCCACGTGAATTTTTGAAAGTTTCTGATACCCACCCATTGTTCATAACACAGGTTTGTATATCTGTGTACATTGCTTTAACCCAGTTAATAAATGAATCGTTAAAACCAAAATGTTTCAATGTTCCAAACATAAAATCCCATTCCAATGAATCGAACGCTTTTGTAAAATCTACAAAAACTAATGCCCCCTTAATATTATATGTGTCTGCGTAGTCTATTACATCTTGAATTTGTCTCAAATTAAACCCAATAAATCTGTTTTTAACATAACCGGTTTGGTCTTCATTTATAATTTTTGGCAGTACCTTTTTTAATCTTTGAGCTAGAACATATGACAAAAGTTTAAAATCTACATTTAGAAGTGAAATTGGACGGTAGTTTTCCAAAAGTAAAGGATCTCCTTTTTTAAATATTAAAGTTAATATACTGGTACGTTGTGAGTATGATAAACTTTGTTTATCGTAGCCAGTATTTAGAACATCCACAACTAAAAATTTAAGTTTATCCCAAAATTGTCTATAAAATTCAACCGTTAGACCATCAAGCCCTGGTGATTTATTTAGTTTCATTTTATAAATGCCTTGCGTGCATTCCTCTACTGTAACTTTTCCATCGCATATCAGTTTATCTTTTTCGTCTACTTGATTTTCTAATTTTGTGTCATTGATATATTTTTCAGTTAAATTTTTATTTGCAGACTTTACATTATACAAGTTTTCATAGAAATTTTTTATTTTATGGAGTAAATTTTCTTGATTAGTAATTAATTCCCCATCCTCTCCTTTTAGTTTGCTTATTGATTTTTTCACTTGCCTCTTCTTTTCTAGACCGAGGAAGTAGGAATTGTTCTTTTCCCCAAACTCAACCCATTTTTCTCTAGATCTAATTTGTGCCCCTCTTGCCTTTTCGTCATAAATGTTACTTAATTCTTTTTCTATATCTTTAATTTCTTTTTCCAAATTTTGATTTTCATCATTATTTCTCTCATCTATAAGTTCCATCTTTTGTTCCAGATCTTGTTCTAAACTACGCCTTCGCTCTCTTGTTAACTTCGCTTTATTTCTACAGTAAGTTGTAGTTACTTCCCTTACCTCGATTTTAAATCCATCCCATAAAAGCCTACAATCTATTGAGTCTTTTTTAAATGTATATTTATCAATTAAACATTTTATACATTCTTGATAATCTTTATTTTGTAATACTGAGTTATTTATTTTCCAATACCCATTTCCCCTTTCTGATAACCCTGGCTTAAATTTTAAAAATACACTTTGGTGATCAGTAGACTGTATAACAGCCGGTTTAATTTTACACCATTCTATAAGAGGTAAAAATTCTGACCCAATAAAAATCATGTCTAGTCTACTAGCTTGTGATTTATCCTTTCTTCTCCATGTAAATTGCTGTTTATTTGTGTTTAAATTTCTCCAAACATCCGTTAATTTGTTAGTTTTTATTAATTGCTTTAATCCGTTAACAGGTTGAATAAATTTACCAGTACATAAAGACTTTCTATCGATTGGTTTAAGTGCATCATTAAAATCTCCCCCTAGTATATGTATACCAAGACTGTATTCTTTCAAATTATCGCTTACTTTTTTAAAAAAAAAGAATTTCTTGAAGTTTTACAGTTCGGTGCATATATGCTGGAAAATGTGAAAATAGTATTATTTAATTGCACATTAATAAGTGCAAATCTCCCTTCACTATCACTAAATTTATTTATAAATTCAAAGCTCATTGACTTTTTAATTAAAATAGCTACACCCCTACTAGCTGTTGTACCGTTACTGCAAAAAGTTTCATATTCTGTTTTATTTTTAATTTCTCTTTCAATATTTTCGTCAAAATGTGTTTCTTGTAAAAATGTAATTTGACTTTTCTGTGCTTTTATCCATTCTATTACTCTATTCCTTTTCCCTCTAGAACCGATGCCGTTAACATTGAGACTACATAAGTTAATTGTATGTGCTAAAGCCATTATTAAAGTTACAAATTAAAGATCTTATTAGCTTTGATATATTAACTATAGCATGCATAGTACTGCTCATATTTACTATAAGATTGACATAAATATACATCATTTTAATAAAGTCATATTTATAGCACAATTTTCTATAAAATAAAAACATATAATATTTACCAGTAGGTATACCCTGGTGTGACCTCAACATAATTATTGATACGCTACTAAACCACGGGTCTATCGTGTGCCCTTTAATACATGTTGATACATACCAATAAAGATAATTGGCTAACTTCGGAAAAAAGACATACATAAATTTTATACATTCCCTGTGTGAACTCTGTGCTTTCGATTGTGTATACAATCTATTCGATATTTTATTTATCAACGCATTATGTATTCGATTAAGTTGTGTAATGGAATATCTTTGTGAAAGTTCGAAACAAAAAGATTCTTCCGCTTTGTGTGTGCATGATGATGCAATTGTATTTACAAGTCTGCCAATTTTATAAGACAAAATTTCAACCGGGATATAAGTTATTTGTGTATAATACACTTCTACACTGCTTTGCATCTTTAGCTCAACAAATTGAATCTGAAGTTTATCAAGTGTTGGATTGTATAAATATGTGTGCGGTTTTTCAATCAATTGTTTTGGATTATATAACCATGAGTGGTTCATGTGACCATATCTATATTTTGCAGGTAAGTAACTATTTTTAATAAACATTTTATTATCGTATGTTTTATTGAATTTCAGGTGTTGTTGAGAAAATGTTGTACTGAGACTAACGAATCTCGTGTGTGGCTTATCGTTGATTGACACTGCGTGTTGTGTTACTAAAAATAGCATAGGTAAAAACCCAAATAATCTACTTGTTTTGATAATATTGAACAGCTGATTTCTAAAAGTTTGTTCTATACAAGATTGTTCTATACGAGAGTCATTACTATAACTTTCAATAGTTTTGTAGCAATTTGTACATATTTATTTTACTACTAAGTCGTTAATCTGTCTAAAGATTGCTATACCCGTACATAATATTGGTACATAGAAAACATATAGTATTTTAACAACTTTTAACACATTCAATTTTATCACATTCAATTTGTTACATCTGTTATACACTTCTCTACAACATGATTGAACTCTTTCAAAGAGCTTAAAACTTTTATATACTTTTATTAATTTTTTTTTCATGTATTTGATATAAAATAAAATTTCAGCAAAACAAAAAAGTAAGCTGAGACATATAAAACATTCACTAATGTTTTTTATGTATGATTGGTTAACTCTTAATCTGAGCTTGAATTTGTTGTACATATTTTAAATATTTTTGTAGTTTAATTTATATGATAAAACTATAATACAATCCTTTAATGTCATTAAGATATTAATTTGAACATTTGATTATGCTTTAGTCTTTTTAGTTCCATGAACTCCAGTAGTTTTCTCATGTAGAGCTTCAGTTGGTGTTGGTGGTGTTCTGTCTCCTGCATTAACTGTTCTTCTATGTGGTGTTCTGACAAACCTCTCCATAGATGGTTGTGTTTTGTCTGTGCTACCACTATTGCCAAGATTGGTTTTTTGTTGTCCTGACTTGTTTGCATGTTTCTTACTACCACCTTTTGTGTTTTCAGATGTTTTTGAAGAAGGAGATTTTGTTGGAGTTTTTGTAAGTTCTACACTCTCCTCCTGTACATTGTCATCACCAGACTCAATGCAATTCTGCTCTAATTGCTGATTATTCTCATCTTTGTCCTGGAAGTTTTTTTGACAGTCAATCATTTTGTGTCCACTCTCTTTGCAAATTTTACAAGCCCAATCATTAGGGCACTGGAACAGCATATGTCCTGGTTGAAGGCATTTGTGACAAATTCTTTCTTCTGAATTGTTATTTCTGTTTTCGAATTCAGGTTGGCCCGAATGGAAAATTCTGCCCATGTATTTTCCAATTTGCAAATTCCTAGGTATAGGTTTATCTAGTGTCTTGCTAATCACTAGTCTATCACCAGTCTCACAGTTGGTTACTTTTCCGTCTATGCGCAAACGCTCCTTAAACGATCCCTGAATTTTACAGCCTTGAAGGGATAGGGCTCGATGTATTTGCCCATCGTCCGCAGAAAGGGGGATGTTCTTCACCTTTATGCGGACTGTGTCACTTTGTAACGTAGATGGATTGTGAGGGTTTTGTGAGAGAAGGGGTACTTGCCTGCCACGTAAGTTTAACCCCTGTACTAACAAAGACAGTCTGTCACCCTCATTGTCCATGTATATACGCCACATCTCTCTTATTCTCTGTATCCCCTTAATGCACTCTTCTGGGACTTTAGCACCAATTGACTTGTATATTTCGACATTTGTGAGCCATTGGGTGCGAGGAGGTTTGACTGAGCCATGAACATCTTGATCTTTCAAGAAAATAGGTTTTACAAAATCGCCCGGGTCACTTTGTTCTCTTGGTGCTTTATAGTGAGTATTATTCTCTGTATATGATTGATCAGATTGAATGTTACTTTGATTTTTGTGAATATCTGAAACTGCCTCGGCGTACGTCGCCATTTTGTCATTGTTTACATCTGAACTGACCGTCGCTTCATTTTGTAATGTAAATGTATCAGTACCCTGTAGACCTTCTATAAGCCTTTGAAGGCGATCCTGAGTCATTTTTCTGCATAATGCTTCTACTTCTGCATTCATTTTCAGCTTTTTCCAACTAGTTAAATCACTTTTTTTATGGAGTATTGTACGATACGTCTTAACATATCAAGGGACGTTACGAAAAATACTGATAATAGACGGTATATAGGAGCATTATATTGCATGTTAACCACCAACGTTAGGTATAGACAAATACTATTGATAGACGGTGTGAAGGAGTACTAATTCGTATGTTAACCACTGACGGTAGGTATAGACAAATACTGTTGATATACGGTGAATAGGAGTACTGTATTGCATGTTAACCACCGACGGTAGGTATAGATAGAATGAAATTCAAAACAGTGTGGCTGTGGCCATTGATTGACACATTAAATTCATCCATTGACTGGGACAATTTACATGAACGTTTGTCTGTAACGACCACTGTTCACGACGTACCTACGATAGACATTTAAACTGTGGGGTCACCAAAGGTTTCTTAACGCCTTTAATTATAAAATAATTCAAAAAATTAATCAGGAATAACCTTTATGTTTTGATTTATATAATTGATATAAATCAAAACATCGTGTTATTTCTGATTAGTTTTTCGAATTACTTTTTTAAGTTGTTGAGAACCTTTGGTGACCCAATAGTTTAAGTGTCTTTAAAAAGTATATAGTGAGCAGTGGTAGTTACATACAAACGTTCACCTTAATTGTCCCAGTCAATGGATGAATTTAATGTGTCAATCAATGGCCACAGCCACACTGTTTTGAATTTCATTATAAATACTGTTGGTAGACGGTATATAGGAACCCTATATCGCATGTTAGCTACCGACGGTAGGTTTAGAAAAATACTGATAATAAACGGTATATAGGAGCATTATATTGCATGTTAACTACCGACAGTAGGTAAAGACAAATAATGTTGATAGACGGTATATAGGAGCACTATATTGTATGTTAACTACCAACAGTAGGTATAGACTAAAACTCTTGATAGACGGTATATATAATAGCACTATATCGTATGTACTGTTGATAGACGGTATATAGGAGCACTATATTCCATGTTAACCACCGACGGTAGGTATAGACAAATACTGGTGATAGACGGTATATAGGAGCACTATATTGTATGTTAACTACCAACAGTAGGTATAGACTAAAACTCTTGATAGACGGTATATATAATAGCACTATATCGTATGTACTGTTGATAGACGGTATATAGGAGCACTATATTCCATGTTAACCACCGACGGTAGGTATAGACAAATACTGGTGATAGACGGTATATAGGAGCACTATATTGTATGTTAACCACCGACGGTAGGTACAGACAAATACTGTTGATATACGGTGTATAGGAGCACTATACTGTATGTTAACTACCGACAGTAGGTATAGACAAATACTGTTGATATACGGTACATTGGAGTACTGTATTGCATGTTAACCACCGACGGTAGGTATAGACAAATACTGTTGGTAGACGATATATAGGAGCACTGTATTGTTATTGGTTGCTGTCTTTGATATTGATTTTACGTTTATCGTTTCAGCATTAATCGGGCTGTTAGTTTTCGTTTTTCGTCACATCTAGTCAGGAATGGGTTTGAATAGCATTTTACATGAATACATATGTGTAACTCATGGCTGATTCACATTCGTTTGTCTTTGGTGGATAAGTTTCCCATTGGCAATATTACCACATATCTTCTGAATTTTCATTTCATCATCTAAACATGTAAAATTCGTATATAGAAAATATATACGTATAGATAATATATATATAATATAAAAAAAGTAGATGTTGTATGATTGCCAATGAGACAACAGTAGTGTTTGTGGGACAGAATAACCCCCATTAAGGTGGACGTCGGACGCTGACGCCATATTCGAAAGTTAGCGCAGACGCCGACGCCATATTTGGGCCTTAAAGCGGACGCCATAGTCGACCCTGAAATCAAGACGCAAACTTCGGGTTGGACCATGTTACTCGGACATCGAGACGCCGACGCCATATTTGGGCTTAAATCCTGGACGCTATATCTTAATTTTTGACCAGGCTACCCTCCAGGGTGGATACTTTTAGTGACCCTAGAAAGAGTTTTTCAAGACTTGAGACCTGCTATACATCCATGTATGTGTTTTAAGATTTTTTTTTCTTTCTTTTTTCATTATTTTTTTTTGTATCATTATTTTTCATTTAACCAAATAGAGCTACGAGTTTACTGTCATTCTGAATCGTGTCAGTGGATGAAAAGTTGTTGATAATGTCCTTCATCTCGAGTCCCGACATCTCAATTTGACGTAATAAATGCAATACAGGCCACATGTATCTCAATCATTGTGTTGGATTTGATTGCAAACCACACAGTATTTCGGTCCATTGACGATGAGTACATTTCTGAAATAGCGTTGGTACTTTTCCGGTAATCGTTCTAAGGAGTCGAAAAATTCTGATGGACCCGATGCGGGGAAATGAAATGCAACCTAATGACTCCCCTTTTGATCACAGTTGTCCGTATTGACCACAAACCTTCTACGCCTGTCGCTCACATATATAGGCAAGTCTTCTACACAGCAAACGGTCACGGGCAATCCACTCAAAGCATCCTCTACATCTTTCCCGGTCATCGTTAAGGGCAATGCCGTTTTTATTCCCACAACCTTGCTGACGTTGGGCTTCTAATCCACGTAGGTGAGCAAACACTAAGTACTCCACAATCCTGACAGGCGATGAGATCTTTCCGTGTTTCAGCATCCTCTGACGAACTATGTGTTGTCTCGTCGGCAATATCTTCGTCTGATGAGACCGAACTATCGTCTTTAAAAGTATTCGAGAGACGGTCGTCATCCCTCTGTCCGTCTGGTGTCTCTCCTTGACCGACCTGCAAGACCTCTGTGTGCAATCTGGAGGCTTCTGGGGTTCTAGCTTTTAGGTCAACAAGAAAGTACACGAAAGGTGTCCTCTTTGCCTCTTCAAATTTCCGGAGAAAGAAGTCCCCTCGAGAAGGATACATCTGTCGGCCAAGAGTCACGATGGGCTGTCGATCAATGGGGTTATTAAAGAGAATGAGATAATGACAGTTTCGTCTCTGGGTGGGGTCTTTGCCAAAGTATAAATTCTGATTAAAAACGACGACCGATAATTTCCTATGGTGACACCCTTCCGTAATCAAATCATTTATTCTGGAGTCTTTGTCCGATGTCGACATGAGGTCATCTAATAGGATCATGTTTCGAATGTTGGGATCGAAAACATCGTCCCTTTCGAGATCAAAAGGAATTCCACGAATGAATTCAACGCGTGGAAGCACTGCATGTTCGTTGTATTTCCTCGTAAAGAGGTTGCCACCTTTTATACAACCAAACGATCCTGTCTGGACTAGGACTTCACAGTTTTTTTATGTGTTGAAACAAATAACATAAAATAAGTTTTATCGCAGGAGGTTGGACCGGACACAATCATGGTAGAAGGGTGTCTAAACACGAAAGCCTTCTGCTGCTGCTTTTGCTGCTGCTGCTTCTTTTTCTGCTGCTGCTGTTGCTGCTTTTGCTGCTGCTGGGTAACACCTGGGTGGTAAAGTGGCTCATCGGAAGAATGCTTACTTCTTATATGTCTTTGAAGATCGTGCGGCCACACATGCACTTAACAGCAAATATTGCAATTAAACATACTCGTAATTTCCTAAATGACAGTGAGTAGTTTCCTCTTATAGATTTACTTCACTTCCTTCGAAAATATAGCAAGAGAAATACATGGTCATCTTTTAGACGACATATTTGAAGATGATCGTATCTCAAAACAAATTCGATGTGATACAATTCATTCCTGGTTACCGTGAAATAGACTGGTTTCCCAAACGTCACGTCCGTAATATCTTATTTAATCGTATCGACTGGAGAATATGGAGAGATTTTCCCTAACGTACGACTGGTGCACGAAATCGGAACAGAAGTACATACGTCTCGTTTAGGCTTCTAATTCCGGTATGAACGACACCTTCAATGAACATTCCCACGATCCATCCAACGTATAGCGTTTTGCAAGGCGCACTTTGAAATTGCCACGTACGTTATTTTCAAACGATGGATGAAAGCGAGTTTTCGCTATTAATAAATAAACAAAACTCGTCCATAGTGTTAATTCCAGTGAAACCTTTAGTATCTCTCTTACAGCTTTGTTATACTCAAAGCCGTATTTAAGGAAATAAACGGAAATAGTAATTGATTGCTTAACGTCCAGTGGCAAATAATTCATGAATGTTTAGAACACGTTACCATAAATACAATAGGTATAGGTCTTGTAAAAGAGGCCACCCCGCGGGATAAAGGGTATATTGGATAGGAACATAAATTTTGCCTTGCAATAGGCTAAAATGTGTTGTGTATAACTATATAAGTACAGTAGACTAATTTATCTTCTATACGGTTGAAATAATTATTATAGTCAATACAATTTTTTGTGTTTCTGTATAATTAATGAATCCTCCTGATCATCTTTCTTCCTTAAGTATTTAGTAATCTTCATCATAATTTTATGTTAAGGACTATATAGACATAAAACTTGTTTGATTGGACCGTATGCTAAGAGCCGGCCACCTACAGAGCCAGAATCATCTCATTTATACCGGTTCAAACCGGTTCTTGTTTCTCTGCACGGAGATAATTCTTGCACGTGCACAAACAAACAAAAAATGCTACTGCAATTATATACTGTAACAGTCGTATTTGTTTGTATTCCTTTATAATTTTTTTATAGTTTAACATCCCATAATTCTTAATTCCTTATATTTAAGCAGCCGTATATTTCTCTATTCGATATATTTTACCAGTCCCTATTTCACTATTCTTTATATTTATTTTGGTCATATTTCTTTATTCTTTATTTTTCTCGCCCATATCATTCTTTATTTATTTTTTCGTCCATTATTCTCTATTCTGTAAACCCAATCCAAACTCCTTGTATATAAATATTGATTGATTAAATATATTATCCGTGTAATTTTTGAAGATAAAAACCAACTATGACCGTGGAATTTTCAAATATATAGTTAAGATTATGTTAAATGAGAAACAATTTTAAATGACCAGACGTGGTTTTAGTTAATCATTTGGGTTGAAATCCTAATCATATGATAGTAATTATTTGTGGTTGAAATGAGTTGGAATGCAATACTACTCAATGTTTACGGTTGTCATGCTTATCTAAAAGATAAAGATAATTATTTAATGTCACAGACTATATTTTTATTATTGGTGTCCGTTAATTAGAACCAAATAAAAAAGTGTACACCTGTAAACATGTTATTGAAAGAAAGTGTATAAAGATACTTATTTTTAATCACCAAATGTGCTTTATCTCTTAATCTAATTATTTGAGATGTCAGGTTAAACAGGACCATAGGATATTAATTAAGTGGTTCAAATAAGTCGGAAAGCTACGGACGCCCATAGGACCTCCCACAAATATAATTTGAATTCGAAATCACGAATTTAAATCGTTATTACGAATTTTATAATTCGTTACTGGTATAACATTAAGGTATAGCGTCCAAGCCCAAATATGGCGTCGGTGTCTCGATGTCCGAATCATACGGTCCAACCTCAAATTCGCGTCCCGATTTCATGGTCGACCATGGCGTCCGCGTTAAGGCCCAAATATGGCGTCGGCATTCACACCCAGGTCCAAATATAGCGTCAGCGTCCGACGTCCACCTTTATGGGTTCATTCTGTCCCACAAACACTACTGACAACTCTCCACAAGAGACCAAAATGGCACAGAAATTAACAACTATAGGTCACCGTACAGCCTTCAACAATGAACACAGCCCATACCGCATAGTCACCTATAACAAGTCCCGAAATGACAATGTGAAACAATTTAAACGAAAAAACTAACGACCTAATTTATATACAAAAAATGAACGAAAAACAAATATGTAACATATAAACAAACGACAACCACTGAATTACAGTCTCCTAACTTGGGACAGGCACATACATAGAGAATGTGGCGGGGTTAAACATGTTAGCGGGATCCCAAACCTCCAATAACCTGGGACTTTGGTGTAACAGTACAACATAAGAACGAACTATAAAAATCAGTTGAAAAAGGCTTACTCATCAGATGGAAAAAAATACAAATATATAAGATCCATACAATACATACAGACCATATATCGAAACCAATATATACTAAGCATTCAGCCAATCAAACAAAATGCATCTTAGAACCAAAGATCATTTTCACACATACAGAGTTTTTTTGGACACTGTATATGGGTCAGAGATACAGTTTGTATACAGACTGTATATAAAAATTAGACCCATAGATAAAGCATACAGAAAATGCATACAGACTGTATATAAGAGCCACAGGCAGTGCACACACTTTATCTTGCAGTAACAGGCAAAACATACAGACTTTTATTTCAACTTGGAACAACTTACAATGCATACATACTGTGTCTCTGATCCATAGACAGTGTTAACCGACAAAATCTAAGATATACCGACAATAGAAGTATCTTAGACTCATAGTCAAAGCATATAAACAATGTATAAAGACTAAGAACGACGTACAATAGATAAACTTAATTTAATTTACAACAAAGAAAATGCATACAGACTGTATCTGGGAAGCACAGACAATGCATTGACTGTGTGTAATCAAAGAACCTTTGTGAGCACGCTCACATACTTCACAGCCCGACATTGTCACTAAGCAAACAAAATTTCAACAGATTATTTAGTTCAAACACGCATGAAATTCTGTTGTGTAATTTCAGAAGATATGCAGAAGTATATTTAGGCCGAAATTCTAAGTTCAGAAGGCATAGTTCCTAATTCCTAACAAGAGTACACACGTTGAAATTTCTCGCCTTATTTATGTTGATAGACCTAAATATAAAGTTTTACTACAATTATCACATAAACTTATTAATAACATGACCAAAGAAAATGAGATCAAGGTCATATGACCAAAATGAGGAATACATTTACACCTTACAATCATTCAATACAAATCAGGTCAAGGTCAGATGACACTTGGCACAAAAACTAAACACTGAACAATGAACCTCGAAAATGAGGTCAAGGTCAAATGAGACTTGCGAGACTGACATCATAAGATATTTCCAGACACCAAATAAAGTTGACCTATTGCATATAGTATTAGAAAAAAACGAACAAAACTCAAAAGCTTAACTTTGACCATTGAACCAAGGAAATGAGGTCAAGATCAGATGACACCTGCCAGTTGGACATGTGAGAAATTACAAAAACTCTTAACTTTTTTTCAAGAAGTTACTGATCCATGAAAATGAGTTCAAGGACAATGGACATGTGACAGACAGAAACTTCCAAACTTAAGGCATCTGTATTTAAAGTATGGAGCATCCAGGTCGTTCGCCGTCTAAAATATCAAGCTTTTAAGAATTGAACTAACGCTGTCGCCGTCGCCGCTGGATCACCATTCCTATGTCGAGCTTTCTGCGACAGATTTTATGACAAACTGTTGTAGGAGTATATAGAAAATCAATGAATTGATAATTTCATAATTTCCTCATTATCTACAAAGATTTATAAAACTCTGTTATGTGGTTTCAGACGAGTTGCAATAACGAGAACAGGACTGACAGACCGATGGATCAAAAACATTGTACCATAAAGAACTTTGTTTGGTTTGGTATAATAAAGGGTCTGCTAAATAATGTAAGGCTGAGATAAATTAGTCATTTGGTCACACCAGTTTTTTGGCGAGGTTCGTTTTGTTCAGTCTGTGATGTTCTTTGTTGTGTTTTGCATTCTGTTGTTTGTTTTTTAATCTTTCTCTTTTTTTTGCCGTGGTTTTGTCAGTTTATTATTGACTTATGTGTTTGAATAAGCCTTTAGTATCTTTCGCCTCTCTCTTCGGTCAATTTGATTATGTGGGACATACAGATTTAGACCCAAACTTGTCTCTGATTGTTTCGTGATTATTGCAGATGTAAATCATACTATAAAATTGAGTATGGAAATGGGGAATGTGTCAAGGAGACAACAACCCGACCATAGAGCAGACAACAGCCGAAGGCCACCGATAGATCTTCAATGTAGCGAGAAACTCCCGCACACGGAGGTGTCCGTCAGCTGGCCCCTAAACAAATATGTATACTAGTTCAGTGATAATGGACGTCATACTAAGCTCCGAATTATACACAAGAAACTAAAATTAGAAATCATACAAGACTAACAAAGGTCAGAGGCTCCTAACTTGGGACAGGCGCAAAATTGCGGCGGGATTAAACATGTTTTTTGAGATCTCAACCCTCCCCTATACCTGTAGCCAATGTAGAAAAAACAAACGCGAAACAATACGCACAGTAAAACTCAGTTTAAGAGAAGTCCGAGTCCGATGTCAGAATATGCATATGAAACAAAAGAAAATAAACAAAATGACAATAATACATAAATAACAACAGACTACTAGCAGTTATTGACATGCCAGAACCAGACCTTAATTAAACTGATTGAAAGATTATGTCTTCATCATATGAATATCAGGCACAATCCCTCCTATTAGGGGTTTAGTATTATACCGTCATGAAATATACAACCCTCTTATTTACAATATCATTTGATCAACACCTATTTACAAGGGTCTATTTGATATGATTTTTCTCATTGTTGAAGGCTGTATGGTTGCATATAACTGCTTACATCCACTTTATTTGAACTTGAGTGGATACATGTAGGCGTCTCATTGGCAATCATACCACATCTCCGTATTTTTACAGTATTGTATCAGTACTGTTATCTAATAACAGGACAAAACAAGACAGCAATTTGACAAAACTAAAGACATACATACTTGATTTTACTTCTCTAAAGATATAAACAAAATTTTCATAGTTCGTATCTGAACATGTACACAGCCATGGGAATTTTAAGGGACTATATTTCAGTGTGCATATATTTAGTAGCTAATCTGGCTACTTCCTGTTTATCAGACCGGTACCTTAGAAAAGAATTGTGACAATATATCCAATCTTTTCATAAACCAAAGACTAACGTCACTAGGAGCAGCAGTTAGTTGTCATAGATACTCTAGATAGAAAGATAATCTGCCACTTTTATAAAAGGGACTACACATAGTTTTTGAAAGGGTATAATCGGTTTGTGCCGAAATTACTTTCTTTAGTCCAGAAACTCATTTGTGCTAAATGGTAATCTCCACCCACATTTAGGACTGGCAGTTATTTGTAGTTTTTATCAACAGCTTGCACTTTTTCTAAATTATATTTGCTTCTTTTAAGACTGACCAAAACTGTTTTTTTACCATTGTGGTTTGATTAAGGTAGTGTATATCAAACAGCTGTTGGAAATATTTTGGACAACCCTCTTATTTACAATATCATTTGATCAACACCTAGTGGTCTTTGGTGGTATCTCGCATAACATTAATAAGGTCTTTTTTAAAAGGCAACTTGAAATTATTGGTCCCATATTTATGTGCTATAGCAAATGTATGGGCTGCTGATCTGCATATATGATAGCAATATATTCTTATGTTTTGAATGACCCCTTATTTCTTCACTCCACTTTATAAGATAGAAATAAATGTTATTCCATATTTTATTGTTTTTTTTAAAGGTATCATAATTTAGACATAAAGACAAAACTAAGCACAGTGAAAAAAGTCTACTCTGTCCTGTAAAGTTTGAGATGTTTTTGTTGTTCAATCTTTGTCACTTGTATGGAAACACTAAATCTTGATAACCTACAACAGAAATATTATCACTTTTATTTCAATTCAATTGTTGCAGTTATCATGCATGTAATAGAAAAAATGATAAATTAGACCAGATCTCCACATTAATAATATCAAAACTAGAGGCTTCAATGAGCCTGTGTCACTCACATGATACTTTTATTTACAATTGATGCATGATACAGAAATTGTCTATACCAACCGTCAGTGTTTACCATACAATACAGTACTTTTATACACTGTCTGTATACAGTATTTGTCGGATTTTGTCCATACCTATCGTCGATGTTTGACATAAAATACAATACTCCTATATACCGTATATCAACAGTATTTGTCTATACCTACCGTCGGTGGTTAACATACAATACAGTCCTCCTATATACCGTCTATCAACAGTATTTGTCTATACCTACCGTCAGTGGTTAACATACGATATAGTACTCCTTTGCACCATCCATCAACAGTATTTGTCTATACCTACCGTCGGTGGTTAACATACAATATAGTGCTCCCATAAACCGTCTATCAACAGTATTTGTCTATACCTACTGTCGGTAGTTAACATACAATATAGTGCTCCTGTATACCGTCTATTAACAGCATTTGGTTATACCTACTGTCGGTAGTTAACATACAATATAGTGCTCCTATATACCATCTATCAACAGTATATGTCTATACCTACCGTCGGTGGTTAACATAAGATATAGTGCTCCTACATACCGTCTATCAACAGTATTAGTCTATACCTACCGTCAGTGGTTAACATACAATATAGTGCTCCTATATACCGTCTATCACCAGTATTTGTCTATACCTACCGTCGGTGGTTAACATACAATATAGTGCTCCCATATACCGTCTATCAACAGTATTTGTCTATACCTACCGTCGGTAGTTAACATACAATATAGTGCTCCTATATACCATCTATCAACAGTATATGTCTATACCTACCGTCGGTGGTTAACATACAATATAATGCTCCCATATACCGTCTATCAACAGTATTTGTCTATACCTATTGTCGGTAGTTAACATATAATATAGTGCTTCTATATACCGTCTATCAACAGTATTTGTATATACCTACCATCGGTGGTTAACATACAATATAGTGCTCCTACAATGTATATACCGTCTATCAACAGTATTTGTCTATACCTACCGTCGGTGGTTAACATACAATATAGTGCTCCTGTATACCGTCTATCAACAGTATTTGTCTATACCTACCGTCGGTAGTTAACATACAATATAGTGCTCCTATATACCGTCTATCAACAGTATTTGTCTATACCTACCGTCAGTGGTTAACATACAATATAGTGCTCCTATATACCGTCTATCAACAGTATATGTCTATACCTACCGTCGGTGGTTAACATACAATATAGTGCTCCCATAAACCGTCTATCAACAGTATTTGTCTATACCTACTGTCGGTAGTTAACATACAATATAGTGCTTCTATATACCGTCTATCAACAGTATTTGTCTATACCTACCGTTGGTGGTTAACATACAATATAGTGCTCCTTTATACCGTCTATAAACAGTATTTGTCTATACCTACCGTCGGTGGTTAACATACAATATAGTGCTCCCATATACCGTCTATCAATAGTATTTGTCTATACCTACTGTCGGTAGTTAACATACAATATAGTGCTCCTGTATGCCGTCTATCAACAGTATTTGTCCATACCTACCGTCGGTAGTTAACATACAATATAGTGCTCCTATATACCGTCTATCAACAGTATTTGTCTATACTTACCGTCGGTGGTTAACATACAATATAGTGCTCCTATATACCGTCTATCAACAGTATTTGTCTATACCTACTGTCGGTAGTTAACATACAATATAGTGCTCCTATATACCATCTATCAACAGTATATGTCTATACCTACCGTCGGTGGTTAACATACAATATAGTGCTCCCATATACCGTCTATCAACAGTATTTGTCTATACCTACCGTCGGTAGTTAACATACAATATAGTGCTCCTATATACTGTGTATCAACAGTATGTGTCTATACCTACTGTTGGTAGTTAACATACAATATAGTGCTCCTATATACTGTCTATCAACAGTATTTATCTATACCTACCGTCGGTAGTTAACATACAATATAGTGCTCCCATATACCGTCTATCAACAGTATTTGTCTATAAAATTGAGAAAGGAAATGGTGAATATGTCAAAGCGACAACCACCCGACCATAGAGCAAACAACAGCCGAAGGCAACCAATGGGTCTTTAATGTAGCGAGAATTCCCGCACCCGTAGGTGTCCTTCAGCTGGCCCCTAAAATATGCATAATAGTACATTGATAATGGACGTCATACTAAACTCCGAATTATACACAAGAAACTAAAATTTAAAATTATACAAGACTAACAAAGGCCAGAGGCTCCTGACTTGGGACAGGCGCAAAATTGCGGCGGGGTTAAACATGTTTATGAGATCTCAACCCTCCCCCTATACCTCTAGCCAATGTAGAAAAGTAAAAGAATAACAATACGCACATTAAAATTCAGTTCAAGAGAAGTCCGAGTCTGATGTCAAAAGATGTAACAAAAGAAAATAAATAAAATGACAATAATACATAAATAACAACAGACTACTAGCAGTATACCTACTGTCGGTAGTTAACATACAATATAGTGCTCCTGTATACCGTCTATCAACAGTATTTGTCTATACCTACCGTCGGTAGTTAACATACAATATAGTGCTCCTATATACCGTCTATCACCAGTATTTGTCTATACCTACCGTCGGTGGTTAACATACAATATAGTGCTCCTATATACCGTCTATCAATAGTATTTGTCTATACCTACTGTCGGTAGTTAACATACAATGTAGTGCTCCTGTATACCGTCTATCAACAGTATTTGTCCATACCTACCGTCGGTAGTTAACATACAATATAGTGCTCCTATATACCGTCTATCAACAGTATTTGTCTATACCTACCGTCGGTGGTTAACATACAATATAGTGCTCCTATATACCGTCTATCAACAGTATTTTTCTATACCTACCGTCGGTGTTTAACATACAATATAGTGCTCCCATAAACCCTCTATCAACAATATTTGTCTATACCTACTGTCGGTAGTTAACATACAATATAGTGCTCCTATATACCGTGTATCAACAGTATGTGTCTATACCTACTGTCGGTGGTTAACATACAATATAGTGCTCCTATATACTGTCTATCAACAGTATTTGTCTATATCTACCGTCTGTAGTTAACATACAATATAGTGCTCCTTTATACCATTTATCAACAGTATTTGTCTATACCTACCGTCGGTGGTTAACATACAATATAGTGCTCCTATATAACGTCTATCAACAGTATTTGTCTATACCTACTGTCGGTAGTTAACATACAATATAGTGCTCCTATATACCGTTTATCAACAGTATTTGTCTATACCTACCGTCGCTGGTTAACATACAATACAGTGCTCTTTGATACCGTCTATCAACAGTATCTATCTATACCTACTGTCGGTAGTTGCTCCTATATACCGTCTATCACCAGTATTTTTCTATACCTACCGTCGGTGGTTAACATAAGATATAGTGCTCCTGTATACCGTCTATCAACAGTATTTGTCCATACCTACCGTCGGTAGTTAACATACAATATAGTGCTCCTATATACCGTCTATCAACAGTATTTGTCTATACCTACCGTCGGTGGTTAACATACAATATAGTGCTCCTATATACCGTCTATCAACAGTATTTGTCTATACCTACTGTCGGTAGTTAACATACAATATAGTGCTCCTATATACCATCTATCAACAGTATATGTCTATACCTACCGTCGGTGGTTAACATACAATATAGTGCTCCCATATACCGTCTATCAACAGTATTTGTCTATACCTACCGTCGGTAGTTAACATACAATATAGTGCTCCTATATACTGTGTATCAACAGTATGTGTCTATACCTACCGTTGTTAGTTAACATACAATATAGTGCTCCTATATACTGTCTATCAACAGTATTTATCTATACCTACCGTCGGTAGTTAACATACAATATAGTGCTCCCATATACCGTCTATCAACAGTATGTGTCTATACCTACCGTCGGTGATTAACATACAATATAGTGCTCCTTTATACCATTTATCAACAGTATTTGTCTATACCTACCGTCGGTAGTTAACATACAATATAGTGCTCCCATATACCGTCTATCAACAGTATGTGTCTATACCTACTGTCGGTAGTTAACATACAATATAGTGCTCCTGTATACCGTCTATCAACAGTATTTGTCTATACCTACTGTCGGTAGTTAACATACAATATAGTGCTCCTATATACCGTCTATCACCAGTATTTGTCTATACCTACCGTCGGTGGTTAACATACAATATAGTGCTCCTTTATACCATTTATCAACAGTATTTGTCTATACCTACCGTCGGTGGTTAACATACAATATAGTGCTCCTATATACCGTCTATCAACAGTATTTGTCTATACCTACCGTCGCTGGTTAACATACAATACAGTGCTCTTTGATACCGTCTATCAACAGTATCTATCTATACCTACTGTCGGTAGTTGCTCCTATATACCGTCTATCACCAGTATTTTTCTATACCTACCGTCGGTGGTTAACAAGATATAGTGCTCCTGTATACCGTCTATCAACAGTATTTGTCCATACCTACCGTCGGTAGTTAACATACAATATAGTGCTCCTATATACCGTCTATCAACAGTATTTGTCTATACCTACCGTCGGTGGTTAACATACAATATAGTGCTCCTATATACCGTCTATCAACAGTATTTGTCTATACCTACTGTCGGTAGTTAACATACAATATAGTGCTCCTATATACCATCTATCAACAGTATATGTCTATACCTACCGTCGGTGGTTAACATACAATATAGTGCTCCCATATACCGTCTATCAACAGTATTTGTCTATACCTACCGTCGGTAGTTAACATACAATATAGTGCTCCTATATACTGTGTATCAACAGTATGTGTCTATACCTACTGTTGGTAGTTAACATACAATATAGTGCTCCTATATACTGTCTATCAACAGTATTTATCTATACCTACCGTCGGTAGTTAACATACAATATAGTGCTCCCATATACCGTCTATCAACAGTATTTGTCTATACCTACTGTCGGTAGTTAACATACAATATAGTGCTCCTGTATACCGTCTATCAACAGTATTTGTCTATACCTACTATCAACAGTATTTATCTATACCTACCGTCGGTAGTTAACATACAATATAGTGCTCCCATATACCGTCTATCAACAGTATTTGTCTATACCTACTGTCGGTAGTTAACATACAATATAGTGCTCCTGTATACCGTCTATCAACAGTATTTGTCTATACCTACCGTCGGTAGTTAACATACAATATAGTGCTCCTATATACCGTCTATCACCAGTATTTGTCTATACCTACCGTCGGTGGTTAACATAAGATATAGTGCTCCTATATACCGTCTATCAACAGTATTTGGCTATACCTACCGTCAGTGGTTAACATAGAATATAGTGCTCCTATATACTGTCTATCACCAGTATTTGTCTATACCTACCGTCGGTGGTTAACATGGAATATAGTGCTCCTATATACCGTCTATCAACAGTATTTGTTTATACCTACTATCGGAGGTTAACATAGAATATAGTGCTCCTATATACCAAGAGGGATAACGGATCTGCATCTAGAATTTATCATGCTGCCCTTTTTTTGGATTTTTAAAATTCTTGTTATCCCTCAATTTTTACATTCATCCCAAATAATACAACAGTAGTCAATTAGGGGCAGAACACCCATTGTATTATGTTTTCTTGCAGATATAAAAAAAAATGTATTTAAGAAAGATGGTATATTCTGGATGATATATTAGCACAACCTTGGTCAATTTGATTTCTCCAGTTACTTAGTGGGCTGTCAATTTTGAAACCAATATTTTTTCACATGAAGAATTTTGTAATACTTTAATTTATTATCAAGTTTGGTTAAAAAGTCTGTATAGTTTCTGCTTTGTTCCAGTAATCAAACATTTTGTTTCATTTGCATCTATGAACATGTTATTCATTTTACACCACTCTTCAACCCTGTATAAATCTTCTTGAACATCATCATTTATATTTTCTAGATGTTTCCCCCTGATTTATGAATAGTGGTGTCATCAGCATATACAACGATATAGGTCTGTTTCACAATTTTTAATGCATAAGGGAAGGTCATTTATAAATAGCACAAACAATAGAGGACAAGGTATAGAACATTGGGGAACACCAAAGTTTACATGTTGTTGTTCAGAGTTAACATTACAAATTTATACCTTTTGTTATTCAGGTACGACTTAAAAAAACTAACAGTAGTCTCACTAAATCCATACATGTCGAGCTTTAAACAAAGAAAGTCATATTCTACCAAATCAAAAGCTTTTTTTTAAATCTTAATAAAATTGCTAGGTTTAAATTACCATCTTTCATTTCTTGCAACCATGTGTCAATGATATTAAATAAATATCAAGCTCAATCCAGTATATATTCCAAGCTTTAAGTTATGGACAAATGATAATGCTATTAAAAATACCAAATCATAACCAGTGCTTTTCTCTTTTTCTATTTACAGTATATGACTAGGTAATAATGATTACTTTTTTCAACTATTTTCATACTTTTTTGTTTCCTCTGCTTTTGTATCAAGGGCATAATTGTTTATGGCAAACTAAGCATCTGCATAATCAAACTATTCCTAACTATACTCTACCTCAAATTCTGGAAACTGCAGAATTTTTGTCATAGCAGTCTTATGGTAGCTGAACTATTTCTATTTTTTGTAAATCTGGATTAATAAGTCTTTTGTCACATTCTGGGGCTATAGAAAAAAGACATTACAGAATTATCAAAATTATGTGTGTATAATGTTTGTGTACAGTCATTCAACTAAAAAAGGACAAAAATTATTTTTTTGTGTATAAATAAATAATTGTGATTTTAATGTCTTAATATTATAAAAAAAACTTCAAAAGATTAAATTTAAATTATAATCTAAACATGAAAGAGCACATATAAATCAACCTTTTACTCAGATTTATATCTAAAACCAGTTATAACTAGCTATAATATCTTTGACTTCACAAATATCATCATCTAATTTTACAAATCAGTATTTATTTGGTGGCACTTCCTGCACACTAAGTATGTTATGCCTTAGGTTTAATTTTGATGCAATCACATTTCAGAAGGTACATGTCTTGAATTGTTTTAATGAATAAATTACAGTTTTAAACTCAGTTTAGGCTGACCTGAGGTCAATAGTCTTAAACAATGTCATCAAACTATCAGTTTTACTGTAATATATTGATATTGTGACATTTATGGGAAAGAGCATATGAGTTAGTCAAATTGGTCAATACAATGGAAAGTTTATAGCTGAGACTATTATAACACTATGTGTTATACTAGTAGCCTCAGTTTATAACTAATAACATACATGACATAATAATTAAATCATTTAAAAAACTATTCCAAAGATTTCTCTCAAATCATGTTTACATTTTTTTAGAGAAGAGTCTGTCTGAAATATATTCAGGGGTAGTCCAAATAATTATGACTTCTTAAAAAGCTATATTATGGGGAAAAAGGGGGGGTCTATCATGTTTTTTTCATACAGGAGGAAGACGTCAAAGCAAAAAAAAAAACCCAACAAAACAAAATAAAATAAAAGCCTGTCAAGAAGTCCTTATATCATAATAATTTGGTCTAATTTTGGGATAATACATTTAACTTCCTTTGATGTCGGGGAGGGGATAAGTTTTGACGATTAATTATTCTTGAAACTAACAATAATTATTTCTTATTGTTACTTTGTTAAGCGAGCGCGATGTGTGGTTCTCGAGTTATTTAAAAAAAAAAAGGGGGGGTTGTTACTATATCAAATTTATCCAGTTTGGAGACAATAAATATTTAAAATCTAACCATAAACTCCAATGTTCCTGCTTTTTTTAGCAGAACAAACACGATGGCATTCTCGTCTCTGTTATAATCAATAGTTAACTCATTTCTTCTTCCAGGTTATTTCTTAATCAATTATGATTATCAGCTGTCTATCTATTTACCATGTTTCTGTTAAACTGGTCCGTAATTCCATCGTAGTGTATCGATAAGTGAACACAACAGTGATCCAGTTTATTAAACGTCTGTAAACCGAGGTATATAATATACAAGGTTCCTGGGTCAGTAACCGTAACTATCCCCGTGCTTTGTGCGCATGCGTAAGAAACACCAACAACAAGGATAAAACAGGGTACACAGTTCCGTAATTTCGTATATTTTTCTTATCTTCATACTAAAGAGCTCCAAAAGTAGGCGTGCTTAGGTGCACTGGGCGGGTCTAAAAACCGACTCTCGGTGGTTAACGTCTCTCGATGGTTAACTTTAAGTGCCTACCTTTCTAAATGCCCTGATGGCCAAGGACAACACCCAATCAGCCCAGTCCTCTAGAGACTCATCAGGGGCTTGCCGCGCATTATTAAACTGGACCCGGGGAGTCTCAGGGAGCGCCTTGAAACCAAAACGCTTGTGTAGCTTCTCCACAAGCTCCCTATAAATAAACTCATCATAGATAACAGGACTAAATTTTGTATATACGCCAGACGCGCGTTTCGTCTACAAAAGACTCATCAGTGACGCCCGAATCCAAAAAAGTTTAAAAAAAAAGGCCAAATAAAGTACAAAGTTGAGACTGACCTCCTTGTCTCTTTCTGTTATAGGGCATAATATTCACTGGCTTTTCCCTCAAGACACCAGCAAAGTTGGTCCTTTCATTCCTGAGGAACCCATTCACAAACCTCTGCGTACCTTGCAAATTTTGTGAAAAAGGCTTGCCAGTTGCCCTTTCCGTCATACTTTATATTCTTTGGGGCATTGCTAACCTTAGAGACTCCTCTTAAAGTTCCTCGTGTCCCACCTCTGCTGTCAGGTCCCCTTATGTTTTTCCTTGGCCTATCCTCATTGTGTGGCATTGGGAAGGCCTGTTGCCCATAGCGCCCCCCCCCCCATGCGATGACCCCTTGTGGGGCATCGGTGTATACCCTTGGTTGAACGGATTCTGGGATTGCCTATCCCCATAGGCACGGGCAGGGGTCTGCCTTGTGTCCTCACCCCTATTGTCTTGTCTTTCTACATACATTTGGGCTGGAGCCTGCCTTGTGTCTTCGTCCCTATTGTCTTGCCACTTGCCATATCTACTGCGGAGTATCTCATACTGTCCCCCACCAGTGTGAGCTGGTTGGGTACAGGGTCCTGACCCCTGACCTGCATAGTTGCTTGTGTGATCCATGGGGTATAAAGGTGACAGTCTTGTCCCATGCACTGGCTGCATTCGGCCAGTGCGGCTTGGTCTTGATACTTCTCCCTTGGTGTTGGGGATTACCTTGGTTTGGGTCACCCATACTGGGGTGACTCCACTCGTTCTTTTTTATTTGTTCCCTGTATCCCCATCCCAATTTTCAGGGTCTTGGGTCTAGCTCCGGCATCCCCGGGATATGGACTACACTCAAGAAAGGCGGAGTTAATCTAACTGGGCCCTCCCCAGGGCCCGGGACTTTGCCCCTGATGTCATGCTTATTGCTTAAATGTTGATTGGACATGGACCCGTGATGGTGTGCTTTGTGAGGCAATGTGTCCCCCATTTATTAGTGTGTTGACCCTGTTCAACATTTCATTAGGGCCCCGCCTTTAGGCGGGTCGCCCTATAGTGATCAGTCTGTCCGTCCGTCCGTCCGTCCGTAACACTTTAACTTTGTGTCCGCTCCATATCTAGAGAACCAGTATGATTTCATACTTTATTCTTTACATGTTTATTAACCACAATCAGAGGGCGTGTCATGATGTATGTACAACTTCCTAGGTCAAAGGTCAAGGTAAAAAAACTTTGGTTTCAGTTGACAACCCTGTGTCCTGTGGTGAAGATCGTGTCCGCTCTATATCATGAGAACCGTTATGACTTCAAAGTTTATACTTGACATGTATATGAACCAACACCAGAGGGTGTGTCATAATTTATGAACGACTGCCTAGGGCAAAGTTCAAGGTCAAAAACTTTGGTTTCAGTTGACAACCCCATGTCCTATGGTAAAGATCGTGTCCGCTCTATATCTTGAGAACCATTATCATTTCAAAGTTTATACTTGACATGTATATAAACCAACACCAAAGGGTGTGTCATAATTTATGTGCAACTTCCTAGGTCAAAGGTCAAGGTCAAAAACTTTGATTTCAGTTGACAACCCCATGTCCTATGGTGAAGATCGTGTCCGCTCTATATCTTGAGAACCGTTATCATTTCAAAGTTTATACTTGACATGTGTATACTGTAAACCAACTTAATTTCGTGAGCGATTTATTTTCGCGACTTTCGCGAGAAGAAAACGAACGCGAAATAAAATCGTCGCGAATATGTATAACTTGGATATTTCCTTATCAAACCACATCAAGTAAATTTAAGAAATCGCGAAATTAAATCGTCGCCAAATTGACTAGCTGGTGATAAACGCGAAATAAAGTATCCGCGAAAATAAGTTGGTTTACAGTAAACCAACACCACAGGGTGTCATATTTTATTTACAACTTCCTAGGTCAAAGGTCAAGGTCAAATACTTTGATTTCAGTTGACAAACCCATGTCCTATGGTAAAGATACAATTTTTTAATGCACATTATTCACAGCGGGGCCCACAGAGATGGCTCCCATCTCAATGATATCTAGTTATGCCTGCCTTGGGCCTCAGGTGGTGGCCCAATATTTTGGCCACCCCCATTTTGGTCGAAGTCCAGCCTGGACAAAAGGGCCATTGTCACTCGTAGATGGGAAGTTGTGGCTTGGTCTGACTCAGTCACATAGCCCTTGCCCTCCCTTATGACCATTATTTGCTCCCCAGTTTTAATTCCTATACCTGGGAGCTGGAGGAACTCTTGAAAGCTACAAGTGTTTGTTTATAATGGACATTGTAACTGTAAATAACTAACACTGATATTCAACAAAGTGTATTTATGTGATCAATAAACAACAACAACCAACACTTTTAATGCTTACAGATGTTTTTTTATTTTATTTTTTATTCAATAACAAATACTTCTGCTTCGGGTAACCCGTCCTTCTGGTCTGCGGTTAGTAGCGGAAGCGAACAGAACAATAATACGACTGGTAACCCGTCCTTCTGGTCTGCAGTTATCAGAGGTAAACAAAACAATAAGAACACGACTGGTACTCTGTCCCTTCTGGGTCACGTGATCCAAATCGTTTTGCAAATACGAAAAACAACAAATACTTAAATACTACGCAAAAACAGGGGTTCTACCGCGCTGCAAAACCCCTGTAATGTTATGTAATGTTCTCTACCAGAGTATTACACAACAAAACAACGATCGGCAAAGGTTTCCCCCGAATCCTTTTCCGCGGGAAACTCTGTTGAAGTGAACGTCGCCTCAACTCACAAAATAACCCAAGACGCTGATTGGTTTTCTGGCTCTAGATGGCTGCGATTGTCTCTTTGATTATTCTTTTAGGACTTGTCGTCTATATGGTTAACCGGAAAGAGAGAGAGAAGGGAAGCACTAATGACAGGACGATTGCCCGGATAGTGACAGGACGGTTGACCGGACGAGATATAAATAGTCATAATTTTTTTGTTATTCGGTAGATTTGTTCAATATTTAAAAGGTTACTTTTGAATAGAGGTTCAATAAACATATATAGATAACACTACATTGAGAAAGAAGATAACAGGATATGTCAACAATGATAGACCATACAACAAAAGCATCACATGATTCCGGTAATTATGAAAGCAGTTCCACCAATACAAATGAAACTGTTAAGATCACTAGCAGATTCTTATTCAAAGGCAGAGTCATGGCAAATAAGAAGACAGATTTTGTCTGTCATTTCGGTACAATTAAATTATAATGAGATAGAACAATTAATACCAGGCCTTTCAGAGTACAGATATTATGCAGCTAAGAAACATTCTAACAAAGAAGGATGTGGGATGCCACCCAAGAATAGAGAAGATACTCGAAATAGAATGGATCATGCAAAACTAGATTCCTTTCTGGACTTTATAACATCTTCTCATGTTATCAAGGACCTCCCTTTTGGAGAGAGAAAATTAAAGCTACAAGATGGTAAAAAAATCGAGACTCCCAATATAATCAGATGTATGGGGCCAGCAGCAATAGTTGATCAATATAAACAGTACTGCAAAGAAAATGATTTCAACCCATTAGGTATTTTACTTGACTTTTGGTGATTGACTGCGTTGCATTTAGGGGAATTCCAGTATGGTTATGTCGGAAGGGGGGGGGGGGGGGATTGATACAAATCTTCTGCCATCAACTCTTCCTACAGTTTTCAACCCACCTTCTTTAAATTCACAGGCTGATAGTACATGTATTGAAGTGCTATTATTAAATTGTTTTTTTACCCAATTTTTCTTGACATTGGAAGTTAGGTTTTTTCCATCAAAATGTTGAAAGACCTATCTATTTTGTGTCAAAGACAGTTTAAAGACCCATATTTTGCAATCTGGCCATTTGTTACTTTGACCCATATTTTGAATATATAAAAAATAATTTTGAAGTAAACATATTATGCATGTAACTCCATACATGTGGCTAACATGATTTGTCTCTCATTTACAGTCATCCATTTTTAATTTTGTAATGATCAATGCATTTTTCACATGAGAATTTCTATTTGCAGGAAAGTATTTAGTAAATTTTTACAAATGTTATAACTATGCTTTTAGATGTGAATTGGTATGATTTACCATATTAAAACATTTTAAATCTTTTTATCATTAGGAGACAGTACTATGTTCAAGATTCTATCCGAATGCACTGCTACAATGAGAAAATCTCTTGAATTTCTCTATCCTTTATACTGTATATTTCTCTGTTCTTTATACTGTATACATATTTCTCTATTCTTTATACTATATATTTCTCTATTCTTTATACTATATATTTCTCTATTCTTTATACTATATATTTCTCTATTCTTTATGCTATGTATTTCTCTATCCTTTATACTATATATTTCTCTATTCTGTATACTATATATTTCTCTATTCTTTATACTATATATTTCTCTATCCTGTATACTGTATATTTCTCTATTCTTTATACTATATATTTCTCTATTCTTTATACTATATATTTCTCTATCCTTTATACTATATATTTCTCTATTCTTTATACTGTATATTTCTCTATCCTTTATACTATATATTTCTCTATTCTGTATACTATATATTTCTCTATCCTTTATACTATATATTTCTCCATTCTTTATACTATATATTTCTCTATTCTTTATACTATATATTTCTCTATCCTGTATACTGTATATTTCTCTATTCTTTATACTATATATTTCTCTATTCTTTATACTATATATTTCTCTATTCTTTATACTATATATTTCTCTATTCTTATACTATATATTTCTCTATCCTTTATACTATATATTTCTCTATTCTTTATACTATATATTTCTCTATTCTTTATGCTATATATTTCTCTATTCTTTATGCTATGTATTTCTCTATTCTTTATACTATATATTTCTCTATTCTTTATGCTATGTATTTCTCTATTCTTTATACTATATATTTCTCTATTCTTTATACTATATATTTCTCTATCCTGTATACTGTATATTTCTCTATTCTTTATACTATATATTTCTCTATTCTTTATACTATATATTTCTCTATTCTTTATACTATATATTTCTCTATTCTTATACTATATATTTCTCTATCCTTTATACTATATATTTCTCTATTCTTTATACTATATATTTCTCTATTCTTTATACTATATATTTCTCTATCCTTTATACTATATATTTCTCTATTCTTTATGCTATGTATTTCTCTATTCTTTATACTATATATTTCTCTATTCTTTATACTATATATTTCTCTATTCTTTATACTATATATTTCTCTATTCTTTATGCTATGTATTTCTCTATTCTTTATACTATATATTTCTCTATTCTGTATACTATATATTTCTCTATTCTTTATACTATATATTTCTCTATCCTGTATACTGTATATTTCTCTATTCTTTATACTATATATTTCTCTATTCTTTATACTATATATTTCTCTATTCTTTATACTATATATTTCTCTATTCTTATACTATATATTTCTCTATCCTTTATACTATATATTTCTCTATTCTTTATACTATATATTTCTCTATTCTTTATGCTATGTATTTCTCTATTCTTTATGCTATGTATTTCTCTATTCTTTATACTGTATATTTCTCTATTCTTTATACTATATATTTCTCTATTCTTTATAATGTATATTTCTCTATTCTTTATACTATATATTTCTCTATTCTTTATGCTATGTATTTCTCTATTCTTTATACTATATATTTCTCTATCCTTTATACTATATATTTCTCTATTCTTTATACTATATATTTCTCTATTCTTTATACTGTATATTTCTCTATTCTTTATACTATATATTTCTCTATCCTGTATACATATTTCTCTATCCTTTATACTGTATATTTCTCTATTCTTTATACTGTATATTTCTCTATTCTTTATACTATATATTTCTCTATTCTTTATAATGTATATTTCTCTATTCTTTATACTGTATATTTCTCTATTCTGTATACTATATATTTCTCTATCCTTTATACTATATATTTCTCCATTCTTTATACTATATATTTCTCTATCCTTTATACTATATATTTCTCCATTCTTTATACTATATATTTCTCTATTCTTTATACTATATATCTCTATCCTTTATACTGTATATTTCTTTATTCTTTATACTGTATATTTCTCTATTCTTTATACTGTATATTTCTCTATCCTTTATACTATATATTTCTCTATTCTTTATACTATATATTTCTCTTTTCTTTATTCTATATATTTCTCTATCCTTTATACTGTATATTTCTCTATCCTTTATACTGTATATTTCTCTATTCTTTATACTGTATATTTCTCTATTCTTTATACTATATATTTCTCTATCCTTTATACTATATATATCTCTATTCTTTATACTATGTATTTCTCTATTCTTTATACTATATATTTCTCTATTCTTTATACTATATATTTCTCTATTCTTTATAATGTATATTTCTCTATTCGTTATACTGTATATTTCTCCATTCTTTATACTGTATATTTCTCTATCCTTTATACTATATATTTCTCTATTCTTTATACTATATATTTCTCTATTCTTTATACTATACATTTCTCTATTCTTTATACTATATATTTCTCTATCTTTTATACTATGTATTTCTCTATTCTTTATAATGTATATTTCTCTATCCTTTATACTATATATTTCTCTATTCTTTATGCTGTATATTTCTCTATTCTTTATACTATATATTTCTCTATTCTTTATACTATATATTTCTCTATTCTTTATACTATATATTTCTCTATTCTTTATACTATATATTTCTCTATTCTTTATACTATATATTTCTCTATTCTTTATACTATATATTTCTCTATTCTTTATACTATACATTTCTCTATTCTTTATACTATATATTTCTCTATCTTTTATACTATGTATTTCTCTATTCTTTATACTATATATTTCTCTATCCTTTATACTATATATTTCTCTATTCTTTATACTATACATTTCTCTATCCTTTATACTGTATATTTCTCTATTCTTTATACTATATATTTCTCTATCCTTTATAATATATATTTCTCTATCCTGTATACTATATATTTCTCCATTCTTTATACTATATATTTCTCTATCCTTTATACTATATATTTCTTCATTCTTTATACTATATATTTCTCTATTCTTTATACTATATATTTCTCTATCCTTTATACTGTATATTTCTTTATTCTTTATACTGTATATTTCTCTATTCTTTATAATATATATTTCTCTATTCTTTATACTATATATTTCTCTTTTCTTTATTCTATATATTTCTCTATCCTTTATACTATACATTTCTCCATTCTTTATACTATATATTTCTCTATTCTTTATACTATATATTTCTCTATTCTTATACTATATATTTCTCTATTCTTTATACTATGTATTTCTCCATTCTTTATCCTATATATTTCTCTATTCTTTATACTATATATTTCTCTATTCTTTATACTGTATATTTCTCTATTCTTTATAATGTATATTTCTCTATTCTTTATACTATATATTTCTCTATTCTTTATACTGTATAATTCTCCATTCTTTATACTGTATATTTCTCTATCCTTTATACTATATATTTCTCTATTCTTTATACTATGTATTTCTCCATTCTTTATACTATATATTTCTCTATTCTTTATACTATATATTTCTCTATTCTTTATACTGTATAATTCTCTATTCTTTATACTATATATTTCTCTATTCTTTATACTGTATAATTCTCTATTCTTTATACTATATATTTCTCTATTCTTTATACTGTATATTTCTCTATCCTTTATACTGTATATTTCTCTATTCTTTATACTGTATATTTCTCTATTCTTTATACTGTATATTTCTCTATTCTTTATACTATATATTTCTCTATTCTTTATACTATATATTTCTCTATTCTTTATACTGTATATTTCTCTATTCTTTATAATGTATATTTCTCTATTCTTTATACTATATATTTCTCTATCCTGTATACTATATATTTTTCTATTCTTTATACTGTATATTTCTCTATTCTTTATACTATATATTTCTCTATTCTTTATACTATATATTTCTCTATCCTGTATACTATATATTTCTCTATTCTTTATACTGTATATTTCTCGATTCTTTATACTGTATATTTCTCTATTCTTTATACTATATATTTCTCTATCCTTTATACTATATATTTCTCTATCCTTTATACTATATATTTCTCTATTCTTTATACTATATATTTCTCTATTCTTTATACTATATATTTCTCTATTCTTTATACTGTATATTTCTCTATTCTTTATAATGTATATTTCTCTATTCTTTATACTATATATTTCTCTATCCTGTATACTATATATTTTTCTATTCTTTATACTGTATATTTCTCTATTCTTTATACTATATATTTCTCTATTCTTTATACTATATATTTCTCTATTCTTTATACTATATATTTCTCTATCCTGTATACTATATATTTCTCTATTCTTTATACTGTATATTTCTCGATTCTTTATACTGTATATTTCTCTATTCTTTATACTATATATTTCTCTATTCTTTATACTATATATTTCTCTATCCTTTATACTATATATTTCTCTATCCTGTATACATATTTCTCTATTCTTTATACTGTATATTTCTCTATTCTTTATACTATATATTTCTCTATTCTTTATACTGTATATTTCTCTATTCTTTATACTATATATTTCTCTATCCTTTATACTATATATTTCTCTATCCTTTATACTATATATTTCTCCATTCTTTATACTATATATTTCTCTATTCTTTATACTGTATATTTCTCTATTCTTTATACTGTATTATGGTATTATTGCGTAACAATTTTCATATTGGCTTAGTTATAGGTCCGAGGGTACCATATTGGCCTGAGGCGAAGCCGAAGGCCAATATGGCTGCCCGAGGACCTATAACTAAGCCAATATGAAAATTGTTACGCAATGATACCTTTATTAATTAACCAGTCCAATATGAACTCTAGCCGGGCCAATATGAAGATTGAAAATAGTGTGAAAATCTGACATTCAGGACTTCAATAGTAGTGATATGAATATGTATCAATGAAAATTGAGGATTTTAATCAAAACAATAAAATAGTAACAATTTTATTAAATAATCAACAGTAAATACACACAACAAGTAAAAAACATGTTTTTATCTAGTTTTCAGATTAAAGCTCTTGGCTGCAGTTTATAGTATTCTTTCTTTCCCCTGAGTATATGTTAATATTGAAAACACCACCTGTTATAGTTGCACCTGCAAACATGGCCATTGGGTTGTCATGTTTGTTAGCAGTTTGATTATTTGTATTTGATACATTTGCATTTAAATTATTATGAACTAATGTATTTGAGTTTGAAAGTTCACAAGGTTCCTCTGAATCTGATGTCGTCTGTAAATCTGAGTTCGGCAACATGACCTTAGATATTGTGTGAGAAGCTTGTTGCTGTTGTTCAATAGACGGTACTGAATAATGAGTTAAGGTACTAATGCCTTTCCAGCCTCCTAATTGAGCAACTTCATTGGCAGGTCTACCATTTTGAAGTAGTGTGGTAGCAAAAGTTTTACGTCCCGAATGATTAACCTTTCTTCCTTGAAGATCTCCTTTTTCTGCCATATTTTTTACCATTTTACCTAATTTATCTTTGCCTATGGTTTGGCGAGTGTACCATATTTCCTCATGTTTATTATCTAAAGGCCTCAAATAAAATCTATGTTCATCAGTTAATGTGTCTTGAGGTCTATGCCGTTTGTATTCCTTGTAAACATGAATAGGGCAATTACTTCCTCCTTCCCCGAAAATCTTTGGCGTAATATCCCAGAAATCCCTGCTTTTTGCTCCACTACGGGTTTTGGTGCTTCTTTCTGAAAAAAGTATGCTTATGTCAATATTTAAAGAAGAATTATCCTTCCTGTCTGTACAAAACTTTCACTTTTATATAACAAAAAACATGTATTGCATAGTAAATAAGATTTGTTTTGATAAATATAAAACAATGGTTAATATCCTTAAAAGCACAAATTACCAACTTTTGTCAGGACTGTTGTACATGTACATCCATTATCCACAGAAGTATATATTCTGTGATTTCTAAAAGATTTAAAATATCAACTATTTAAATGATGGAAATCATAACATAATCTCACCATTAAATTCCAAATACTCCTTTCCATCAGATGTAGCTTTTAACTTGACATCTCCCCATGTCATGTTAACATGGTCTTGTCGACCTCGTAGACCAAAGTATGTTGCATTATTTAAAAACACAGCATTCAGTAATGCATCAGGGTTTTCTGGAAAAAGAAAAAAAAAAGAACTTAACTAAAATACATGTATCTTAATGTAAATATCCAACTTAAAATAGTATTTAAAGGACAAATACTGTATCAAAATGCAAAAGACCTCTGGAGACACTCTCATTGTTCAAGACCTTATGTGTATTTTAAACATTTTTTATTAGAACAACCATTTAATAATCAGGGATGGATAGAGGGCGACAAGGAAATAAAATAATTTGTTTGCCACAAGGTTAAAAAAATGTTTAATTAAAAGTTACTGACTGACACGCTGGAATACAACATTTTTTTTAAACTTACGTGTTCCAATAACGCCTTTCTCCCTCAAGATTTGAATTTCCTCAGTCTTCAAAGGTTCAGCTCTGTTTGGCTTACTGCCCTTGCCCAATGACTTTAATGCCTTTCGCTTCGCTTCTAATACCCGTCTTGTGTGGTTGAACTCAGGATCCTTTTTAATACTGAAACATTAAAGAAAAGATATGCATAATATCTGACATGTAATTTTTGTATGTACATGTTTTATACTTATAGCAAAGAGAAACCAAGGAATATTCATTGTACACAAGCTTAAGATCATCAAAACCACATTGACCCAGATGATATATATAGTTTTTACCAAAAAAAATGACACAAGGCTAAAATTAAAATATTGGCACTGAATATTCGAGTCATAATGCTTGACAGAATAATGCAAAGGCTATCATGCTATATCAAGACAAGGGAGTTACATGTCTCACAGATATCAAATAATCTACATGAAAATAATCGTACCTTATACTACTTTTTGAGTCCTTCAAATGTCTATCCAAGCTGTTGAACATAGAGGATAAAGAGTCAGGCTCATATTCGTCACCATTTTTCTTCAGGACTTCAAGAAAAAATCTTGATAACAGACTGTCCAAGTCTTTGGCAGGTATTTCCACTGAATCACGCATTTCTCCAACAGATATGAAAAAATCCAGCATCACTTTCAAGTCACTCTTTGTTTTAGTTTTTGTGTTCTTGTTAACACTTAAAGCTAGAAAAGAGTCAGTGTCTTCATCAGTGACAGAGCGAAACCTCTTGCTACTCGAGCTATTTTCTTTGTCTGATTCGTCAATCTCATGATTCTGTGCATTTTCAATGTCCTGCAGAATTTCATTTGGGAATTTGAAATTCGCTGAATCAACTTCTTCCAGAATCAAATTTCCTTCCCCATTGACATCCGCGAGATTTCTCTTGATGTACTCTGCCTCCCTATTAGATAAATCGTCGTAGTGAAAATAGTCTTCAACTAACGCATCCATCGCATCATCTATATTTTTGTCGAGCCTTCGACTTTAGTCGAAAAAGCGAGACTAAGCGATCCTACATTCCGTCGTCGTCGGCGTTGTCGGCGGCGTCAACAAATATTCACTCTGTGGTTAAAGTTTTTGAAATTTTAATAACTTTCTTAAACTATACTGGATTTCTACCAAACTTTGACAGAAGCTTGTTTATGATCATAAGGTAGTATCCAAAAGTAAATTTTGTAAAAATAAAATTCCATTTTTTCCGTATTTTACTATAAATGGACTTAGTTTTTTCTGCGAGGAAACAAAACATTCACTCTGTAGTTAAAGTTTTTAGAATTTTAATAACTTTCTCAAACTATCCTGGGTTTGTACTAAACTTGCACAGAAGCTTGTTTATGATCATAAGATAATATCCAGAAGTAAATTTTGAAAAAATAAAATTCCATTTTTTCCATATTTTACTTATAAATGGACTTAGTTTTTTCTGCGGAGAAACATTACATTCACTCTGTGGTTAAAGTTTTTAGAACTTTCTTAAACTATCCTGGGTTTGTACCAAATTTGGACAGAAGCTTGTTTATGATCATAAGATAGTATCCAGAAGTAAATTTTGTAAATAAATAAATCCATTTTTTCCATATTTTACTTTTAAATGGACTTAAATTTTCTCCAGGGAACCATTACATTCACTCTGTGGTTAAAGTTTTAAAAATTTTAATAACTTTCTTAAACTATCCTGGGTTTGTACCAAACTTGGACAGAAGCTTATTTATGATCATAATATTGTATCCAGAAGTAAAGTTTGTAAAAAGATTACTCAGTTTTTTCTGTAATTTACTTTTAAATGGACTTAGATTTTCTTGCAATCATAAAATAGTGCATGTAACAAGAGGAATATTTTTATTGATTTTTTCCCTCATTGTTGTTGAGTCTGCAATTTACAGCAAAAATAGGCGAGACACTGGGTTCCGCGGAACCCTTACAAATTTTTTATAGAGCTATTGCTCCATCGTTTTGTTGTCATTTTCTCCTGTCAGACGACACTAGCCGTAGTTCTCTAGAGTTATCGGGATTTCAACCGATTAGTCTAGAGCTAATCGAATATGCTAATATTGGGCTTGCTAAACCCGGGCCAATACGGAAAAATCCGTATTGGCCTTATAGGACAAAATTATCGATTTGGCAGTTTTACTCGTATTTAGTCAAATAAGCTCCAGTTAATTAATAAATTTCTCTATTCTTTATACTATATATTTCTCTATTCTTTATACTGTATATTTCTCTATTCTTTATACTGTATATTTCTCTATCCTTTATACTGTATATTTCTCTATCCTTTATACTGTATATTTCTCTATTCTTTATACTATATATTTCTCTATCCTTTATACTATATATTTCTCTATTCTTTATACTGTATATTTCTCTATTCTTTATACTGTATATTTCTCTATCCTTTATAATGTATATTTCTCTATTCTTTATACTGTATATTTCTCCATTCTTTATACTGTATATTTCTCTATCCTTTATACTATATATTTCTCTATTCTTTATACTATATATTTCTCTATTCTTTATACTATACATTTCTCTATTCTTTATACTATATATTTCTCTATCCTTTATACTATATATTTCTCTATTCTTTATGCTATGTATTTCTCTATTCTTTATACTGTATATTTCTCTATTCTTTATACTATATATTTCTCTATCCTGTATACTATATATTTCTCTATCTTTTATACTATATATTTCTCTATATTCTTTATACTATATATTTCTCTATCCTTTATAATATGATATTATTACGTAAGTATTTCTGTATTGGCCTTGTTATTGGTCCGAGGCTTGCTGTATTGGCCTGAGGCGAAGCCGAAGGCCAATACAGCTGGCCGAGCACCAATAACAAGGCCAATACAGAAATACACGTAATAATATCTTTATTAATTAACTACAGTGTTACAATATTTTTTTAATTTCATTTCAAAAGAGATAAATATTTTTACCTTGAAGTGGAACTATCCAAATCTCAGTTTGTTTCTTTTTATTAGATGCGATACATAATGATCTGGTGCTGTTTCCAGGTGTCTTCACCATTTTCTCATCTGATGAATTTTTCTACCCTTTTCAGTTACTATAAAGTGTTACAACCTAAATTTAGACGCAACACATAAATAGTAATTGGAAAGGTACTGCCATTGCATGTGTAATGCAGAAACTAATTTAAAATCGATGTGTACAATCGTAAAATTATGAGGTCGTCAAGAAATGAACTTTGTGATAATCTACTACTTCCCCAAACCTGAAATAGTTTTATCGTCACGTCTGCTTTCAAAATACCTTTTAAATGAATGTCACCGTCTTTCACCTGAAATGTATGCCATACTGACATTTTCAGCATGTTTAAGATAACTAAATGACAACTGCGTCTTCAAAACAACTATTTACTTTCAGTTTGTGTTTATCGTGACTTTCGATGTAAAACCTAGAGACGTTCCGAAATCCTGCACTTGTGTCAACTCGGCCAATACAGAAAAAAATCTGTATTGGCCCAGTTATTCTGTATTGGCCCAGTCTACACATTATATTGCATAGGCAGTTTTCATCATATTAAGTCCAATAACAGTGTAGTTAATTAATAATATATATTTCTCTATCCTGTATACTATATATTTCTCTATTCTTTATACTGTATATTTCTCTATCCTTTATACTGTATATTTCTCTATTCTTTATACTGTATATTTCTCTATTCTTTATACTATATATTTCTCTATCCTTTATACTATATATATCTCTATTCTTTATACTATGTATTTCTCTATTCTTTATACTATATATTTCTCTATTCTTTATACTATATATTTCTCTATTCTTTATAATGTATATTTCTCTATTCGTTATACTGTATATTTCTCCACTCTTTATACTGTATATTTCTCTATCCTTTATACTATATATTTCTCTATTCTTTATACTATATATTTCTCTATTCTTTATACTATACATTTCTCTATTCTTTATACTATATATTTCTCTATCTTTTATACTATGTATTTCTCTATTCTTTATAATGTATATTTCTCTATTCTTTATACTATATATTTCTCTATTCTTTATACTGTATATTTCTCTATTCTTTATACTATATATTTCTCTATTCTTTATACTGTATATTTCTCTATTCTTTATACTATATATTTCTCTATCCTTTATACTATATATATCTCTATTCTTTATACTATGTATTTCTCTATTCTTTATACTGTATATTTCTCTATTCTATATACTATATATTTCTCTATTCTTTATAATGTATATTTCTCTATTCTTTATACTGTATATTTCTCTATTCTTTATACTGTATATTTCTCTATCCTTTACACTATATATTTCTCTATTCTTTATACTATATATTTCTCTATTCTTTATACTATATATTTCTCTATTCTTTATAATGTATATTTCTCTATTCTTTATAATGTATATTTCTCTATTCTATACTACATATTTCTCTATATTTTATACTATGTATTTCTCTATTCTTTATAATGTATATTTCTCTATTCTTTATACTATATATTTCTCCATTCTTTATACTGTATATTTCTCTATTCTTTATACTATATATTTCTCTATCCTGTATACTATATATTTCTCTATTCTTTATACTATATATTTCTCTATCTTTTATACTATATATTTCTCTATTCTTTATAATGTATATTTCTCTATTCTTTATGCTATGTATTTCTCTATTCTTTATACTATATATTTCTCTATTCTTTATACTATATATTTCTCTATTCTTTATGCTGTATATTTCTCTATTCTTTATACTATATATTTCTCTATTCTTTATACTATATATTTCTCTATTCTTTATACTGTATATTTCTCTAACCTTTATACTATACATTTCTCTATTCTTTATACTGTATATTTCTCTATCTTTTATACTATGTATTTCTCTATTCTTTATAATGTATATTTCTCTATTCTTTATACTATATATTTCTCTATTCTTTATACTGTATATTTCTCTATTCTTTATACTGTATATTTCTCTATCCTTTACACTATATATTTCTCTATTCTTTATACTATATATTTCTCTATTCTTTATAATGTATATTTCTCTATTCTTTATAATGTATATTTCTCTATCTTTTATACTATGTATTTCTCTATTCTTTATAATGTATATTTCTCTTTTCTTTATTCTATATATTTCTCTATTCTTTATAATGTATATTTCTCTATTCTTTATACTATATATTTCTCCATTCTTTATACTGTATATTTCTCTATTCTTTATACTATATATTTCTCTATCCTGTATACTATATATTTCTCTATTCTGTATACTATATATTTCTCTATTCTTTATACTGTATATTTCTCTATTCTTTATACTATATATTTCTCTATTCTTTATACTATATATTTCTCTATCCTTTATAATATATATTTCTCCATTCTTTATACTGTATATTTCTCTATTCTTTATACTATGTATTTCTCTATCCTTTATACTGTATATTTCTCTATCCTGTATACTGTATATTTCTCTATTCTTTATACTATATATTTCTCTATTCTTTATACTATATATTTCTCTATTCTTTATACTATATATTTCTCCATTCTTTATACTGTATATTTCTCTATTCTTTATACTATGTATTTCTCTATCCTTTATACTGTATATTTCTCTATCCTGTATACTATATATTTCTCTATTCTTTATACTGTATATTTCTATATCCTTTATACTGTATATTTCTCTATTCTTTATACTATGTATTTCTCTATTCTTTATACTATATATTTCTCTATTCTTTATACTATATATTTCTCTATTCTTTATAATGTATTTTTCTCTATTCGTTATACTGTATATTTCTCCATTCTTTATACTGTATATTTCTCTATCCTTTATACTATATATTTCTCTATTCTTTATACTATATATTTCTCTATTCTTTATACTATACATTTCTCTATTCTTTATACTATATATTTCTCTATCTTTTATACTATGTATTTCTCTATTCTTGATAATGTATATTTCTCTATTCTTTATACTATATATTTCTCTATTCTTTATACTATATATTTCTCTATTCTTTATACTATATATTTCTCTATTCTTTATACTATATATTTCTCTATTCTTTATAATGTATATTTCTCTATTCTTTATACTGTATATTTCTCTATTCTGTATACTATATATTTCTCTATTTTTTATACTATATATTTCTCTATCCTTTATACTGTATATTTCTCTATTCTTTATACTGTATATTTCTCTATCCTTTATACTATATATTTCTCTATTCTGTATACTATATATTTCTCTATTCTTTATACTGTATATTTCTCTATTCTTTATACTATATATTTCTCTATCCTTTATACTATATATATATCTATTCTTTATACTATGTATTTCTCTATTTTTTATACTATATATTTCTCTATTCTTTATACTATATATTTCTCTATTCTTTATAATGTATATTTCTCTATTCGTTATACTGTATATTTCTCCATTCTTTATACTGTATATTTCTCTATCCTTTATACTATATATTTCTCTATTCTTTATACTATATATTTCTCCATTCTTTATACTATACATTTCTCTATTCTTTATACTATATATTTCTCTATCTTTTATACTATGTATTTCTCTATTCTTTATACTGTATATTTCTCTATCCTTTATACTATATATTTCTCTATTCTTTATACTATATATTTCTCCATTCTTTATACTATACATTTCTCTATTCTTTATACTATATATTTCTCTATCTTTTATACTATGTATTTCTCTATTCTTTATAATGTATATTTCTCTAACCTTTATACTGTATATTTCTCTAACCTTTATACTGTATATTTCTCTATCCTTTATACTGTATATTTCTCTATCCTTTATACTGTATATTTCTCTATCCTTTATACTGTATATTTCTCTATTCTTTATACTGTTTATTTCTCTATTCTTTATACTTTATATTTCTCTATTCTTTATACTATATATTTCTCTATCCTGTATACTATATATTTCTCTATTCTTTATACTATATATTTCTCTATTCTTTATACTAGTACTATATATTTCTCTATTCTTTATACTGTATATTTCTCTATTCTTTATACTATATATTTCTCTATTCTTTATACTATATACTTCTCTATTCTTTATACTATATATTTCTCTATCCTGTATACTATATATTTCTCTATTCTGTATACTATATATTTCTCTATTCTTTATACTATATATTTCTCTATCCTGTATACTATATATTTCTCTATTCTTTATACTATATATGTCTCTATTCTTTATACTATGTATTTCTCTATCCTTTATACTGTATATTTCTCTATCCTTTATACTATATATTTCTCTATTCTTTATACTATGTATTTCTCTATCCTTTATACTGTATATTTCTCTATCCTTTATACTATATATTTCTCTATTCTTTATACTATATATTTCTCTATTCTTTATACTATATATTTCTCTATTCTTTATACTATATATTTCTCTATTCTTTATACTATATATTTCTCTATTCTTTATACTATATATTTCTCTATCCTTTATAATGTATATTTCTCTATCCTTTATACTATATATTTCTCTATTCTTTATACTGTATATTTCTCTATTCTTTATACTATATATTTCTCTATCCTTTATACTATATATTTCTCTATTCTTTATACTGATATTTCTCTATCCTGTATACTATATATTTTTCTATTCTGTATACTATATATTTCTCTATTCTTTATACTGTATATTTCTCCATTCTTTATACTATATATTTCTCTATTCTTTATACTATATATTTCTCTATCCTTTATAATGTATATTTCTCTATCCTTTATACTATATATTTCTCTATTCTTTATACTGTATATTTCTCTATTCTTTATACTGTATATTTCTCTATTCTTTATACTATATATTTCTCTATTCTTTATACTATATATTTCTCTATTCTTTATAATGTATATTTCTCTATCCTTTATACTATATATTTCTCTATTCTTTATACTATATATTTCTCTATCCTGTATACTATGTATTTCTCTATCCTTTATACTGTCAATTTCTCTATTCTTTATGCTATGTATTTCTCTATTCTTTATGCTGTATATTTCTCTATTCTTTATACTATGTATTTCTCTATTCTTTATACTATATATTTCTCTATCCTTTATACTGTATATTTCTCTATTCTTTATACTATATATTTCTCTATTCTTTATAATGTATATTTCTCTATTCTTTATAATGTATATTTCTCTATTCTTTATACTGTATATTTCTCTATTCTTTATACTGTATATTTCTCTATTCTTTATACTGTATATTTCTCTATTCTGTATACTATATATTTCTCTATTCTTTATACTGTATATTTCTCCATTCTTTATACTATATATTTCTCTATCTTTTATACTATATATTTCTCTATCCTTTATAATATATATTTCTCTATCCTGTATACTATATATTTCTCTATTCTTTATACTGTATATTTCTCTATCCTTTATACTATATATTTCTCTATTCTGTATACTATATATTTCTCTATCCTTTATAATATATATTTCTCTATCCTGTATACTATATATTTCTCTATTCTTTATAATATATATTTCTCTATTCTTTATACTATATATTTCTCCATTCTTTATACTATATATTTCTCTATCCTGTATACTATATATTTCTCTATTCTTTATACTGTATATTTCTCTATCCTGTATACTATATATTTTTCTATTCTTTATACTGTATATTTCTCTATTCTTTATAATGTATATTTCTCTATTCTTTATACTGTATATTTCTCTATTCTTTATACTATATATTTCTCTATCCTTTATACTATGTATTTCTCTATTCTTTATACTATATATTTCTCTATCCTTTATACTATATATTTCTCTATCCTTTATACTGTATATTTCTCTATTCTTTATACTGTATACTTCTCTATCCTTTATAATATATATTTCTCTATTCTTTATACTATATATTTCTCTATTCTTTATACTGTATATTTCTCTATCCTTTCTACTATATATTTCTCTATTCTGTATACTATATATTTCTCTATCCTTTATACTATATATTTCTCCATTCTTTATACTATATATTTCTCTATCCTTTATACTATATATTTCTCCATTCTTTATACTATATATTTCTCTATTCTTTATACTATATATTTCTCTATCCTTTATACTGTATATTTCTCTATTCTTTATACTGTATACTTCTCTATCCTTTATAATATATATTTCTCTATTCTTTATACTGTATATTTCTCTATCCTGTATACTATATATTTCTCTATTCTTTATACTAAATATTTCTCTATCCTGTATACTATATATTTCTCTATTCTTTATACTATATATTTCTCTATCTTTTCTAATGTATATTTCTCTATTCTTTATAATGTATATTTCTCTATTCTTTATACTATATATTTCTCTATATTTTATACTATGTATTTCTCTATTCTTTATAATGTATATTTCTCTATTCTTTATACTATATATTTCTCCATTCTTTATACTGTATATTTCTCTATTCTTTATACTATATATTTCTCTATCCTGTATACTATATATTTCTCTATCCTTTATAATATATATTTCTCTATCCTGTATACTATATACTATATATTTCTCTATCCTTTATAATATATATTTCTCTATCCTGTATACTATATATTCCTCTATTCTTTATACTGTATATTTCTCTATTCTTTATACTGTATATTTCTCTATTCTTTATACTATATATTTCTCTATCCTTTATACTATATATATCTCTATTCTTTATACTATGTATTTCTCTATTCTTTATACTATATATTTCTCTATTCTTTATACTATATATTTCTCTATTCTTTATAATGTATATTTCTCTATTCGTTATACTGTATATTTCTCCATTCTTTATACTGTATATTTCTCTATCCTTTATACTATATATTTCTCTATTCTTTATACTATATATTTCTCTATTCTTTATACTATACATTTCTCTATTCTTTATACTATATATTTCTCTATCTTTTATACTATGTATTTCTCTATTCTTTATAATGTATATTTCTCTATTCTTTATACTATATATTTCTCTATTCTTTATACTATATATTTCTCTATCCTTTATACTGTATATTTCTCTATCCTTTATACTATATATTTCTCTATCCTTTATACTATATATTTCTCTATTCTTTATACTATATATTTCTCTATCCTTTATACTGTATATTTCTCTATCCTTTACACTATATATTTCTCTATCCTTTATACTATATATTTCTCTATTCTTTATACTATATATTTCTCTATTCTTTATACTGTATATTTCTCTATTCTTTATACTATATATTTCTCTATCCTTTATACTATATATATATCTATTCTTTATACTATGTATTTCTCTATTTTTTATACTATATATTTCTCTATTCTTTATACTATATATTTCTCTATTCTTTATAATGTATATTTCTCTGTTCGTTATACTGTATATTTCTCCATTCTTTATACTGTATATTTCTCTATCCTTTATACTATATATTTCTCTATTCTTTATACTATATATTTCTCTATTCTTTATACTATATATTTCTCCATTCTTTATACTATACATTTCTCTATTCTTTATACTATATATTTCTCTATCTTTTATACTATGTATTTCTCTATTCTTTATACTGTATATTTCTCTATCCTTTATACTATATATTTCTCTATTCTTTATACTATATATTTCTCCATTCTTTATACTATACATTTCTCTATTCTTTATACTATATATTTCTCTATCTTTTATACTATGTATTTCTCTATTCTTTATAATGTATATTTCTCTATCCTTTATACTGTATATTTCTCTATCCTTTATACTGTATATTTCTCTATCCTTTATACTGTATATTTCTCTATCCTTTATACTGTATATTTCTCTATCCTTTATACTGTATATTTCTCTATTCTTTATACTGTATATTTCTCTATTCTTTATACTATATATTTCTCTATCCTTAATACTGTATATTTCTCTATTCTTTATACTGTATATATCTCTATTCTTTATACTATGTATTTCTCTATTTTTTATACTTTATATTTCTCTATTCTTTATACTATATATTTCTCTATTCTTTATAATGTATATTTCTCTATTCGTTATACTGTATATTTCTCCATTCTTTATACTGTATATTTCTCTATCCTTTATACTATATATTTCTCTATTCTTTATACTATATATTTCTCTATTCTTTATACTATACATTATTCTATTCTTTATACTATATATTTCTCTATCTTTTATACTATGTATTTCTCTATTCTTTATAATGTATATTTCTCTATCCTTTATAATATATATTTCTCTATCCTGTATACTATATATTTCTCTATTCTTTATACTGTGTATTTCTCTATCCTTTATACTATATATTTCTCTATTCTGTATACTATATATTTCTCTATCCTTTATAATATATATTTCTCTATCCTGTATACTATATATTTCTCTATTCTTTATAATATATATTTCTCTATTCTTTATACTATATATTTCTCTATCCTTTATACTGTATATTTCTCTATTCTTTATACTATATATTTCTCTATATTTTATACTATGTATTTCTCTATTCTTTATAATGTATATTTCTCTATTCTTTATACTATATATTTCTCCATTCTTTATACTGTATATTTCTCTATTCTTTATACTATATATTTCTCTATCCTGTATACTATATATTTCTCTATCCTTTATAATATATATTTCTCTATCCTGTATACTATATACTATATATTTCTCTATCCTTTATAATATATATTTCTCTATCCTGTATACTATATATTCCTCTATTCTTTATACTGTATATTTCTCTATTCTTTATACTGTATATTTCTCTATTCTTTATACTATATATTTCTCTATCCTTTATACTATATATATCTCTATTCTTTATACTATGTATTTCTCTATTCTTTATACTATATATTTCTCTATTCTTTATACTATATATTTCTCTATTCTTTATAATGTATATTTCTCTATTCGTTATACTGTATATTTCTCCATTCTTTATACTGTATATTTCTCTATCCTTTATACTATATATTTCTCTATTCTTTAAACTATATATTTCTCTATTCTTTATACTATACATTTCTCTATTCTTTATACTATATATTTCTCTATCTTTTATACTATGTATTTCTCTATTCTTTATAATGTATATTTCTCTATTCTTTATACTATATATTTCTCTATTCTTTATACTATATATTTCTCTATCCTTTATACTGTATATTTCTCTATCCTTTATACTATATATTTCTCTATCCTTTATACTATATATTTCTCTATTCTTTATACTATATATTTCTCTATCCTTTATACTGTATATTTCTCTATCCTTTATACTATATATTTCTCTATCCTTTATACTATATATTTCTCTATTCTTTATACTATATATTTCTCTATTCTTTATACTGTATATTTCTCTATTCTTTATACTATATATTTCTCTATCCTTTATACTATATATATATCTATTCTTTATACTATGTATTTCTCTATTTTTTATACTATATATTTCTCTATTCTTTATACTATATATTTCTCTATTCTTTATAATGTATATTTCTCTGTTCGTTATACTGTATATTTCTCCATTCTTTATACTGTATATTTCTCTATCCTTTATACTATATATTTCTCTATTCTTTATACTATATATTTCTCTATTCTTTATACTATATATTTCTCCATTCTTTATACTATACATTTCTCTATTCTTTATACTATATATTTCTCTATCTTTTATACTATGTATTTCTCTATTCTTTATACTGTATATTTCTCTATCCTTTATACTATATATTTCTCTATTCTTTATACTATATATTTCTCCATTCTTTATACTATACATTTCTCTATTCTTTATACTATATATTTCTCTATCTTTTATACTATGTATTTCTCTATTCTTTATAATGTATATTTCTCTATCCTTTATACTGTATATTTCTCTATCCTTTATACTGTATATTTCTCTATCCTTTATACTGTATATTTCTCTATCCTTTATACTGTATATTTCTCTATCCTTTATACTGTATATTTCTCTATTCTTTATACTGTATATTTCTCTATTCTTTATACTATATATTTCTCTATCCTTTATACTGTATATTTCTCTATTCTTTATACTGTATATATCTCTATTCTTTATACTATGTATTTCTCTATTTTTTATACTTTATATTTCTCTATTCTTTATACTATATATTTCTCTATTCTTTATAATGTATATTTCTCTATTCGTTATACTGTATATTTCTCCATTCTTTATACTGTATATTTCTCTATCCTTTATACTATATATTTCTCTATTCTTTATACTATATATTTCTCTATTCTTTATACTATACATTTCTCTATTCTTTATACTATATATTTCTCTATCTTTTATACTATGTATTTCTCTATTCTTTATAATGTATATTTCTCTATCCTTTATAATATATATTTCTCTATCCTGTATACTATATATTTCTCTATTCTTTATACTGTGTATTTCTCTATCCTTTATACTATATATTTCTCTATTCTGTATACTATATATTTCTCTATCCTTTATAATATATATTTCTCTATCCTGTATACTATATATTTCTCTATTCTTTATAATATATATTTCTCTATTCTTTATACTATATATTTCTCTATCCTTTATACTGTATATTTCTCTATTCTTTATACTGTATACTTCTCTATCCTTTATAATATATATTTCTCTATTCTTTATACTATATATTTCTCTATTCTTTATACTGTATATTTCTCTATCCTTTATACTATATATTTCTCTATTCTGTATACTATATATTTCTCTATCCTTTATACTATATATTTCTCCATTCTTTATACTATATATTTCTCTATCCTTTATACTATATATTTCTCCATTCTTTATACTATATATTTCTCTATTCTTTATACTATATATTTCTCTATCCTTTATACTGTATATTTCTCTATTCTTTATACTGTATACTTCTCTATCCTTTATAATATATATTTCTCTATTCTTTATACTATATATTTCTCTATTCTTTATACTGTATATTTCTCTATCCTTTATACTGTATATTTCTCTATCCTTTATACTATATATTTCTCTATTCTTTATACTGTATACTTCTCTATCCTTTATAATATATATTTCTCTATTCTTTATACTATATATTTCTCTATTCTTTATACTGTATATTTCTCTATCCTTTATACTGTATATTTCTCTATCCTTTATACTGTATATTTCTCTATTCTTTATACTGTATACTTCTCTATCCTTTATAATATATATTTCTCTATTCTTTATACTATATATTTCTCTATTCTTTATACTGTATATTTCTCTATCCTTTATACTATATATTTCTCTATTCTGTATACTATATATTTCTCTATCCTTTATACTATATATTTCTCCATTCTTTATACTATATATTTCTCTATCCTTTATACTATATATTTCTCCATTCTTTATACTGTATATTTCTCTATTCTTTATACTATATATTTCTCTATCCTTTATACTGTATATTTCTCTATTCTTTATACTGTATACTTCTCTATCCTTTATAATATATATTTCTCTATTCTTTATACTATATATTTCTCTATTCTTTATACTGTATATTTCTCTATCCTGTATACTATATATTTCTCTATTCTTTATACTATATATTTCTCTATCCTGTATACTGTATATTTCTCTATTCTTTATACTGTATATTTCTCCATTCTTTATACTATATATTTCTCTATTCTTTATACTATATATTTCTCTATCCTGTATACTATATATTTCTCTATCCTTTATACTATATATTTCTCTATCCTGTATACTATATATTTCTCTATTCTGTATACTATATATTTCTCTATCCTGTATACTATATACTATATATTTTTCTATCCTTTATACTATATATTTCTCTTTTCTTTATACTATACATTTCTCTATTCTTTATACTATATATTTCTCTATCCTTTATATTTCTCTATTCTTTATACTATATATTTCTCTATTCTTTATACTATATATTTCTCTATTCTTTATACTATATATTTCTCCATTCTTTATACTATATATTTCTCTATTCTTTATACTATATATTTCTCTATCTTTTATACTATATATTTCTCTATCCTTTATACTATATATTTCTCTATTCTTTATACTATATATTTCTCTATCTTTATACTATATATTTCTCTATTCTTTATACTGTATATTTCTCTATCCTTTATACTATATATTTCTCTATTCTTTATACTATATATTTCTCTATTCTGTATACTATATATTTCTCTATTCTTTATTTGTTTTTCCCAGTATTCACTAATCTTTATTTGTTTAGTCCAGTACTTTCTTTCCTTTATTTAATTTGCCCAATATTATCTAAGCTTTATATTTTAGTATGCCGTTATTCTCTCTTCTTCATACATGTTATCATGTTATAATTTTTATCTATTCTAGCTGTGTGTGTATTTTATTTGCTATTTGTTTTGCACTTCTTGCTCATTATTCTCCATCCTGTAAACCCGCCCAAACCCTCACCTAAAGTCTGTTTTTATTTCATTAAATGTAAAGTCCCCCCCCTCCCCGAAGATAATTTTCTATTTTCAATCCTGTTTTTAATCTATTTTACCTTTGTAACAACAAGACCCTTTTAGTCCCTATAAAAGGTTTATGCCTTGGGTCTTTTGGCATGCTAAAAGTAACAACCTAAGAAGAAAGACATGCAGAACAATTTTGAAATATATTTCTAGAGAAAAACAGTTCAAACAAGATTGTGTCCAAAGTACACGGATGCCCCACTTTCACTATCATTTTCCATGTTCAATGGACCGTGAAAATGGGTAAAAAAAATATAGATAGGCATTAAAATTAGAAAGATCATATCATAGGGAACATGTGTACTAAGTTTCAAGTTGATTGGACTTCAGTTTCATCAAAAACTACCTTGACCAAAAACTTTAACCCGACGCGGGACAGACGGACGGACGGACGGACGCACAGACCAGAAAATATAATGCCCCCCTACTATCGTAGGTGGGGCATAAAAATAAAATTAATAAAAAAAAACATTGCTGGAATATCAATTGAAACAGTGCCTTAAGCATGTTAAGGTAGCACAATACAAAGTTTTTTTTCACCCCCAATCAGACAACTTTAAACTGATGTAATTCATTTCATCCTTCTTTATATTTTATAGATGAGGTACCAAAAGAAAGAAGATAGATTAATCTTTCAATTGTGATAATTTCATTATGACATAATTATTACATAATTAATAATTATGTAATTAGTTGCTTTTCTTCTTTCTTGTGTATAAGCTTCCTATCTTAGGAACACCCCTTACTGGGTAATTGGGAGTATTTACAGGAGTGGGTAAATCAAAGATTTATTTTATATTTTTAAAAGTTAATTTAAAAGTTGCTATAGTGTGATGTCCACACTTGAATCAATTTAGCGTCTTTGTTCTTCATAGAATCCCAAAATATTTTATAGATTCTTGTACAACACAGCTTGACCTCCAAAACCATGTCTCAGATTTCCAAAAACATCAATAGAACAAATTTTATACCCAATTGAATTTAGTGGTCTGTTATGAATTGATGTTGCAAACTTCATTGAAGATTTATGAGAGAATGAAATACAATAGGAAATATCTGAGACACAGTTTTGGAGGTCAAACTGTGTTGTGCAAGAATCTATAAAATATTTTGGGATGCTATGAATAACAAAGAAGCTAAATTCATGCAAGTATGGACATCACAATATTGCAACTAATTACATAACAATTAATTATGTAATAATTATGTCATAATGAAATTATCACAATTTGAAAGATTAATCCTTCTTTCTTTTGGTACGTACTCATTTATAAAATTTAAAGAAAGATGAGTGGAATTACATCAGTTTAAAGATGTCTGATTGGAGATGAAAAAACTTTGTATTGTGCTACCTTAAAATACTACAAAATATACAGTTTCCTAGACTAGTGAAATAAGTCAAGAAAAAATAGGGTTATTTTTTTAAATAGAATTTCAGATTGAGTCGTTTGTTAGAGTACCTGAGACAAGATGGATATAAATGTAGCCGGACACACTTAGATGTCTATGGTGTCAGAACAAATGCAACACTGAAGCAGATAACAGACATTATGTACAAATACTGTAAACAAAAGTCCTGATATTTTATTTGATATTTGTTATTTTTTATACACCTGTAAAGGATGGAACTTATTATGGACAACATAGTTAGTATGTCTCGTGTTAAAACTTTTCAATATTAAACAATGCAATTACAAATTGACCATAAATTTGTCTAAATTATAAGAAAAGGGTCGGTGGGTTTTGGTTTTATTTTGTCAATTTTTCTGTGAGTTTTTGATTCGATGCAAAAAGTCGGCATAGTATTTATTACATGTTGCTTAATCTTATTTATATATTTGTATAATTTTTAGTCATTTTTTTTTATTGATTATGAAGAACTTTTGTTGGATGATGTACATTTACATGTAATAAAATTACCCCAGTATGTTAAAATTTATTGATGCAGAAAAAATCATGTGACAAAAAGAGGATTTTTCAAATGATTCATAATAACTCTAGTTTGAACAGACCAATTTTCTTAATCTGTAGGTCTTCATCATGAAGGTTAGGTTGTAGGTATAAAGTAGAAAATCAAAGGATATGGAGAAACCATCGATGACAAACAAATCAGTGCACGCACAACAAAAAGCAAAGAAACAATGCTTTTATTGCTGGTCTTCATCTCAAACTCACAGTGAAGTCATGAACACAGAGCAAAAATATGTGCATGCTCACAATTTTAGATCTTGGCTCTCCCATTTAAAGAATCCGTATGTAACATGTAATTTGTGATAGTATAGTAGGCAGGCAGGATGACTATAGCTGTAAGGCTTCACTATACGTGCAAAGTATCTAATATCAACTTTTTAGAAAGTCATTTGTGTCAACAAGAATTTTACCACATAAAGTTGATGCAACTGATAAAGAAAAGAAAGATTTATATCTTGTTTTATCAACAGGAAGTTTCAAGCTCTACAAAAATACCATTTTATGTCATTTGAGAATGATTCAACAAATTTTCTAATTTGTTTTGTTTTTCATTACAAAATTGGGTTGAAGTTTATATAAACATTGTTCACTTTTGTCATTCAGGAGTTTTAGTTCTTCATTGGATTAAAAATGACACCTTATGTTGTTTCCATGCCATATCTTGGGAACTGTTTAACAACTTTTAAGATAAAAATAAATAGTTTCTGATGACAAAACAATGAGGCCATGTTTGATTTTGACTTATTTAAAGTTATGCTTGACAGGAGTCATGATCATATGTTGCTTTACTTATATACTTATACAATGTATATACTTAGTAAAACCTTGTATAACCTCAAGGCATTTGCCAGCCTCATGTCTTATGTGGAGGTCACGATTTATAGGATTTCTTTTATTTGAAATAAAGTTGCAAGCTGGCATTAGTTTGTTTTAACTACTGTCCTTCAAACTATATCACACTAAAGAAAACGTTAGCTATCCCCAACTTTAATTGACTGTTACATTATTAAACCAGAAATTTTGATCCATAGATATAAGAAGATGAATGAGTGCCAATGAGACAACTCTCCATCCAAGTCACTTTTTATACGACCGCAAAAATTTTAATTTTTCGTCGTATATTGCTATCACGTTGGCGTCATCGTCCTGCGTCGTCTTGCGTCGTCGTCCGAATACTTTTAGTTTTCGCACTCTAACTTTAGTAAAAGTGAATAGAAATCTATGAAATTTTAACACAAGGTTTATAACCACAAAAGGAAGGTTGGGATTGATTTTGGGAGTTTTGGTCCCAAAATTTTAGGAATTAGGGGCCAAAAAGGGCCCAAATAAGCATTTTCTTGGTTTTCGCACTCTAACTTTAGTTTAAGTAAATAGAAATCTATGAAATTTTGACACAAGGTTTATGACCACAAAAGGAAGGTTGGGATTGATTTTGGGAGTTTTAGTTCAAACAGTTTAGGAATTAGGGGCCAAAAAAGGGCCCAAATAAGCATTATTCTTGGTTTTCGCACAATAACTTTAGTATAAGTATATAGAAATCAATGAAATTTAAACACAAGGTTTATGACCATAAAAGGAAGGTTGGGTTTGATTTTGGGAGTTTTGGTCCCAACAGGTTTTTAGGAATAAGGGGCCCAAAGGGTCCAAAATTGAACTTTGTTTGATTTCATCAAAAATTGAATAGTTGGGGTTCTTTGATATGCCGGATCTAACTGTGTATGTAGATTCTTAATTTTTGGTCCCGTTTTCCAATTGTCTACATTAAGGTCCAAAGGGTCCAAAATTAAACTTAGTTTGATTTTAACAAAAATTGAATCCTTGGGGTTCTTTGATATGCTGAATCTAAAAATGTACTTAGATTTTTGATTATTGGCCCAGTTTTCAAGTTGGTCCAAATCGGGGTCCAAAATTAAACTTTGTTTGATTTCATCAAAAATTGAATAATTGGGGTTCTTTGATATGCCAAATCTAACTGTGTATGTAGATTCTTAATTTTTAGTCCCGTTTTCAAATTGGTCTACATTAAATACCAAAGGGTCCAAAATTAAACTAAGTTTGATTTTAATAAAAATTGAATTGTTGGCTTTTTTGATATGCTGAATTTAATCATGTACTTAGATTTTTGATTATGGGCCCAGTTTTCAAGTTGGTTCAAATCAGGATCCAAAATTATTATATTAAGTATTGTGCAATAGCAAGAAATTTTCAATTGCACAGTATTCAGCAATAGCAAGAAATCTTCAATTGCACAGTATTGTGCAATAGCAAAAAATGTTCAATTGCACAGTATTGTGCAATAGCAAGAAATCTTCAATTGCACAGTATTGTGCAATAGCAAATATTTTCAATTGCACAGTATTGCGCAATAGCAAGAAATATCTAATTGCACAATATTGTGCAATAGCAAGAAATTTTCAATTGATTGGAGTTATCTTTCTTTGTCCAGAATAGTAGTTGAATCAACTTAAATCATTGTTTTATACAATGCACAATGTATATTCACTTTTACTACCAACTGATAAATTAAAACACTCTTTACCATTCAGTGATAACAAGCACTTTTTGTTACATTTTAATATTTTATGATGTATTTAAATGAGTAGTTATTGTTGCAAACTCCATTAGAAATTTGAATTGAGATCAGTTTTGAAAAAAAGGGAAAGGGGGATGTGAAAAAAAAATGGTGGGGGGGGAGGGGTTAAGTTTTCTCATTTCAGATTTCATAAATAAAAAGAAAATTTCTTCAAACATTTTTTTGAGAGGATTAATATTCAACAGCATAGTGATTGCTCAAAGACAAAAAAAATATTTTAAGTTCATTAGACCACATTCATTCTGTGTCCAAAACCTATGCTGTGTCAACTATTTAATCACAATCCAAATTTAGAGCTGAATCCAGCTTGAATGTTGTGTCCATACTTGCCCCAACCGTTCAGGGTTCAACCTATGCGGTCGTATAAAGCTGCGCCCTGCGGAGCATCTGGTTGTAAAAGTCAACCATTAAAGGTAAAGCTACGAGCCTTGGCTCACACTGAACTGCTGCTTAAAAAGTTCTAAAATGCCAAGTGTAAAACAATTCAAACATATACATTTTCATTTTGTGTATTGTCTTTATTTGAAGCTTCCTTTTAATCCATTTAAAGTTGCGGTTACTAGCTGTGATTATATATGATATTTATTGGTTACAGTTGCAAGGTTGATGGAAAATAATGATTTAAATTCTAAGAATAGTTATCTCACTTTAATTTGCCAAAAAAGTCCTTTGATTCATGTAGTTGCTTTGCATCAAGATGCAGAGCTATTAGTTTCAGTCGAAATACACGCCGTCTTGAATAAATTACTTATCACATAAAGATTCTGATCGGATGCGGCTGAGCTACAGCAACGGCTATTGGATTAAATGAGACAAAGAATTGCAGACTTTTCTCGGCCAGGATAAGACATCAAATGCCATAAAAATGACTATGTGTATTTCAGTTCCGATCAACTGTCATTAATTCATGTTCGTTTTATTATGCATACATTTCACAGATAAATTCAATATTGAAATATCAATTATTAATACATGTTTAATTGCTTTGTATCTCTGCAATTTGCATGATTTGCTGTGCTAAACAATGTTCATATACAATATTTACAAAAATGCATTATCTGAAGTTTATAACTTCTGACAATCTAGGCACACCTCCAGAAAGGCACACCTCAAGAGTCGTGTCTATTTATAATTGTTTCAATTTTCAACAAGAAATTTAGAATTTTAAAAGCATTGGTGTAAAACGCACACTCTTAAAGTGCATCCATTTTCCAATACTAATTAACAACCACATGCACACCTATTACCTTAAATTAGGGTAGAGCGAAGCAGTCCATAGCTTTTTAGAAAGCTAAAACTTGTGTTGCCTTTGTGTACAGATTTATTGAAATCCTTCTGATGGTTTAGTAATATAGATAATAGTTCTGTATACTCAATTGTCGGCCTCTCAAGAATCATTAAAATTTATAGAGCTACAATATAAATAAACATGTCGTCTGCAGTAATCACCAGCATATCAACTCTGAGAACCAATGTCATGGTGTTGTCACAGCTTTATGATATAATATGTGTTATTGAAAGCAATGTTAAGCATTGACAAACAAACAAATATTTCTGTGTCATTTGGTCTCTTGTCGAGAGGTGTCTCATTGGCAATCATACCACATCTTCCTTTTATTAAATAAACTACATGTATCCCCATATGTTGTATTACCTTCAAATTCTTCTTGTAATCCATTCAGTTGTTCAGGAATAAACTTTGAAGATTCAAGGAAAATGGACAAGATGATTTATAGATAATGTATAGCAGGTTATTTTCACAGGTGCGTTAAAGGAATTTCATGAATTTTCATTAAATAAGGTATACAAAATATTTTGGCGGTTATAATTTTTGGCATTTCAAAACTTTTATGCAATTCCATTACAAGTGCACTGTAAAATTTTGTGGAATTTATTTCGGCGATTTTATTCTATCTGCAAAAATTAACACTCCCCAAAAGTAACCTGCTATACAGTAATAAAATGGTTTTAGAAAAGGCATACAATTCTAAAAAATGTTGTGGTTTAACATCAATAAGACCGAATAATAAAACCATATAGAAACATTATGAGATCTGCATACAGTTTGTTTTTTTACTTTTCATTATCTCATGTTTCTGTATTGGCTTATTTCCTAGGTAATGACTTCACCACAATGGGACGTCTTAATGTGATACATGTCACTGTTTGACAATATATGGTTCTTTGTGTATCAATTGTCATATGGACAGAAACAAAATATAATCTAATACATCTTGATTGCTTTATTTATATACCGGTACATATATCATAACTTTAAAATCTTTGATCTGCAACAATTTATTTTCCTGTTGGGATACTTTTTTAGATTGTCAATTATTATCACAAATAAGCAAATTTCAGCTAAAGGAACAAAGCACATTTTTTATTTATATTGATGAAAAATTTTAAATACTTATACTGACCTAAACATGAAAATATACAATTAACATCATATAAAACTGAACATATATATTTTTTTATCATTTCAAAATATTTTCATGATTAATAACTGAAAATTCAGTATTTTACAGAAATGAAATATAATAAAGTGTGATTGATTATATATATATGATACCTCCACATGCTACAGTAGAATATTACAATTGAAAATTGAAATGTGATCATTAATGAAAAATAAATAAAAGAAAACAACACTTTATCAATTAGATGCCTCTGAAACACTTTTATGGATTTACCTTCTTGAGGAACACTCAAATGTAATGTACATACAAACCAATACATTTAATATTGAAATATGGGAAAAACTCATAACAAACAATAAGATCTATTTAGTACAAAAAATATGACAATGCCTTAGAGACCTCACAGAAACTGCATTTACAATTCATACATACACAATGATGCTATATACAATTCAAATACAAATTTAAAATTAGAACATTAAACAATCTACTGTTATAAAATCCTAAAATATAGTTTATGATGCTTTCTATACAATAAATATAAAGAAAAATTACAAGTATCAAGAATTTGATTTTTTTAAATGAAGAACAACAATAAAAGCAATGTTCCTTTGCTTTGGATGTTTAAGAGTATTAATGTAGAAATTATTGCTACATTATACAAACATGCATACATATCATGAGTTTTAAACCTTATATAAAAGAAAACTATTATTTGAAAAATATTGTTTAAAATGTTACATGTTTTGCACATGTTTTGTACCTAAAATAAGAAATACTTAGGTGCAAAAAGTTATTGCGAATTTTTAGCAATGTATAAAAATATTATATTACCAATGCTTGAGATGCTGCATAAATATAATGATTTCAAATGTGTGTTTTTATTTTTGTATAAGCTATCCAGTCTTAATTTTTGCAATATCAAAATAAAATTGCAATATTAAAACAATATTTACGATAATACAAACAGTGAAAATTTTCTATATGCCAGATTAGGTGCACCTACGACATTGATATTTTTGATGTTAATATGATGTACATTGTAATAAAAATAATTCACAATTTCTTTATCAACAAGTCCATGTACTGGAATTTTCACTTTAATATACTTCTAACATGTCTAAGTGGCTCAAATTCCTCAAATATAATTAATCACCACTTTAAGTCAACTCAGGTATTGCAGATGTCAACCTTAGACACAAGTATCATTCCAATCTGATAAGATATATATGTATATTATATATATGTGAGCTTGCATAGAATGACAGAGGGAATGACATCACCATTCCTGTATCCCCCAGAAAGACATATTTTAAATGTTCTAGTATCATTTCATTACTCTAAGAATTGCAGACTTTAATTGTTCAGTAAACACACTCTCATTATCACATTCCCAGGCACAGAACAGGATTCCAATGAGTCTTTCAAGAGTTGCTGCATTACCGATTTTGTTTCTCCATTTATACAAAATACGGTAACATAAGTCTGTTTGAGCGTCATGCTTTATTATTTCAAAATCAGATTGACTTAATCCAAGTTGTAATGCAACACTATTTGCCTTTGAAATATTTATAGCTTTACTGAGGATTGAAAGGTCTAATTCTTTTAATTGTTTTTCTTTGAATGCCTGCATGTCATTTCCTATCCATTCTTCTACAAAATAAATTATATAATTGTCAATGGTTTTCAACCAAAAAAAAGATATCTTTAATTCAATGTTATTGTGTGCTGAATTATGCTGTGACAAATTCAGATTTCAAGTGGGATGGAATATGAAATCAATTTTTCCTTGTGTTTTGATGCCCATGTATTTTAAAACCATACTTGCTATATTAATTTAATTTGCAGACAGGAGATATATAGATAATGATTACTGTAACCCAAGTTATTTTCGCAGATACTTTATTTCATGTTTATAACTTTTCTTGCCCAATTTGCGGCAATTCAATTTTGTGTCTTAATACTTACAAATTTATTGTAAGGTAACTAGCATACATTTTTTTTTCAAAACTACTTAATCAAATGTCTTGAAAATGCAAGTTTTTCATTCCAGGAAAATAAATGAATCCACAGTATGCAATTCTTGTTTTTTTACATACTGTAAATTCAGAAATTATTGCGAGGATTTTTTTATTGAGAAAAATGAGACAGAGTTGTAAACGCAATAATTAAAACTCGCATTTTGAAATACTTTATATGAATTAAACAGAATTTTACTAAAAATTGTAAAAATTAAAAGTCTAAAATGACAAAATCGCAATAATAAATGCACGCAATAATTTCTGAATTTACAGTAATAAATTTTACCAATAGTTATATCCTTGACAGGTTGTGTTTTCCCATGGTTTGTATAAGGCACTAATTTCTCTCCTGAAACCATATCAAGAATGTCTGCAGAAGCATTTTCCATTCTTGACTGGCCTTTATTTACATCTAAGTTTGTCTCTGCAAATTAAAGGTTTAATTTAAAAAAAAAAAAAAAAAAAAAAAGTATTAACTAATATATAGTGTTTCTGAATATAAACCTGGATATATATTTATAGATATCATATAGAATCAACTGAGAATAACTTATCATGATTATGACTGTTATTTTGGGAAAGGGCACATCAATTCAGCCACAACAATGTTAAGCATATACATATATTATCATATCCATATTGTGAAATTATGATAATCTCTTCCTTGTATTTATTTTAAAAATTCTTTTCACGCCCATACAGAAATTGCTAACAAAAGCACATAAGTTTCACATGTGAAGCACATGAGATGCAAGTAAGAATTGTATGCAAATCAGGTTGCTCACATGTGCAGTTTGGTAGTTCATATGTGCCCATAAAAATCTAACATAATGCTCACATGTGCAATTCAAACCTCAGGTGAGCTTTTATCATCCATGTTAGTTTTATGTTAGTTTTGTACTTTGAAAAGTTTTTCCTTTCTTCTAACCATTCAAAACTAACCTACATCATTGCTCATATGAGCTTTTTCAAATTGACATGCCCAGTCATGTACTTCCTGTAAATTCAAATTCAAAGCATGCAATAATTGCAGGGAGATGGATATGAAAAATGTGAAGCCATATTTTGTGCTATTTGAAGAAAATGGCATTGTTGAAATCTGATAAAACCAGCCACTGTGGTTAATTATTTGTAAGTTATCATTTCTATTTCATTATGTTCATTTTTGTGTCAGATTCTGAAATATATTACAATTTTATAACTAGTCCTTTATATTTATTTAATGGAGTATTATTTTGCAGATTGCTACAAATAGGTATTACATGTATATAGATAATTCCTTTTAAAACTTTCTGAAATACAAAAATGTACAGAACAAGTATTCATTCAATATGAACTAAACTTGCAAGTCCACCCATTAGTTTTAAAATGCAATGTTATGTTTTTAGTCATTATAGTTTAAGTAACAAAATAAAACAAATTAGTATAAAAATCATAATTAATTGACAGTAATTAAAGAATAACACTGAACGTGATGTGTCAGTTATTTTATTTAAGATATTCATTTAAACTTGAAAAATATTCCTATTTGAAGCAGCCATTTTGTTTTAATCTTTAGATACACTTTAATCATCATCATCTGGAAATAATTAGATAAAAAAATCAAATGGGTCAACTAATATTCACGTGTGCAACATGCATGTGAGCAGATGCTCATATGAGCAATCTGATAAAATGCACATGTGAAACAAAAGCTCATATGAGCAATCTGATAAAATGCACATGTGAAACAAAAAGCTCATATGAGCATTTGCACATGAGGTTTTTAACAATCAAATTAGGTTAGTTTCATATGTGCAATTTTTTGCTCACAAAATGCTCACCTAATTTGCATGTTAAAAACCTCATGTGTAATCATGTTAGTTTCCAACGTGAGCATCTTATGTGCAACATATTAGCACGTTTTGGTAAGGGGCTCATTACAGTTGCTTCAAAGTTTCTGAAACTAGAAAACAACCAGATGCTCTGCAGGGTGCAGCTTTATACGACCGCAGGCCCTGAACGGTTGGGGCAAGTATGGACATAACATTCAAGCTTGATAAGCTCTTAATTTGGATTGTGATTAAATAGTTGACACAGCATAGGTTTCTGACACAGAATGAAAGTGGTCTAATGAACTTATAATTTTTTTTGCTTTTGAGCAATACAATATGCTGTTGGATATTAATCCCCTCAAAAAATAAATTAATGAAGAAATTTTCATTATTATATATAACAGTATTCTTTAAATGGAATTGGATTACCTCCTTTACACTGCTTTTAAATTGTCAAAATTGTCCTTTAACCAGAAAAAACCCTTGTTTTTCCCCCAATTGCTAAATGATTTGAGCCATAACACCCATAACCATCCCTTTGTAGTATGGAAACGTGGGGTATAATTTCAGATAGATTTATTCACTTAAACACAAGTTATTGACTGGAAACTATGAAAATGCTCATTTGGGCCCCTTTTTTGCCCCTAATTCCTAAACCTTTCGGACCATAACACCCAAAATCAATCACAACCTTCCTTTTGAGGTTATAAACATTGTGTTAAAAAATTTATTGATTTCTATTAACTTATACTAAAGTTATTATCCAGAAACCATGCGTCTTCGGACGATGATGCAGATGATGATTACAACATGATCTATAGCATAACATGACCCCAAAAAAAATTTGTGGTTGTATAATAACAGGTAGGATCTTCCAATACATCAAAATGGTGTGGTTTCTGAAATTTCAATATTTTTGTATACATCAGCAACATATACATGATATAAGTTTTCAAACACTTAAGCTTTAAATATTTTGTTTGAAGAAACGCCAGCTGTGTAAAATCCCTATATCCTACCACAAACACTGACCAAGGGCTAGTGAAAAACTGGAGATGATACTCCAATAGAAAGCTGATTTGATGGAATCTATATAATACAATTCTGTAATTTTTATGTACATACATGGGTAAAAAAATCTTTGTTTCTAAAGCTCATATAAATGAATTTAATATTTTCCTATAATATAAGGACTTTTGATCAGTACAGTATACCAGAGACAGAATACAATCTTGGGCATATATATGGTTGATTTACTGGTCTTGCATTATATAAGAGGGGCAAAAGATACCAAAAAGGGACAGTCAAACCCATAGTATCAGTACATGTATATTTGAAACTGACTAACCAGGTAAGAAAGAATACTTTTTTTTATGACAAATGAACCATTAAAATAAAGTCTAGGTCTAATAAACCCTACCAGACAAACATGTTTACAGAATAATTATTTTATAAACCCATATATAGCAGATCTTATAAGTTCTTATATAATCTAAGAAGCAGATCTAATCACCAATGTTCACTTAAAGATGACAAATGGAAAATGAGAACAAGGTCAAAGTCAGAAGAACCCTGCAAGACAGATACAGCATGTACAGTGTTATGTATACTGTTATAGTTGATTGGAATTTCATCTACTATAAAGATATATATGGGTAAAAAAATAGATAAAATAAATTGTCAAACAGAAAGTTTCAAGTTAAGAAATTTTGAAAATTAATGTCCAATCATTCGAATATGCTTTGCAACAGTTTTGTATATTCAATTACTTCCTTTTATAAAGAGTGAGTGTTTTACAACTGTTTATTGCAATAATCAATATTATTATACCTCATGTTAAAATGCCAGATTTTGATTGGCTAATACGAAGGTGCTAATTTACTCTATTACCCTTCATGGAGACGCTTGATCAAGTGTGCGCTTTATTAAATACGACTCTATCCTATGTCAAATACTCTATTACCCTTCACAGAGACGCTTGATCAAGTGTGCGCTTTATTAAATACGGATGGTTGCTATGTACAAGACGCCATAGTTTATTACTTTGAATTTGAAATTTAATCGACAGTAATAACAGAACATTCAGTATAATAAATTAAATAACACATACCTGAGAGGGTGATAGAGCAGATTGCTACCCCTCGAAAAGACATTGTCAACCTTGGCTTCGCCGCGGTTGACAATGTTTTCTCGGGGTAACAATCTGCTCTATCACCCTCTCAGCTATGTGTTATTTATATAATATTATATATGGTGTCACTAAGCATCCTACTGTTTTCATTGGATATGACAATCACGTGTTTCAAAGGTTTTTTTACGTATCGGACGCCTTGTTTCTATTTTTATGTACATGTATATTGACGCTATTTTTCTATTTATACATGTTATATGTATATTGGTGGTCAATATAAAAAAAATCTTGCCAAATTTAGATTGATAATATCACATACACATAACAACCACGCAGGAAGCACCACATTAGAAAAGAAAATTTTCAAGTTTATCAGGAAATTTCAAGAATTTAATGTTAAATGCAGACAATAAGAATACATTAACTTGCTTCTGCAACATTAGCTATGAAGTTTAAAAAAAAAATGACATTTTCAATAACAAGTTAAAATTCTTGCAAAATACTATTAACAATAGGTGTCAAAGATTCACAACCTTGTTCAAACGTACCCAACGTTACTATTGTTGACGTAACGTTATTGTAACGCAAACTTGTATGGGATCTGAATTATAGAATTGAAAGCACACAACGTCTTTTTATTGCCTACAAAAGCGAAGTACTAACCCTAGCATCATAGCATCTTACATATTGGTGCCGTGACCAGGATAATCGCTATACCGCAAAACTGCCATGGAGAAATGATTTCAATGAGTTACCTACGAACTATAATGTCACTTTACGCAGAACTTGTAATATGATCGATAGACTCAAAAAGGATACCAACATGCTGAAAATGTATGGCGACATAATTAAGGACCAAAAACGCCGAGGGTTCATTGAGCGGGTAACAGAAAATGGAAACCAGTCAAAAAGAATTCACAACATTCCTCACCATGCAGTAAAAGAGGATTCATCTACGACTCCTATACGTATAGTCTATGATTGTAGTTGTCAGGAATCACCTCACAAGGCTAGTTTAAACGATTGTCTCATGTCAGTTCCGCCGATGTTAAACGATTTGACGGGAATTTTAGCTAGATTTAGATTACACAAGCACGCAGTGACTACCGACATAGAGAAAGCGTTTTTGAATGTCGAACTGGATAAAGAAGATCTACAATTTGCAATGAACATTGAGATTCCTAGATGTTATTTTGAGTGTTCAGGAATAACGGACATTGAAACAGCAGAATTACATATTTTCACAGATTCAAGTCAACTAGCTTATGGAACCTGTGCGTATCTTGTCACAGAAAAGGAGTCTGCATTAGTAATGGCAAAGAATCGAGTTGCCCCATTGAAAAGTGTCACTCTACCTAATCTTGAACTGATGGCTGCCCTGTTAGGGGCTCGACTTGCGAAACATCTTATTCAAAATCTACATATTGGAAACTTACAAATCAACTTCTGGTGTGACAGTCAGATCGTTTTGAAATGGCTTCAATCAACAAAACCACTCAAAAAGTATGTCGCAAACAGAGTCAAGGAAATTAAGGAGTCAAATGAAAATCAAAAATGGCGTTATTGTCCGACGGATGCAAATCCTGCAGATTTATTAACTAGAGGCATAACAGGAACGAAATTCATAAACAACAGATTATGGTTTCATGGACCCGAGTGGATAACAGACAAAACACAATGGCCAACATGGAGCGGAAACGAAATTATCATGATTATGTATATCTCTTTCATATTCATTTGATAAAATTTACTGTTTGCAATAGCATGAATTGTTCTATATAATAAGAATGTTCTTATCCCGGGCATACAAACAATGCCGTATTTGGCAAAACCTTTTCAACTTTTGATCTTCAGTGCTGTACAACTTTGTACTTTTTTCACTTTCGATCTTTTATATCTGGGCGTCACTATTGAGTCTTGTGTGGACAAGACGCGTTTTTGGCGTATTGAATTTTAAACTTGATGCTTTTGTTGTCTATTAATCATGCTTTTCTTTGTCTAATATGGTCTCCTTTTTGTTTGTATTGTAGTCCTGTAATATTATGTTGTCATTTCAATGTTATATTTAACTTTGTCATTAAAGTGCGAGGTTTGGCATGCCATAAAACCAGGTTCAACCCACCACTTTTATTCCCCTTTAAAAGTGTCCTGTACCAAGTCAGGAAGATGGCCATTGTTATAATATTGTTCGTTTCTGTGTGTGTTGCATTTTAACGTTGAGTCGTTTGTGTTTTCTCTTATTTTTTAGATAAGACGTGGCACGGTACTTATCTATCCCAATTTTTTGTATTTGGTTTTGATGTTATATTTGTGATTCTCGTGGTGTTTTGTCTGTTGCTTGGTCTGTTTCTGTGTGTGTTGCGTTTCGGTGTTGTGTCGTTGTTCTCCTCTTATATTTAATGCGTTTCCCTCGGTTTTAGTTTGTTACCCCGATTTTGTTTTTTGTCCATGGATTTATGAGTTTTGAACAGCGGTATACTACTGTTGCCTTTATTGAAAACGAGAATATAATGGAGATTCCCACTAATGAAACCTCAGAAAAACAGCACGTCTTACTCACATCTCAGAAACGTCAAGAATTTGGCATACATAAGATTATGGATATCGAACGTTATAGCAGTTTGAAGACATTAATACGTGTTACAGCCTATGTGATGAGATTTATACAAAACTGTAAGTTAGCACGGAGTGATAGAACATTGTCGGAATTAACCGTTAATGAAATACAGCATGCTACATTGACATGGATACAAACGGTTCAGAAATCAGAATATCATGAAGTGTTTAATTATTTCAACAAATCTGTGACAGTTAAGCCGTCTATTGTAAGACAATTGAACTTGTACTTTGATGAAGAAAATGCACTTCGTTGCCGCGGGAGAATTCAACATGCACCTTTGGAGGAATCAGCTAAACATCCATACTTGTTACCTCCGTTACAGAGACTCACTTCACTCATTATTATGGATGCTCATATCAATCATTTACATGAAGGCGTCAACTCTACCGTAACACACTTGCGACAAGTATACTGGATACCTCGAATTCGTCAACGAGTCAAAGTTATTCTTAGAAAATGCGTTAACTGTCGGAAAGTAACAGGGCATGCTTACCAACAACCTGATCCACCGCCACTGCCCAAAGAGAGGTTACACGAGGATATACCGTTTACTGTTACTGGCGTAGACTTTGCTGGTCTTATGTATGTACGAAATACAGATGATACAAAATCAAAGGTATACTTATGTTTGTTTACATGTGCGTCGACGAGAGCTGTTCATTTAGAACTTGTGAATAACTTATCAGAACCTACATTTATGTTAGCCTTCAGAAGATTCGCAAGCAGGAGATCCTTACCGAAGTTACTAATATCTGACAATGCACTAACTTTTGAAGCTGCCAGTCGAGAAATCAAACATCTTACAAACTCAAATTCAGTGCGCGAAAGTCTAAGCTCTACAGGAACAAATTGGAAATTTATTACAAAGAAAGCTCCGTGGTTTGGTGGTTTCTATGAACGGTTGATTGGGTTAACGAAAATGTGTTTAAAGAAAGTATTAGGAAGTAACTGTGTCGATTTAGAGACTTTACAAACTGTGTTAACAGAGATCGAAGCAACTCTCAATGATAGACCTCTAACGTATGTTTCATCCGATCTTACGGATCCAGAACCACTGACACCATCACATCTTTTGTATGGTCGAAAAATTACGCGACTTCCGTATCCAGTTAGTGAAAACAATGGACATTTTGAACCAATTAACTTTAACAAACGTGTTCAATTACAAAGAGACATTCTAAACCACTTTCAACAGCGATGGAAATATGAGTATTTGACCTCATTACGGGAACAATTCGTTGTCGAAGAACTCGTAAAGGGAGAGGATAATCTTATCAGAACTGTAAAACTTCGCACTAAAAATGGAACCACCAACCGCCCAATCACGAAATTATACCCAATCGAAGTGAACTGTATTGAATCTGAACCAGAGGATGTTACACGACCCAAGATGTTCCGTCAGGCGAAGTCAGATGCCGTACAAAAGATTCACGAGTGGACAAAATAACTTTTCAAATTATGATCGAAATAGACTGTTCAAATTCAGTGATTAATTCTTTCTTTTATGATACATAGACTTTAAAGTTAAGTGATGAATTATGATTTATGTCTTCAATTTAGTCAAATTTTCATTTCATTTCTATTTATATTTCACTTTCGGCGCCCGGAGTGTCAAAGATTCACAACCTTGTTCAAACGTACCCAACGTTACTATTGTTGACGTAACGTTATTGTAACGCAAACTTGTATGGGATCTGAATTATAGAATTGAAAGCAACACAACGTCTTTTTATTGCCTACAAAAGCGAAGTACTAACCCTAGCATCATAGCATCTTACATAATAGGACTTTCACTCACTCAATACGTTATATATGAACCTGTTAGATTATATTGACACTTGGACTTCGTCATCAGTCAATATAATCTGAACAGGTCCATAATAAAGTATTGACCTATTCAAAAGTCCATAATTGATAAATATTTTTACCTTGTGTAATATTCTGTTCATTTCTATGAACTGGGATATTCTGACTGTGACCATGTGGTAAAGTTATGTCAGTGTCATCTCCAGGAGGTTTCATATTAGGATAAGCTATGTCTACTCTGTCGTCAATTGCAAGAGCATACGATGGTTGTCTATTATATTTGGCCGAGTCTGGTATTGCTGTTTCTGAATGTCCCTCTGTGCAAGTGGTCCATTTTGCTGTATTATTTTCTATTTCCCGTTTTACAGTTATGTGATCCTCTAAATCCTTTACATTATCAAATGTACTTTCTGGATTGGATTTTTTGGCCCCATCTATCGCATACTGGTGTTGACCATTTAGCTGTTGTTGTTTTTCACTGGCTTGATGTGGGAAGATTTCATTTCTCAAATTTAGATACATTTTATTTTTGGTCATAGATTCAAAAACAGGCCCAATGTTGACTCCTTGTTGGAGTAGTCTCTCATCTGGAAATGCTTGCCTATCTTTTTCTGGAAAGTTTTTACTAAAATAAAAATCTGGATAACCTCGAGTATAAATAAGAACAACAGAAGCCTTGTCTCCATGTATAATAACACCCGGGCATCCTGATGCACCACTGACAAATTTACATTTGATTACTAATCTATCTTTTCTTTCCAAATCTTTGTAACCATTTCCTTTTCCATACTCCTGACAAAACTTTTCTAAATCTATCAGTCTTTTTTCTGTAGGATTCCAGAGTCCGATTCCATAATTAATGTGTAATTTATTACCTTTATCATGGCCAATTAAATAGATATGCTCATCATCATTTTTTTCAGGATCCAGAACTTCAAAGAATTCAAGCGGTGGTGGGAATTCCTTATGTATTTCTCTTTTTAATTTAACAACTGCAACATCTAAAGTCTCATCAAAATATGAAGTCCTCTCTAAATCAAAAACATACTTCGAATCTGTATCTTTTTTTATTTGGCCATTGTAGTTAAAGTCAACATAGCATTCCTTATATTTCTCTTCATTCAGGAATTGATTGAAGGTGCTCCCTGTGTGTTCAAAAAATTAATTATTAATATGAATAAAGAGAGAAAAAATATCCTTACAATGTTACAACCATCATGACCATTGAGTTCTTGAGAATTACAGAAAAATTATTAAATACACTTTTTCTGCATTTCACAGTGAAATTTAAAAAATACCATCAGCTTTATTTTTTTATTATTTTTTGTATGAGGCAATAATGTTTGCTTAGGTATGTAAGGTGACCAGATGTTTTGTTATGGGTTATAAATTGTTTTCACAGTTTTGTAAGAAAAAAAAAAAGTTGTCATTCTAGCCACATATACATTGTATTTCATTTATAACATACTGAAAAGTCTGTCCAAGTTACAAAAAATCCTTAAGAAACAATTTCTAATGTATCGAGTTGTTATAATATGTATCATCATTTTGTGTGTATTTTAGAATAGACCCCAGTGCAACAGAGTTCCTATGTCTGTTTGATTTCATGTCATAGATTTAAAAAAATATATATGTATATTATCTTTTTACCTATATTTTTGTGAGCAGAATCTATAGATGTAAGGATCTTCCCAGTGGCAACCTTGTTTTTGCCTATAAATATTGACATTCTTTCCTTATAAATAACTAAACATGCTAGCCAATGAATGTGCAGCCAATCCCAGTTCAGGGATAAATTGTAGTTTAGAGACATCCCTAGACTGAATTCTTTGAATATAATGGTATGATGATGTCATAGACCCAATTCTTCTGTCCCAACAATGCATATATTTCCTTATCTACATTGCTTTTTATTGATTTTGCTACTTATATATTATGTTAACAACCCTTAAATATTGCACAAAAAAACCCACCAAAAAACCCAAAATAACATTAAACAGCAAAACAATTTACAGTAAAAACAAATTTATGTAAGTAAAAATAAATATCTGCATTACAGGAACAGAAAAATTTGGTCTACAACATTGCCATATGAAAAGGACAGCACCTTTATCTTTTTTTTATATAAAATTAAATAAGTCTCTGGCTAGTACAAATAAAGGAACAAGTGAAGAATAGAAGCACACTTGGTACTCATAAGAATGCAACAGGGTCTACTGCAACATTTCTGTTATCATAGATTTTATTAATGTTAAAATAATAAATTTTCCCAATATTTGTAATTCATCGCACAAATGAAAATACAATGTACATAACAACCTTATACTCACATATATTATCTTTAACAACATGAGCAGCAGTCATGACTGTATCTTTTCCTACTCTCCAACATGTTCCAGTTGACCTTGGTCCATAAAACATCCCCACAGATTCTGACACTTTTAGGAGGACTTTCATCTTTTCTGCACTTATCACATAAGCCTGCTGGAATTTTTCTACTACCGGTATTGGCACTAAAACAGATGACATAATACTAGACACGTCCAGACATTGCATTTGATGTTGCTGCTATTTCATCAAAAATTAAGTCTAGCACTATTGAAGATCTAAAGAAAGTCAATAAAATAATTAGGAAGGTGCAAAACGATCCCGTTTCACTGCAATTCCAGAATCTTGGACATAATGTGAAATTTATTTTGTTCAGTGATGCATCATTTGGAAATCTTCCAGATGGTGGAAGTCAGGGTGGTTATGTTGTGCTTTTGATGGGCGATGATGGTAAAGTGAACCCAATCACTTGGCAATCTAAGAAATTAAGAAGAGTTGTACGTAGTGCTTTAGCAAGTGAAGCCTTGGCCTTAGCTGATGGTGTGGACTGTGTTATATCTTTAGCAGCTCTGTTTAAGGAATTAATGCATAATGAGAACGATTTGATGCATACTCCAGTAGATTGTTTCGTTGACAACAAAGACCTTTATCATGCAATATACTCTGATAAACCTGTTGGAGAAAAGAGATTGAGGGTGGAGATCAATGCAATAAAGCAATTGCTTCAAGGTGGAGAGCTTAAAAAAGTAAAATGGATTCAGACTAATGAACAAATCGCCAATGTTCTTACAAAGCATGGTGCTTCTGGACAAGACATCTTATGTTGTTTTGAAAAAGGTTTTTTGAATTCAAGCCTTTTGTAATTAGTGCAACTGACAATAAAAAAAGGAGAAGAAAGATCAGATAAATACCTGATACTATGACATTTTAATTGCCTTCATTTTCATTTTTTATTTGGACATTAACATTTCTAGTGAAAAGAGAAAAGGATTAGATTGTTAACTACTGTGTTTTCTATTATTTTGTTTATATTATTTTCAGGTACATGTTACTTGGTGGGTTTAGTTTATAGTTTAGTAAAGACATTAGAATAGACAATAGAATTATATTGAAGCCATAAATAGCCAATCAACAGAGCAGATTTTTTTTCAATTAGCATTTGTTATTTTGTGGTTCTTATCTACAAAATAAAGTAAGAAATGACTTTAAAGAAGATTTATAGATTTTATAAAAAGTGAGAATGGGATATCACTTGATATCAACTTGATTATTTAATTTCAATATAATAATAAATACATTTCTTTACGGCCCTATGTTTTCTATATAACGGTCTTTGTATATTTTAATGAGATAGGGTAATACCCATTGAATTCCTTTCTGCACGGACGATTTTGGCAGTCAGTATATAAGGAAGATTTGAGATGTGTTTGACCAATGCGAAGCTCTTTACAAGATAGTGAGGAATAGGTTAGTTTGGTGTGCTTTTCCCCATCCTCCCACCCCTTACCCTTTTATATGTAGCCTTATTTTTTTTTATCGACTTGTGTATGGTAAAAACTGATTCATCTATGTATGACTTTTGTATATATTTATGTTGAACATGTTACATTAAAGGTGATCTTGTAGCGAACCTACAACCCTATATGTGTTTATTTTTTTTCTAGGATATCTTGTTAAGAAAAAAAATATTTTCAGAGGAGTGAAAAGAGGAAGTAAATAAATGAGCCTTCAGCAAGTTTATTATTACTATTTGAATTAAATAATGAGAGTTGATATCAAACAATATTCAATTCTCATAAGTTGTTGAAATTATTTCCCTGATGGTCAACACTCTTATTGTGTTTAATTAAACATTCTGCAAATCATTTATCTAGTCTTTTGCACATTCCAGTATGACATCATATGTCCTACTCTGGCGTCATACTTTAACATCAGACAATTCAATACTTTTTGTACTCTTCAGAATGTAAAAACATTTAACAAAAAGAAGAGTGTCAGGTGAAAAGTGTGAGTGTTTCGTATATTATAGAAGGAATTGCATATGTCCGTTGCAATGGATGAAATGTACATCAAAGAGCTAACGAATAGCCAATGGAATGCTGTAATATTGTCTTATTGTTTCTTTTGTTACCTTTTCTGACATTGGACTCAGACTTCTCTCAAACTGAGTTTTACTGTGCCTATTGTTGTGTGTTTGTTTTTCTACACTTACTAGAAGTATGGGGAGGGTTGAGATGTCAAAAAAACATGTTTAACGGTTAACCCCACCACATTTTTGAGCCTGTCCCAAGACAGGAGCCTCTATCCTTTGACACAGCCCTGACAACGTGATACCAATATACACCCAACAAATGTGTGCGGTCGTATAAAAATAGCTCAATTGATTCTTTGGGAGAAGATGCATAATGTTTTGTGTTGATAAGCAGGATCCAATGAAAATGATCTAGGAAAACTTAAAACATGTAAATAGTTATTAAGAAAATGTTGTCACCTTTTTCCACTTCTTTCTCTTTTTGAACTATGTTAACAACATCATTACCAATGTTTACCACATCTACATATCCATAATAGTTTTGAATGTTAGCAGTGGGAAGTGGATCTGAAAAATAGAAACGTCAATATCAAATTTTAACTTGGTTAATAAGTAATGTATTTGAATGAGACATTTTCATAAACTTGAAGACTTTGAAATACTCCCTTATTATCTTGTACAGTTCTGTAGGAAAGGAGTAGGGGTAACAAGGCCCTTATTTGGCTCAAATATTACTGCAAATTTACAAGTTATCATACAAATTCTTAAATAACTGAAAACTTGACTAAGGTATAAGGAACTAAGAAAAACAAAACAAATTTGACATCGAACAAGTTACCATGGCAACAAATCATGACTTAATTTGCATATTATGTTAAATTTCGTGATTTTCCTTGTTTTTTCATCAAATTTTTAGTATATTTTAGATTGAAAAAGTATGTGCGCACCCAAGAAACAACTTTATATTTGGTGAGATTATGCCAATAGTTATAATAAAGCTTCTGTAAAATTATTTTGTTGCTTCTTGGCTGTGCAGGATGTTTCCACAACAGAAATAAAGATAGAAAACTGCAAAAATTCTGTATTTTTTCATCGTTTTTGTGAAAACAGTACATATAATGTCCTAATAATGACGTCATCAGATAAAAATCTTTAAAGAAGTTTTTCATTTTAATTTCTTGTCCCGATGCATTTCTAAACATTATGTGCCATTTTGAAATGGTTATCAAACATTTCTTTTTCTTGGGCCAAAACTAGACCTTAATGCCTCTTCTCCTTTATCTTTAACTTATCTTTTGGTTTTTTTAACATATTATGTATTCCCCATGTGAAAGAAAAAAGGAATTCTATAATGCTGTATGCATCACTCTAGCATTATATCAACAATATGCAGGACCTCACCATATTTATCTGGTTTCTTTTTCTTTTTTTTCTTTTTCTTACCATCAATTTTTTTCATTTCCTTTGACATTTTTTTATCCTGTGAAAACAAAAACAAAATTTCCCATGAACATATGAAATATGCATTTTCTTAAGCTTCACAAATGATAAAATAATCTCTACAATGAACATTTCTTCCTTCTAATGATTGATTTAACACAAAACTCTCAATTTTACATTTCAATAAAAAGTTCCCTTTGGATATACTGAAGTTTTCAATGCAAAGGGGCATAACTTCCATTCAAATTATCAATCCTAAGATATTGCTGACGTGTAACTGTAAATTTTAAAGGTGAGAAAATTTTTGCAATGTTGATTTTCCATATCATTTGCATTTGGAAGGACATATACTCTACCAACACAGTGACTTAACAACTCATCAGATTTACATGTATTGCTGATTGTTGACCTTTGACATCCATTGAAAAATTGAGGCAACAGCAATACCAATGGTGATTTCTTCATAATATTTCCATATTTCTTTTATTTATCTCTGCAACTTGTCATGTGAAAGAGGCATACCATCCCAAAGTTAAATGATTGGTGGTTACCACAAAATTCATTTGAAATAATTTGCTTATAAAAACCTTGACATGAATTTATTTCAAAGTCTAACTAGCACCTTGAATGCAACACACTTGTTATGATGAAGAAAGAGAGATAAACGGACAGACATATCTGTTGATGAAATGTTGTTCTTCATCCAAAGCTTTGTTCAAGCAAGTGAAAAATAACCTCAAATAACTTTAATATAATTTATCCATTTTTTACTTTGATATTAAAAAGAAGATGACGTATGATGCCCATTAGACAACTCTCCCGAGGATACCAAATGAGTACATAATTATTATATTGCTAGTAACTTATATTCATATCTATCATTTTATACGTTCAATTTTACCTAAAAAGTCAAATTACATATTTGTTATTTTCATCAGTATTCAGATGTACCTTATGATAACTTATGGACCATTTTTTTTTTGTGGGTATCAAATACCTTATCTATAAAGAGCTATATCATTTTGCTATAAGAATTATATAGAGAATATCTACCCAAGGGCAACACCTCTTAAACAAATTAGACATGACTCAAGTATAATGAAAAAAGGAAGATGTAATATCTTCTAATAAATCAAAACAAACGAGAGCAAAAATCTGTCTGTTTTATACCTGTTCATCACAAGGATTAGAAAATTTAGAATGATTATAGCCAGTAGAATCACTATTGTTCTGTTGGTTATCAGATGGAGCATTTTCAGGCTGTAACTTGTCAGATGGAGCATTTTCAGGCTGTAACTTGTCAGATGGAGTATTTCCTGGCTGTAACTTGTCAGATGGAGCATTTTCAGGCTGTAACTTGTCAGATGGAGTGTTTCCAGCCCGTAACTTGTCAGATGGAGTGTTTCCAGGCTGTAACTTGTCAGATGGAGTGTTTCCAGGCTGTAACTTGTCAGATGGTGCATTTTCAGGCTGTAACTTGTCAGATGGAGTGTTTCCAGGCTGTAACTTATCAGACGGAGTACTTCCTGGCTGTAACTTGTCAGACGGAGTATTTCCTGGCTGTAACTTGTCAGACGGAGTATTTCCTGGCTGTAACTTGTCAGACGGAGTACTTCCTGGCTGTAAACTGTCAGACAGAGTATTTCCTGGCTGTAACTTGTCAGATGGTTTTTCTGTTGAATCATGTTTATGTTCATTTGATTGGTTACTTTTGTTTTCCACAGTAGGTTCTGAAACATTTCCACTAGCCGTTTTTGTTAGTACATTGCCATCCACTATTGTTAATTTTTTGTCTTCATCTTTTGCTTTTTCAGTTGGAACAGTCTCACGAGAGCTACTACTTTGATCTTCAAATTAAAAATATATATTTCGATTTTAAAAATATTTATTTATACCTAATATCACTTCAGTTTTAGTTTGTAACCAGATTTGTTTTCTCTCAATTGCTTTACGGCTTTTGAACATTAGTATACTGTTGCCTTTATTCATAAAGTAGAATACCATCCTACTTGATAAAATATATTAATTAATATTCGATCAAAATTATTTTTCAAAATAAGAATAAATATAATGTAAGATTTTTTTTGGTCCTAACCTGTAGGTAATGGATCTTTTATACCAGTTATTTTGTTGGTAAAACCAAAGTCTTCAGTTTGTGCTTCTTCTCCTGGAACTCCTTTGCTAAATACTAAATTAATAAAAATACATATAAATAAAAGGAGTTGTCATGTGGTTGTGGGGTGTTCATCAATAATATAGTTACCCAGCAACCAAAATAACCAAAAGACATCTAGAGAGCAACATGACAGTTATAGAGACAGATGTCTTTTAAATGATTCATGCTTAAGGTGGTACCTAACACTACAGGGAGATAACTCTGTAAAGTCAGCTAAACGTTTTAATTACGTTGTGTTGTAAAAGGAATATTAAGCTTCTCAATGATCAAAATTGATGTTTGTCAAACTGCTATATAACCAGTGTAATTTTTCTGACAAAACGGTTGGTTCAAAATTTTTAATTTTTTTATATTTTTGTTAAAGGGTCAAAGTAAATATTTTGACAAAATTTTATGAAAATTAAACAAGCCAAATTAATTTTAGTGAAAGTGTTGGGTACCACCTTAAATGTCAAAGAGTGTATAAAAGTTGTGAATACATTGTAATTGAAACACTGTTAAACAGACACACAAAAATACGTTATAAGAGGGTGACCTTTGAACTGAGGCTCAAAAGAAATAACTATAACTACAGTAGGAAAAGAAAATGGTGACCTGACAAGAGAAGTTTTTTCCTTAATACGCATAACTTTTATCGTTGCTTATAGCAGGCTCCATTGTATAACTGCACAATTTTGAAACTGAAAGTTATCCAGGATGAAATTTCACTTTGCATTATTAAAAACTAAACGACGAGGTTGAATTATAACAAGGAATATTCTGCAAAATCAGTTTACTCACAATAGCCCGGCTTTTCAATTTCCTCATCATCTGACTTGTAATCAGGTTCTTTATTCAATGAAATGCCTGTTGGTGGAGCCTCCTTTAAATTTGTCTCTTCTCCACTATTGTTTTTAATATTCGCTGAAGATAGTTCATCTTTACTTGTTTGTTGAACCGGTTTTTGCAGAATAGTATCAGATTCATGTTGTTTTTTATCTCGTTTCCCCATGCTATCATTTGCTTTTAATCCATTTGTATCAGATACACTTGTATTTGGGCCCTGCATTACGGACTCAGATTTAGTGGGGGTTTCTGGAGTAACAAATGGTATCTCAGTATTTGTAACTACTGCATCCTCTACTTTGCCATTCTCATTAACTGGTGTATCCACTACAGGTATTGTCTCTTTTCCTTGAGGATCTGGTTTACTGGGTCTATAAGCTTCCCCTCTCATCTGGCTTCTACTTTCTTTTGATATTTTCCCTTTGCAGTTAAAGTTTCCCATGCTTTCTGTTTACAGTTTACTTGAATTCTGAAAATAATCAGAAGTCTGTAACTGTAATCAGACATGTCAGACAGCTGTAATTATTTCTAATGTATTAATTAAACATGCTTAACCCACGGCATTCTATGTATGCTGGTCCCAAGTCAAGAGCCTGTAGTTCAGTGGTTGCTGTTGGTTCCTGTCTGTTAAAGGTTTGTTCTTCTTAAAGTGTTTTGTTATCAAATTAGGCTGTTGAATAGTTTTCTCAAATGAATCATTTTAAATATTTTAGGTAAGGCGCCTTTTGTTATGTTTATAGGCAACACTACAGTATGGGTTTTTTCTCATTGTTGAAAGGTGTATGGTTGCCTATAATTGCTTGTACATCCATTTCATTTGAACTTGATAGTAATATGTTTGATTGGCAATCATATCACATCTCCTTTAATAATTATGGATATGGTTCAGAAAAATTAGACATTTCCATTAACATGAGTTTAAAAGATTTATAATTATAAATTACAAGTGCATTTTTTCATGGACAGACTTTTGTTTGTTTTCACAGAGTCTTGGTCACATGATGTTATTTTGCATCTTCTATTTCTTTTCATAGTCTAAATAATTAAACGGGTTTACTTCAAGCGGGCATGGACTGTTACTGTTGGTCCATTAGACACAAGAGTCACAGATGTGAACTTCATCATGTATCTATACAATATTGTTATAAAATATGGAGATGTGGTATCCACCTAAGCAAAATCACATAGATGTAAATAACCATAGGTAAAACGTCTGTCCTTTCTCCAAAACAATCATGTCTGTTACAATGAGAATGGACCTTCAATATACTGCCCACATCAACATGTCAAATATCAAACCTGTAGAATATACCTGTATAATCTTTTAAGGGCTAATGTGTAAGGAAATTCAATCCTTTTTTAGCCCACCCAAATTCGTACATGTTCTAAAAACTAAACTCATAACAATCCTGCATTTTATGGGTCACTTTTGGTTGACGAATAATTCATATTTTAAATAGTTAATATTTAAAGAAGTCAAAATTCTTCACTAGAACTGGTATTTAATTTTTCTTTTAATATGCCAATCCACTCATATTCAACAATAAAAAATAATTGTCTAATTTATCACCATGATCACTAGAACTGCAGCATTGTACAGTACATAAAATCTTCCCAATGATGATCAAGATGAATTTAAAGTTATCAACGGCCTAAGTCGGCCTCAAAGACACAACATTTTCGGGTAAACTGTTCCAATCGTTTATATAATTTGTTGGAAAAATGTCTTAAATGAAATGATGAGTTACATCGACATGATCGAGGCTATAAGTTTAAAATTGTGTCTCCATGAGTATAAGAAGTTAAAACAGTGAAAAACCTTTCAATATGTTCATGTGGTACATCTGATCACAGTCGCCTGAAGATTTCATAATTATAGCGAAAAAATGGGGGAAATAAAATTTTGAAATCTTCAGGCGACTTAGTCCGAGATTACTCTGACGTCCAACGGCTGTTTTGCCAGACAAGCTGGGACATCCCACGGCCCCAGCTTGTCTGGCAAAACAGCCGTTGGACGTCAGAGTAATCTCGGACTACAGGCGACTGTGATCTGATTCAAAATCTTATATGTTTGTCAGTATCATTCATGATTCTGACAAGTTCTTTAAAACATATTTAGGGGAGGGAATTACCGTATTACCTTCCGTGAAGATACTCCTTCCAGACTTTATAAATTATATAGTTACAAAAACGTAAGGTCTCCTAAATGACTCATTCATAAAGGTGACAAAGTAAAAGTACAAAAAAGAAACAATTTTCCTTTTGTCTCTTTCCCTTTTTCAATCGTTGTAGAAATGCTTTGTATCAGTCCGATTAAGACAATTACAGGTATTATATGAACACGTTTTTAAAACTACTTTCGTGGTTGTTATGTCAAAAATGATCATAAATGGAAATGACAAACTTGTCAAATTCCCTAGTCTACGTTGGGAAAATCCTTGCACTTTCTCTTTTCATTATAAAGTGTATATTTTAAGGCTAACTTAAAGCAATTATAAAGTGTTGAAATTTACATTTTGACATGATTTTCCGAATACAAAATAAAATAATTCATATCCCACTAATAAATTTTATGTAACGCAAACATTAAAAATAATTAAAAAAAATCACATTTAGATATCATTTGAGTTAAGAAGTGTTTAATAAATCAATCGGTTAACTGGATGTTTTGCGGTTGTTAGTATAACCTCCTTGATAAAATTTGGCGGGAGTTTTAAATATTACACATTGCCATAAATTCAAAATCTGATACTGGTGTTCTGGAAATGAAAGAGGAAGAAATCGTATCAAAAAAGAGCACTGAAAGCTTCTAACAATATAATAAGGCTCAATTTGAAGATTTGGCTCAATTAAAACAACTTCAACAACGACAAATTTCAGCTTGAACAGCTCTAGTAGTGTAAAAATGCTGTAAAATCGCAAAAAACTTCAACCTGGGACTATTATACTAGAAATCTAACAATAATAGTCCCAGATTCAACCAACAAAGAAATTTCCGACGGGGAAGACATCCAGCCTGAGGTAGCTTCAAATCAACTAAAAACTAAGAAAACAGCAGACGAATGTAGATTACCTGCAGAACGTTTTAAACACTCTGGGCCATAAATAGTATACTACCAAAATCTCTTTTCTAAACTAGAACAGTAACACAAATTTGAATAATGAAACATTCTATGAAACAGAAAACTATAGCGGTAATAGTAAAATAAACTGACGACACGTACCAAGGCTAAAAAAGAAAAAAATAGAAAAAGACCATGAAAAAGACGAACAGCATTATACAAAACACATCATAGAAAGCTGAAGACATACCAATTTTATCGAGCACCAATTTGATAGTTTTATTGTTGATATTCACCGAACATGAACCAAGTTTTAGAATAGTTGTATTGATATACAAGAAATTTCTTGGTTTGAATGGGTTTACACTGCGGTAATTTTTTGGGGCCCTTTATAGCTTGCTGTTCGGTGTGAGCCAAGGCTCCATGTGAAGACCGTACCTTGACCTATAATGGTTTACTTTTCAAGTTATAAATTGTGACATGGATGGAGAGTTGACTGAGATCTCATTGGTACTCATACCACATCTTCCTATATCTATATACCATAAAGATCAACAAATTCGTTTTGACATCCGAATTTGTTTTCGAATTGATAATTTCAACTTCACAACTTGGAACTTTTGGTTTGATAGCATCCTTAATTTGTTAGAAGCAACACTTTATCAAGGAAATCGTCAGTAAAGGAAATGTAACATGGACTATCGTATCAAAACGTAAAATCACAAAAATACCTAACTTCGAGGAAAATACAAAATACAAAAATACAACAACCTAATGGCAAAATCAAAAGCTCGAACACGTGCACATCACACGATTGTGAAACAACTGTCATAGTCCTGAATTCGTACAGGCATTTTCTAATATAGAAAATGGTGGATTAATATAAAAAAGAAGATGTGGTATGATTGCCAATGAGACAACTATCCACAAAAGACCAAAATGACACAGACATTAACAACTATAGGTCACCGTACGGCCTTCAACAATAAACCTTGTTTTATAGCAAGTTAAATAAACTCATCATAGATACCAGGATACGCTAGACGTGCGTTTCGTCTACATTCCAAGCCTCTGATGAGGCTCATCAGTGACGCTCGGATCCAAAAAAGGTAAAAAGGCCAAATAAACTATAAAGTACGAAGTTAAAAAGCATTGAGTATCAAAATTCCTAAACCTCTCACTTGTATGACAGTCTCATAAAATTTTATTATGTTAACAACGATGTGTGAACAAAACAAATAGACACAATTGGTAAAAATGTCAAAAATTGGGGAACTTACAACTTACAACTTACAACTCCCGTTAGCACCATGTGTCGCAAAGGGTGCGAATGGAAATTGGGGAACAGCGGTCAACATTGTGTTATTATCTTAATATATATAAAAACAAACAAATATGTAACAAAGAAACCACAAAAAGGCAAATAGACAAAGCACATAAGTGAAAAGCAAAGACAAAAACTTACCATAACACAATAATGAGATACATACTCCATATGCAGGTGGGTCTTGAATGTTGCTACATAGAAATGAAAAGTTCACCATTGGGAAGCTGAACTCATCTTGTGTTGTGAAGTTTTGTTCTCAACCGAGACTCATTCATGAATCATTGTCATTTTATAGATGTAAGTCAAGATATATGACAGACTTAAAGTTAATAACTGTATCTGTTGTATCCTATAAGTTAAGTTTGGTTGGATAGATGCGTCCAATAAAGCCCAAAAATTAATCATTTAGTGAGGATATCATATTTATAGCGGAAAGTATAGGTTAATGCTAGTTTATATTTTTGAGCCTGTGGCGTCGGGGGCGTTAGCTAACTTTTTGAAAGCTTTATATTTTAATAGCTAGCAGACCTGGCTGCTTCATACTTTGTCTTCATACTTTGTATATAGATGCCTTATGTTTCGAAGTTTCCGTTTGTCATATGTGCATTGTTCTTGACCTCATTTTCATTGTTCAGTGACTACTTGAAGTTAATTTAAGATTTGTTTGTAATGCAACTTTCTTTCTTAATATGAATAAAAGGATCATAACTATATTTAGTATGTGCATACCGTGCAAGGTCCCCATGCCCGTCTGACAGTTTTCATTTGACCTCGACCTCATTTCATGGATCAGTGAACAGGGTTTAGTTTCCGTGGTCATACAAGTTTATATATCAGATACTATAAGCGATAGATATATGGAATGATTGTAGGGTGTACATGTCCAACTGCTAAGTGTCATCTGACCTTGACCTCATTCCATGGTTCAGTGGTCAAAGTTAATTTGAGTTTTTGAGTTTTGGTCTTTTTTTCTAATCAGACTTTATGTAATAGGTCAACTATATTTGGTTTATGGAAATATTTTATGATGTACATGTCAGTCTCGTAGGTTTTATTTAACTCATACCTCATATTCACGGTTCATTTCTCAGTGTTAAGTTTTTTGTGTTTTGGTCTGTTTTTCTTTAATATAAGCAATAGATCAACTATGTTTGTTGTATGGAAGGATTGTAAGGTATATATATATAAAATTTAGAAAGGAAATGGGGAATGTGTCAAAGTGACAACAACCCGACCATAGATCAGACAACAGCCGAAGGTCACCAATGAGTCTTCAATGTAGCGAGTAACTCCCGCACCCGGAGGCGTCCTTCAGCTGGCCCCTTAAGGTGGCTCGGCCCTTTAACAGTGCGCATATTTTAACGCATGTTTCTTACGACGAGTGCCTTGGGAACGGTCGCTTTTAAGGGTCTTCTCAAAAATAGCTTTGACGAACTTGGAACGCGGGCGTGTATGAAAGCACCCTTGACGATGTAAACAAATGATGCAAAACGTTCTTTAAAACAGGAAATATGTTCGATCAGAAATTCAAAGTGCTTTCTTCATTTTTCGCATAAAAGTTAAAAAGGACAGAAATATACATGAATATAACATTAAAAAAAAAAGAATACATAAATATTGACAAAGTCACATGTATAACGTCGACGGTTTTTGTATAGTAAGAACTTCTTACTATACAAATCCTTGGTGCTGCTTCGCTCCCAAAACGCATTCTCGTCTTACACGGTCGCCTCTTGGGTCCGTTCGTACCATATTTTAAATTCACTTAAATACCGGTTGAATTAAATGATGTCTTGGAGATTTATTTTTGAAAATGTTTTGCCAATGACGCAATGATTAACTGTAAACAAATGATAGCGATGTAAACAACTTCATGTCATCGGACAGCTTTCAAAAACAGGTAAACGTGTGACCCGTATCAGAGACAAATATGTGTATATATGTCTCTGCCCGTATAGTATGCTTTAAAGCATCGGGGCGGGTTTATTTTCAAGCTATAATCCGTTTGGCGTTTAATAACAGTTTGTTTCTGTCATAAATCTATTTAAAACTTGAAATATCTTTATTTTCAAGTATTTTTTGGAGTTTATTCCCGAGTATGCGATATATTTTTCCACTGCAAAATTTTGATAATTATAGTTAAATATTTTTTATTTTCCCCAAAACAAATTTGAACATGCCAATTTTCTAACAGACTTAATACTTGACAGGCACACCTAACATTTTAATTTAAAGATTTGTTTACCTGCACGAAAATCATTTGAATTTTTTCTCGTATCACAATTCCATGATTTCCGGAACACTAGACTAAGTCCTATAATCTAAGACCTCTGGGCCAATGTTTTCTATTTTTATGATACTTTTCTTCTATTACTTATTTTGCTGAATTGTTATTTTGTTGATTTGCAATTTTCTGTCGTATCTATCAATATGTCAACCGAGTTCATATTAAAAAAAAAGAAATATCAGCATTAAAACTAAAATAATTGAATCAGAGCACTGAGTGTTATTAAAATAGACTAATGAATCCAGCAACTTATTTAACTAAAATGATAATTTGTTTTCCTGCAGAAATAAAACGACACTTCAATAATTTGCTGTTTTCCGCCTTTTCATGAAGATGAAAATTAATCAATCGGGGCGGATCCAGCCATTTTAAAAGGGGGTTCCCAACCCAGGACAAAAGAGCTAGGGTGTTCCAACTATATTTCCCTATTCTATCGTCCAAAAAAGGGGAGTTCCAATCCCCGGAACCCTCTCCCTGGATCCACCACTGTCAAAAGTAACCGGGACTGGCCTAGTATTCCAACCTTATATATCGGTCTATGATATAATTCCTCAATACTGCATGCTTTGCGGAGAACCGCAAAATTTTTGGTTTCACGATGTCGGGATTTTGCTAGGACATACACCCACAGCGTGCCGGACAGTCTCAAACACTACTAAAGACTTTATATATAAAAAAATCTATACTACTACTAGGTTCAGGAAAAGTTTGGATTGTAATTTAAAAACTACGCCCAGTACACAGGAACGCTACATTAGCCGGTAATGTTCGCAAACTTTAACTTCTATCTTAATTTTTGACATGCTCTTTTAAAAGGTAAGCTAATAAGGAAAGTTCTTGATTAAAAAAAATATAGTCGAGTGATGTCATTGCGGCAAAAAAATGCATAACTAATCATCGATCTATGCGTGATGATAAAAGAAGACGTTTTTTTATTTATAGTATTGAATTTTAAATTTGAACTTTGGTGGATAGTTGTTTCATTGGCAATCATACCACATCTGCTTATTTTCATATCGTGTGGTTAACATACATGCACCAACATAATTGTCCATTCATTTTCTTATGGCAGTCCATATATCTAGATCCTCTTACTTTGCATAACTTTCATAATTGATACTTATCTGCATGTTCTCATCCGTATTATGCTTGAAATATTTGCCAGTGATCATTCAGTATGCAAATTAAATTTTCATTATGTGCAATCATATAAAAAAACGTAATTTCTGGGACTTTTATTTGTTTGACTATGTGGTATATTAGTTTATAGTAATTGTTGAAGTCCGTACGGGGACATAATTGTTATCTTCTATGTAAATTGGTCTCTGATGAAGAGTTGCCTCATAAACAATGATACCCCATCTTCCTATTTTTATACCCTATGCAACGAAGTGGCGCAGGGTATAACGTTTTTGACCCGTCCGTCCTTCCATCAGCCAGTCTATCAGTCTTGTTTCTTGTCATCACAACTCTCAAACCGCCAAACAAAATTGCACGAAACCTTTTTAGATAATAAGGACATACTATGCAGATGTACATATCGACAGGAATTTACGAGTCAAATTTTTTCTAGGAGTTATGCCCCTTTGAACTTATTTGCTTCAATATACTACTGCATGTTTGTCCTTGCAACTCCTCTCAAACCGCACAATAGAATTTTATGAAACCTTTTTAGATAAGGACATACTATTTAGATGTACACATTTTTTTTTTCTAGGAGTAAGGCCCCTTTGAACTTATTTGCTTCAATATACTACTGCAACAGTTTGTCATTGCAACTCCTCTCAAACTGCACAACAGAATTTCATGAAACCTTTTTAGATAATAAGGACATACTATGTAGATGTGCATATCGACAGAAAATTATCCTGATTCAATTTTTTTTTCTTAGTTATTTTATTTCTCCAGTGGCAATGTGGGGACTGACTGCCAAAGCAGGACCGGCTTGTTATTCACAATATAATCAACCAATGAGCCTGAACCCTATGTCGGACTTTGTAACAATCATCCCATCAACCAAATATTTTGAAACATATTTAGAATTCAAGAAACAGACAAGTCCATGAAAATGAGTTTAAGTTCAGATAAACCCTGCAAGACAGACATATTTGTTTTTCATTCATTCTTTTTTTACATAAATCAGCCATTAGTTTTCTCATTTGAAATGTTTTAAATTGTTCATTTGTCATTTCAAGGCCTTTAAAACCAACTATGCAGAATAGTTTTTACACATTGTTGAAGTCCATATGGTGACCTACATGTATAGTTATTTCTGTGTTATTTGGTCTCTTGTGTCTCATTTACAATCATATCACATCCTCTTATTTGATATTTTAATTTGTTATAATACATTTAATAATCATTTCATACACCAAATATACATGAAGATGACATATTTATTTCACAATAAAGCATATTAAAAGAGGACTTACTGTTGACCAATGAACCATACAAGTGATTATGTGGTCAATGACATTTCCAGACAGAATTGTAAATTATTGCACGCAAATAGTTTATCTACTATACATGTACCTTTTAGTATTTATTATTTTTGAGTATATGTCCGACATGTTGACGACGGACAGTCAATGGTATACCATAATATGTCCTGAAAACGAGTGTAAAAAAAGCCTCAACTAAAGCAAATTTTTGAAACGTGATTGATTTTATTCCTCTATTAAATATCTATATATATGAGATCAAATTTATAAAACATTTATTAATATAATTAATTTCAATGTACTAGTATACATGTAAGAATTGTTGCCATGTATACATCATGTACATACATGTACATGTACAATCATTAGCTGATCAGCTCTATATTTTCATTATTTTTATTCTCCTTCACTGTTTTTTTATAAGACTCATATATATGATCTGTATTCATCATTGGGACAGGTAGCAATATATATAGGTGAAGTAGGTCCTTTTGATTGGATTTTTTTAAAGGATTTTGACAGCACTAAAGCATATACATGTAGTTCCAATTTATTGTTGATCTTAGCTCCTTAAGTGGATTGTGGCAACACATATTGCATATATACATGCAGAATGTTGTTCTTAAGTTTCAGCACTTTACGCATAGTTTCCGGTTGCAAGACTAGAATATGATACTGGCTTCTCATGAAATTCTGTCAGTACTTTGCCAATAGTTTCCAAGTAAAGTTGAACATTCCAAGATCACTCCTTCCATTTGCAATGTACATGTACAAATGTACTTGCAGCCTGAAATTAAATATCAGAGTAATTCTGTCAGAAAATCAACAATTATTGACATTCAAAAGCATCAGGCATGGGGTAATCGTAATCAGTAATCATAATCAGCTGTAATCAGTAATCATGTCATTTCTGATTACAAGTAATCATAATGTAATCCATTACATTGCAAAAAACAGGTGTAATCATGATTACTTTTAGATTACTTTAAGATTACATTCATATGATTACTTGCTGATTACAAATCTTGTATATATATGAAAATAGTTTTTGATAGACAAGATGAAAATAAGAAAATGTAAAGCTTGAATGAAAATCATAAAACTAGTACTAGTATTCAAAACGATGGGACCTTGTTTAATGGGATAAATTGTATCATCTAAATATATATTGTTAATGTCTGTGTCATTTTGGTCTCTTGTGGTCAGTTGTCTTATTGGCAATCATCTCACATCTTCTTTTTATATATAAAAAATCTGTATAACCAAATGTTTTACTTTGTTAACAGTTAACAAAAGGAAATTGCCTCTCCAATATTTTGTTGTGAGATTGAGCTCTTAATTATGATACAAGATTAAATGCCTTGTAAGCATTCTTTTCCTTGTTTGAAAACTTCTGATATTTACTCCAATTTCATATAAGTTTATCCAATATTTTTACATAACTACATTGAAATTCAAATGCAGAAAACATTTAGTTCCAATTTGACTTTGATTGTCGATATATGAATACATGTATTTGAGCCCACTTTATTCAAAATGGAAATTAAAACCAGATTTCATTTATTGACAAATTGAATAAATTTTGTTTTCCATAAATTCATATATAATATGTGCTTTCTAGTTTTTTTATTCTTTATTAACTTTGAGCCTTATGGCTCATCAGTATAAACAAGTACATGTACAGTATATACATATGGCATAATATTACAAACAAAAGGTGACCTCAGAAGTTTCATGAATACAAAATACCTTTTATTACAATACACTGTTTCTTAATTTAAAGAGAAATGTATATTCATTCCTAAGTTACAACGCTGTTTTGTGCTTTCACCTGAAATAATTCTAGTAATTATTAATTAGATCAAGTATTAAAAATTTTCAAACAAATAATGACAATCAAGCACTTTTAACTTTATTGATATTGTTATTAAGACAATACAATTTTAATACCCAAGCTCACCTATTGTTTGTTAAAAAAAATGGAAGAAGGGATTAACACCTGTAAAAACATTAATGGATGTGTCAATTATGTCCCAACAGACAATAAAACTATACTTAATTAATTTTTCCTTATTTCTGCAGGGTTTTTGTTAATTAGGCTATTGGTTAAAATTTGTAGAATAAAATAAAGTTATATCTTTTACATGGAGAAAGGACACTTGTCTATAGCTATTTTATCAAATTACACATATTACACTGTACTTGTCTATAAATTCTTTTAAATAAGATGAATACATTAAGGCTTTTCAAAAAAGCACCAAAAGTAGCTTTTTTGTGAGGATATAAAGTTATAAAAAAAACTTTGATATTGCAAAAAACAATGTAATCATAATTAATCTAAAGTAATCATGATTACTTCAAAGAAAAGTAATCTAATGTAATCGATTACATATGAAATAGGGTGTAATTGTAATGTAATCGATTACATTTTATTAGCAAAGTAATTGTAATTTAATTGATTACATTTTAAAGTAATCGACCCCATCCCTGAAAAGCATATAGATGTAGACTAGTTCATAATGGGTAATGTGTCCATGGGACACAGATGAGCTGCCGCTTGCATATAAAGAATGAAAAGAGTGACACCACCCAAATTTGTACTTGATCTGAGTGTTGTTGTAGTTAGCATTGCATATAAGTTTCAGAACATTTGGATGAAGCAAACTTGTGTTAATGCAAGGAACAAAAATTCAGCATTTTTTTAATTTGTAAAGGGGCATAACTCCAGAACAGTAAAAGCGACCCCACCAAAAATTCAAACTTCATGTTTGTTTGTTTGTAGTATCATGTATATGCATTAATTGTGTATTAGTTTCATAACATTGGTAGAGGCAAACTGAAGTTGGAGAACAGAAACCTAATTTGGGAGGTACATGCAAGTTTGATAAGACTGACAATGCAAGGGTAACCTTAAAAGAAGTAGAATGGTATAAATTAATATGTGTTTATTTGATAATAGGTTCGTTTTCATGTGTTTTTGTTTTCCCTTGAGAACACATAAAATATTTTTTTATAATTTAATTTGGTTGAATATATATAGAAAATTTTTACAGAAAATAATGAAAATGAGACACAAAAAAATATAACCAAAAAAATAAACCTTTTATAATACTGCTTCTATTGGTACCAGGATGCTTAAAATCAATCCAAAATATTAAAAAAAAAAAATTTAGTTTTATATACAATATATACATGAACAGCTAAAAATCTCAAGTGACAAATCCTTATGGCCACACTCTGTACATGTTTAACCCTGATACTTCTATTACTAGACCTTAAGACATTTTTGTATACCTAACAGAATTAGGGGGGGGGGGGAGGTTATGGTAAACAAATTGTGATTGATCAAGACAAATCCTTCAATATGGTGTAGGGTTTATCATTTACAAATTAGGCCAACTATATCATATTCTCAAGAAAATAAACAAGTCAATCAAACCCCTTGAGGACCTTAATTGAGGGGTGGACAGGGATAAGGAGACAGGGGAATGAGGGATCAGAGAAAAGGGGGTATCTTGGAAATATATTTTGTCATTTTTATTTTGTCTTGGAGCAAGGAGATGGAAGTATTGAAGTAAAAGGGAGGGGGGTTAGGGTAAAAAGGGAAGGGAAATATAGTTAGGGCTAAGCCTAAGGAGTAGAAACTGTTCCGAGGGAAGTTATGGGGTTCCCCACATACATATGACCCTGACTTGGCTAAGAAATTAGATATTACAAATGATGATTAAAAAGACTAGTTCATTGACACAAGGACGTATAACTAACATAATATACGTCCTTGATTGACACTAACGGTAGCGTAAAAATGACAGTTGTGCATGGTGCTTCATAGTAGAAATTAGATGTCATCCCTTCCTCTTCGGCCGGATATTTTTTAAAACTGGCCAGACGTTTACAACTTGTCTGTAAAGGGTAAAATAAACACATAAATAAGATACCAGCTATAACGATCTATAACATTAAACATGGAACAGAAATTGAGCCCGTGCAAGGTTTCAGCCGCAGTGATTTTCAACAGTAGCAAGTATTTTGAGACAACCCCCAAGTTTGTATTTTTCGTTATACTGATAACATTTGGCTGCCTAATATATCGAAATCTATGTTTTCTTATATAATAACTCTACCTTCATCGTTGTATATTCGCCACAATGTCTGTTATGCATGCACATGGTCGTATTCATCAATATAGTATGCTGCTCGGCAATGGCGACCTTGAAATTTCTCTGGTCTGATAATGGCGCCAAATTAGAGGGAAGCAACTCGCGCCAGACAAAATTACCGTATTTCACCAAATTAATCAAAATTTCGCTTTTTGATAACAAACAGTAATACCATAACCACATTTATATGCAGTCATCGTTTATTGATATAATTACAAACATTATTTTATTAAAGCCATCAATAAAGAATTCACAATTAAGGGATACATGTCAACTCGTACTTTCGGCAACTCGTACTCAGCCAACTCGTACTTTCGGCAACTCGTACTTCTACCAACTCGTACTTCTACTAAGTCGTACCCAATATTTTTTTAGCATTATAATATAAGTTTTCTACGTTTATATCAGTAGATATGGATATTTTAACTCCCTGAAGTATCCCAGTGCACCCTGAGGTAGATCCATAGAATATGAAAAAGGATATTTTTTACTGAACATTGCGTTGACCATGTCTTAGTTTTTTCGTGTTAGTAGAAAATATTTTTAACATTATAATGCTTCATATTTTATTATTTACCTATAAAGCAAATTGCAAAAGATTTATATATTTTTTATTAGATACTATAATCAATAACAGATAAGAATAACAATACATTAAATAATTTGATTTATCTGAATCAAATTCATTTCATATAACTGTTCATCTCAAAAAGTTTACATGTTCAATAAATGTTCAATACTGTTCAATCACATAATTAACCACTGAGCGGTTTTCATTCAGAAAACGAAATGTCTTTTAATCCGCAGACGGACCGTTCAACAAACCACACATTCGGACAAGTTGACTTGCGGTTAAATCCCCGTCTCTATACTGGTCCCACAACTGGAAATACTTGGCTTGTAGAAACTTGGAAGTAGATCGCTGTTGACGTGTCAACTTACACTCTGAAACCATCTTCAGCTGATTGGGTAAAAGTTCGGCTTCTTCTTTCAGTTTTGGAAGTAGTAAGTAGAAGGGCTTCTTTTCTTCTGATGATTTCTTGTTGATGCGGCGATGCCACCCCTCTACATCGTTGTTTGTACGTGTCGGCTGGCTGAAGACTGTCCAAGATTCCACGGGCCAAACGGTACTCTTGATCCACGTGTCTTCTACATACGTAACAAGACGCTGAAGTGGGTCGGTCTGAAGGTCTTTCAGGCGCCTGAAAGCTGGTCTGATGTGGTCTGCTGGCAGGAAAGGCAACGCCATCAGCTTCCGGACATACTTAAAAATACAGTCTTGCTGACGGTAGGCTGGCTGGAAAAAAAATAGACATATAAAATATGTACATAAACTGATGAACATGTTTGTATTATCATTTTACGTTATAATCAGTCTATATAAGTATGAACTATAATTTAAAATGTCTTTCTTTCATCCATTAATTTATATTTTACTTAATAATAATCTATCGTAGTTCATTATTTCGAATCTTATACCGGGACTATTATACTTGTGGATATTTTTTAATGCAGCATTAGTTATAATCATTGATTAATAGTTGTAGCTCGGTGCCCGTTATGACATTCTTGTGACTCTGCTTGTTTATCGATATTTTATTTATATATATAAGGAAATGATCTTATAAGTTCAATATAATAATATGTACCTGCAAACCAAGAAACTGGACATGTCTAAACACAGCCTGTGTGAAGTGGAAAAGACAACCGTTGATCATCATGCCTGGAAACACCTCCTTCAGGGCCTGCCACACACCACTCTCAAAGTCAGCTACGAACCCACGGACTGCACTCTGTGGTAGAAGATCTTTCAGAGCTTGGAAGACCTGAAAGTTGAAAAATTTATTTAGTACAATGATCATGATAATACTAATAATTTAATAATAATTATCATAATTATAATATAAAAATAATATAATAATAATTTTAATAGAAATCATATTAAAATAATATTATAATAATTATCATAATTATAATATGAAAATAATATAATAATAATTTTCATAGAAATTATATTAAAATAATATTATAATAGTTTTCATAGAAATTATTTTAAAATAATATTATAATAATTTTCATAGTAATAACTTAAAAAATAATATTATAATAATTTTCATAGTAATAACTTAAAAAATAATATGATAATAATTATCCAACTAATATGACCAGTAATGATGATGCTTGATAAATTAATAAAATTATATATTAAAAGGAAAAGAAAAAAAATGATTTCACTTACTGGTATGTAATCAATCTTGCATCGTCTGGACATGACAATAAATGCAAGAGGCACACTCTTTGTACAGTTGTTTGCTGTTATGAAGGCGTGGATGGATAGTAGTTGATAGAATGGTGCGGCAACGATCTTGAAGGTACCATCTATAAACCAACGCTGGGCTTTCTCTAAAACTGTCAGCTGGGCAGTAGTTGCGAATAGCAGGTGTCTCTTGGAGTCGACATGGATGTCACGTTGCAGAAAGCCAGGTGGGATAAAGTCAAGATCCAACTAAAAATTAAGAAAATAGTTTTATATATACATTACATTATCAATTCATATTTTTAAACCATATTTCTATTTTAATTAGTATTTAAAAATTGATCTACGGTGTGAGATTTGTCTCATTGGTGATTATAACCTTCTTATGTTTCTGTTATTCTAGACTTCATTCGGTACATGTATCTTTAATCAACCGATTGTATTTGCATATAAATACTACATGTGATATCTAGCTAACATACAATTACAGTTTAACTTATTTCATCATTACATTCACATAATCAAGGTATGTATAAAGTATAAATTCTTACCTCAAATTCAAGATCATGTGGTTCATCTGGACGTAGTTTCTGTTTGGTTCTCTGAACAACACGAACAAGATTTGACTGCTTGACTCTGCTACCTGCTGGTTGGGATGGGTCTGAATGTTGGAGGATAGCTGTCTCTACAATAGCACCTGCAGACCTGAAGACATCTTGGCGAGCCTGAGATTTCGCCTGAAATATGAAGAAATAATGTAAAAATGATATACACAAGTACTAATTAATGAAAATAATAGAATAGATAAAAAAAAAACGAAAGTTAATTATAATCTGTTTTTAATGAAAAATATATACATTTTGACACTTGTCTTCCGAACATCAACATATTTTTGGTTGATCTAAAGAATAGCTGTCTCGTCTGAGTCAGAGTGGTGTTTGCTTAACGTCCAGTGGCAAATATTTCATTCATGTTCAGGACAACTGTCTCATTTATAATCCGATTCTATGTATTGTATTAGCATTGTGTATGATTGAAGGAAAGTAAAATAGAAATACCTGAGCTGTAATCTTGACTGCTGTAACAGTACCAGGGTTTGCAGTATGACAGTGGGATTTACGACCAGCAGTAAAGTTGTCACCTTTCTGTAAGACAGTAGCAGAACAACTGGTTGTCTTGTTGCGAACTGAACACCACCAGGTTGTTGAATCACCTTTCTGTTTCTGAAATGAATAATGAAAGCTTTATTGAATATATAAAAATTAGTTATTGTCATTTTCATACATATGTAAAAAAATAAAAATGTCATCAACAATTATTTGATGAGTAAAAATAGCATTACAAATATCTGATCATACAGGACAAATATATATATCGGGGCATGCTGGCTATGCGGTATGGGCTTTGCTCATTGGTGAAGGCCGTACGGTTACCTATAGTTGTTAATGTTTATGTCATTTTGGTCTTTTGTGGATAGTTGTCTCATTGGCAATAATACCATATCTTCTTTTTTATATTATCATCTCCAACTAATCAGTACAATTAAAACATACTCAATATTTTTGTAGCTTATCAAAAATCAGATAATTATCTACACAATATAGAACGGTCTATATTTACTGATCTATTTTTTTAAAATTATTTTACATAATTTTACAACAGAATATTTACTATAAAACCTACCTTTACTGTGTAAGTATACCCATCTACGTCAACCAGCTTACGCTTTCCTCGCTGAGAAGCACCATCTACAACTGAGTATGTTGGCTGATCAATAGCATCTGTAAGTTGATCTGGTAAGGGGTCATCTTGAATAGAACTGAAATAAACAATATATATTTACAAATATGCATACTATTTTGCATCAATTCAATCGAAAATCTTCTTCAACATATATAATAACAAGTAACAATTGCAATCCGTTTAAAAACAAAATCTATTTTGTATTTTATACAAGAAAACTAAAACTACTTATTAATATTCATATACTTGAAGTTGAATTAAAATACTATGCGGTATTGCTCATTGTTGAAGCCTTACGGTGACTTGTAGTTTAAATGTGTAGAGTTGTCTCATTGGCAATCATACGGGATCCCAATCATACTACATCTTTTTTATAAATATATATCTTATAGCGTAGATTTGTTTTAATGAAACCCAAGCCTTCTGATTGTTAAAATATTTATGAATACTTACGTTTCTGTAATAATATCTGGTTCAGCAAAGGTACGTTGTGTGATGTCGAACGACTGGTCAAGGTTGTTGAGATGAATAGTTGTGTCTTCTTCGTCGGATACGGTGAACGATGAGTTGTTGAGTTGGACGATAGTTGACTGGTCACATAAGCTTATTTAAAACAATTATGATTGAATTTTATTAACAATGAAAGTTGTTTTTTTATTTGTATTTTGCTATATAATAATATACGAAAGAAAGTTACAATAACTATGCATATAAACTTGATAAATAATATCAAATAAAACATGGTTACGAGTTGGTAAAAATAGGTTACGAGTTGGTTGAGTACGACTTGCCGAAAGTACGAGTTGTCGTGTATCCGTTAGACAGCTTTGGTGATAAAATTTGGCGGGAGTTTGGAAGATTTTAAAGATGAAATACTTTTTCTTTTCGTTGGTATCTGCAAATTTTTATAGGAAGCAAAAGTTGGACATGAATACAGGCATATATATGATTAAATCTCCATATTAATACTAAATAAGTAAACCCAATTGTCATTGTTAAACAGTAGAATGATAAAAAAAAAAATCATTAAACCAATGGCATGGCAGGCCCAGGAATTTTCATGGGCCTACTAACTGCCAAGGATCGGCCTAATCTTTTATAACTGACCAACTGCAACATGCACTTAACAAATTTAAAAAGTATTGCGAAACCTGGAAGATGCGAGTAAATGTTGCTAAAACTAAAATCTTAATTTTTTCAAAAGGAAGAACTACAAACCCTCCACTTTTCCGATTCAACAACCATCATATTGAAACTGTAAAACACTTTAACTACTTAGGAATTATTTTAAGCAAAACAGGCAGCTTTAAACAATGCAAACAACATCTAAAGGACAAAGCAACAAGTGCAATGTACGAAGTTTTAAGGAAGGGAAGAATTCACAATTTATCAATTAAATGCCATGTAGATTTGTTTGACTTACTGGTAAAACCTATTCTGCTATATGGATGCGAAATATGGGGTTACGAAAACTTAGATATACTAGAAAGAGTTCAAACTAAATTTTTTAAGCTACTTTTACATCTTAAGCCATCTACTCAAAACGACTTCATTTATGGAGAACTGGGTCTGTATCCCCTAGAAATAGATATAAAAACTAGAATTATATCTTATTGGACAAAGTAAATTACCGGTAAAGAAAGTAAGCTCGCTGCTGTAATGTTTAGATACTTTTTCAAGTTAACACAAGAAACAACATTTCGATCGCGATCGTTAGACAAGATGAAAAGTATTCTAGACAATTGTGGATTCTCTTACTTATGGTCATTCCAAAACACATCACCTAACATTAAATCGATAATTAAACAAAGACTAGAAGATCAGTTTACACAGTCATGGTCAGGAAAGGTAAACAATTCGCCGAAAGCCCTGAATTATCGCCTATACAAGACATCACACAATTTCGAACACTACCTTAACGTACTTGATGATAAAGATGTAATAACAATGTCGCGGTTTAGGACAATGAACCATAAACTGCCAATTGAAAATGGTAGATGGCAAAACATTCCCCGAGAACAGAGAAAGTGTCCGTTGTGCAGAGTTGCTATAGGTGACGAATACCACTATGTAATGGAATGCAGCAGTCTCTTGACAGATAGAACACTACATATTGACAAGAAATACCTAACGAACTTGAATGTTTTAAAATTTAATGCCATTATGAACCAAAAACAGAAATCTAAACTTCGAAAATTGTGCCAATTTATTAGAATTATAAATGACAAACTGGATTCTCTCTGATGTTAACCTGTCGGCTATATACTGATCATACCGTTGTAAAAAACTCATATTTAATGCTTCCTCAACAAATGTACATGTATGCAATGTAATGTAAACTAATGTGTTTTTCTGTATACCTTTGTCCAACTTAGGTGATACCAGAATAAAATGATATATATAGTTAACAAAATGTTTCCTTCACATAGAAGGGGGGGGGGGCACATCCTTTGTCATATAATGCAACCCTTCCCCATTGAAACGTTTGATCAAAGGTTATTGCTAATTTAAGTTTAACTGTGTATTCCTAAAACAATAGCCATGTTGATTGTTATGATCTGAAATAACAATAATTAGTAAACGAGAAACACATGCAGCAGTTAAACTAAAAAAAATTGAAAGGGTTCCGCAGAACCTGGCCGCCCGAGTGTCTCGCCTAATTTGCTGTTGATCACACACTCAACAGAAATGAGGGAAAAAAAATATATATTCCTCTCGATACTATCTTTTGATTGTAAGAAGCTTCTGTCCAAGTTAGGTAAAAATCCAGGATAGTTTAAGAAAGTTATTAAAAATTTAACCACAGAATGAATGTATAATGTTTGGGGGCAGAAAAACCAAGTCCATTTATAAGTAAAATACAGAAAAAAAAATGATTTTAAATGATTTTTTTTACTAACCTTTCTGCTGGGTACTATCTTATGATCATAAACAAGCTTCTGTCCAAGTTTTAAAACAATTTAAGTATCATTTAAGAAAGTTCTAATTATGAAAAATTTTTAAAACTTTAACCACAGATCGAGTGTACAAATGGTGTATGTAATGTTTCCTGTCAGAAATGCAAAGTCCATTTATAAGTAAAATACAGAAAAACAGGAATTGTTTTTACAAAATTTACTTCTGGATACTATCTAATGATCATAATAGTTATCAAAGGTACCAGGATTAGAAACAAAGTTCTGTCTAAGTTTGGTAGAAATCCAGGATTATGTTTAAGAAAGTTATTAAAATTTCTAAAACTTTAACCACAGAGTGAATACATGTGGAGGCCAACGATGATGCCAATGACGGAATGTAGGATCACTATGTTTCGCTTTTTCAACAAAAGTGGAAGGCTTGACAAAAAACCAATACTGTTTGAACAAAATAATAGCATTTCCCAAATAAAATTATACATGCACAAATTAAACATTCTTTAAAAATGTTTTATGTCTTAATAATTTAATTTTGGATGTAACACGTATTCTGACTGGCTGACTGTTTTGTCTATCAGCTCATAGATATAATTTTTTCATGATTTACTCCGGTATGAAATGGAATTTAGAATTAAATTATAAGGAATGACTAATATTTTTTCTGACTGTTCGAAATTAATAACATAAAAAATGTCGTGCACACTTCAAACGAAAAAATAAGAAGATTTAATGTGATTGCCTATCTATCTGATCCTGGTACATGTATTTGGGTTCAAGTTATGTCATAATTTGTTAAAATTGAAAATCATAAGGCGGACTTTTTCGAGATTTTGGAATCTTGCTTAAATTTTACTTTTAGATTTATTTTTTGATGTTAGTTTGTAAGGTATTGCAAATGTTTACTGCTTGTAAACCAAACATCTACTGTACTAGGTAAGTGAGTTAAATGTGTACTTTTATTTTATTGTCCTGTTATTTTGTAAACATAACTCTCCAAGTACCACTTGGAACCCTACTGTAGTTCAGAAAAAAATATAGAAGTCTATGCAAATCTTCTGACAGAAAGAAAACCTCTCAAGTTATAGTACAAGTGCATCAAAACATTTGTCATGGTAGAAATAGTAGTTTTTCTTCGTTGTAAACATTAAAATGTACTACTAGTTGTTTCCGTGACCTTGATCGATACCTACCTATATATATACATATGTATATATAAACATACGCAGAAAATTTCCCTAACTTTTTGATGGAGCCTGAGGGTTCTTTAGGGGTTTCACTTGAAAAGCACCCATTGATTTTTCAAAATTAATACTTTTTATTTTTTCGTACTCAATATTGTAAGGATTTTAAAATTTGAAAGATTTATTTAAAAGTTTTGGTTTAATTTTAAATACTACACTTTTACAATTCAATTTAATAATGATCATAATGATCATGAATTTAAAGAAAATAGACATGTAAACTTAAAATTCAATCAGAGTAAATTATTCAGAATTTATATACCGGTACACAAAAAAAAGGAATGCAATCATTGTTATACAGGATATATATTGTTCCAGCTCACAGTAAACAATTGTGATAATGATCATTATTGATGATATATTATATAGCCTCAGAGTACTATGCAAATTTTATTGACACCTTATCAGCACTTTCAGGTAAAATTGCCTATAACTTAATCTTTTAATGTGTAGGTGCAGGTGATGGTTATTTGGATGTTGAAACCGACCATGCATGACCACAGTGACCAAATAGAGGATATCCTTGATGATAGTTTTCATAAATATTCTGTTTACCTGAATGGCTGAAGGATTAAAGTAATAAAGTTATTGACAGGTAAAAAATTTATGTTTCCTTTATTGTTTCTGTTACCTGTAGTCTGCAGCTTTCGGAAGGTTGATAATAAAAGTTGATATTTATATATATATATTCCCATTGGATGAAAACATAAAAAAACTTATATTAAGTAAGTAAAATTTTAACTTATAATAAGCCAAAGAGCGAAATACTACTATAACAACTGATACAATTAGATGCAACAAAGGGGGGAAATTTGATTGATGTGCATTAGGCTGTTAATTTATATGCATATTAGTCATGTTTGTGGTCAACAGATTGTAAATTGTAGGTAAACATATATATGTTTGACCTTACAGTAACATGTACGACAAGTATGCAACATTATATGTTAACTTAAGTTTTTGTAAACTAAATTACGAATCAAAATTTAACTGCAACTTCCCCTTATGTAGACTAAATTGCTATATTTTTATCCCTTTTACTAGGAAAATATAATACTCTGGCAGGGAATAATATAAGGAGACAGATTGTGTGTTATAACAATACTTTTAATTTCAAGTTAGTGTCTTCACTTTTTCTCTACAATTTATATTTTTTGTACAGTTTTTTCATGCTTAGCCAGTCTTCACCAAAAACTTTTTCAACTACTAGTCCGAAGACCAATTTTCTTATTGGTCCAAACAAAGTTTTGCAATAACTTACTAGTCCGAATGAAATTTTACTAGTCTGGGGCATTGGACTAGTGGCTAATCGTGCAGACTGCTTAGCCTTTACAAAACTGCTCTGTTTTATACATATATAGATTCAATTATAAACCCATACATCATATAAGTTCATTAGCTACTTTATTTAACTTTTTTCCCATGCAATCCACATAAATAAAAAAAAAAACTGAGACAAATAATAATGAATCTTCAGTTTTTGACATAAGTCAGATATCTATTCACAAATATTATTTAAATAAAATTATAAAATCTTTAAAAAAAATAGGGTAGGTATAGGTAGGGATTTTTTTTTATATTATGTTTTATTTTTACATTCTGACTTAAACAGTGCTTAATGAAAAATGGCAAAAAAATCTTTAGGGTAGGCTATTTTAGAGACTAAAAAGTAGTGTAGGTAGGGTAACTGGAACCACACATATATTTTTATTTGGCCTTAGCTTTTGTTGAAAAAAACTCATCGAAGAAATAGGTTTATTATTTGAAACGTCAGACACAGCTAGCTAGTTGTTTCATCTTCACACAAGTCTCATCAGTGGCCCTCAAACCAAAACTGTTGACAGACCAAATCAAATAGGAAGGTTACGTATTAAAAACTTAAAATTCCAACAAATTGTGCCAAATATGATTTATGCAATCTATGCCTAAGGTAGAAAAAATGTTTGTATTTCAAATCAAATTTCAAAACCATTCAATGTAGCTTAAGTTAGCTTTTGTATGAAAATAAGCAGACAACTATGAGGTTCTGGATGGGGGGTCTGTTATTCTGTAAACATTTAATTTTAACCCCTTTTTTCTCTAATCTTCAAAAAATTAACCCCTTTTGTCTCTAATCTTCATTTTTTTTTGCCCGTTATTCTCTAATCTTCATATTCTAAGTGCATTATTCTTTAATCATTTGACCCCATCCAAACCCTCAACTATCATCCAGAGACCAATTGTCATCGATTTATACTGTAAATATTAAGCTATATAAATATAGATATATGAAGATGTGGCATATACATATGTCTATTTCAGGGTCACTGTCATTAACTGTTTTATCCTGTCATTTAGAGTCATAAAACATATTAATTTAGATGAAGATGTACTTTATACATGTATTAATAGGCATGCCCTTTTAGTCTGTGGTGGATTATAGTTGTCTCATTGGCAATCGTATCACATCTCCTTAAATTTATTTTCATACACCTGTACAAATTAAACATGGAACACGAAAATAGGTTATATTTTCTTCTTCAGTTGTATGTATGAAACATCTTTAGTTTACATATACATTTGTGTAATTTTTGATATCATTTATTTTTGCTCTTTATAAAATACCAAATTTTGAAAATACATGTCAGTTTTATTTTATTGGTAAAAAAATTCTTCCTTGAAGCAGAGTTTGTGAAATCTTTTTTTCCCTGGTGGTCCTTGAAGAAAATCTCCTGGTCTTCAGTATTAATTCTATTGAAAAATGCTAAAATTGTGTCAGTCCTATTCAAAATTTTGATGGTAAAATCCTGAGGACTGACACTTTTCGCGAACTCTGTTGAAGTGATAGTTAAACTTGAAGGATAACTATTTGCATGTAGAGGTGAAATTACATTTGTAACTTTGATATTTTGAAATATTTTTTTATAAACTAGCTAGCATTTAGACATGGAATTATAATGAAACACATTTATAATGAAAGATAATGACATATTTTTAATCAGCTTATAATTGATAAATAATTGACCATGTTAAAGATTATAAGTCAATATATGCTTCAGGGGTACATGTGTTTGATACACTGAGGTTTTGTGGCCAGGTTAAGAAATTTGTCAGTCATATTATTACACATAATTATGCCAATTATATAATTAATCAGGAACAAAATGTATAATTGCACTCGATTTATTTATCGATTGAAAAATATACTGATTGATTCTCAGATTCTCTGGTTTTGCAGCAAATAAATGTAAAGCTAGAATAGTGCATTGATGGCCAATTTCTATTGATTTTTTGTGTTTAAAGCCACTTGCAGCACTATTGGATATTTCAATATGAGTGGACAGTTTTTATAGGTTGATGAAGCCAGGGAGAACCATTACTTTTAGCAGGAAAACTGCCAATCCTCATAATTTGATTCAAAAAGTTGTAAGACTTTTGCTGTACATAACTCTTGAACACCAAACTTTCTTCATTCTTAGTTGCCTTATAAGCACCTAAAAGCCCTTTTGTTGCCTGTAACATGTGTGTTTAAAATTTATTAAAGAGAACAGTTTTACTAGCAGATCAGATTTTTTATTGTAATATTATTATATTTCTTACTATGCATCTACGTTTAAGTAAGTCAAATTTTCTTAATTTTTGCTAAAAGTAGATATTCAACAATTTTCTAGGTCTAAACAAATAAAAGATCTATTATTGACTACATAAAGGGTGTCTAAATAATAGCAACAAAATGAAAGAAGTCCTGTCTACTTAAATGCATTTCACTAAAATATATATATATAATGTACATGTGCTATAGGCAACTTTGGTACAGTTCAGTTCTTTGAAGTTTTGTTATGAATGTAACTGATGATATGAGAAATATTAACACATTATCAAACAAATATATCTGCATGTACTTGTGTATTTTTCTGATCGTCATTTTACTGAATTTTTAATATAGATCGAGGCAAATGGTTTATCAGTATATATGTTTAAAGCCAGTGAAAGAGGAGAATGTTGAAAATATGAAGTTAATGAGACAGTAACCCAACAACATTAAAAATAAAGAAGACTTTCTTTAGTTTAACATATTTGGTTGTCAATTAACAGTTTACTCAAAGTTTTATTGCGAACCCTATGATAGTTTTCCATAGATTCACCTGCAAGTTACCTGTCGATTTAAACTTTTGTAAGTTCTATTGTCCCATCTAACAAATACAACAGGTATTGTTCTCTGTATAGTTCATTCACCAAGACCTTTAAATTTCTTCTAGGAGAAATATATCACTCATTGATTAATTTACCTGACCAAAAAATTATCTGTTTTTTTATTGAAAAACTTCTATAAACTCACATAAACTGTATGCAATATTGTATTTATTCAATATATCATTAATATATTTTCAATCTGTTCAATATAAAATCTGATTTAATAATAAAAAGTTTATTTAGACACATTTTTTAGTATTTTCCAATGAATTTGCATGTTTATGTTGTTGTTAATTTATAGACTATGTTTATGAAGACCTTAATTTAAAAATAATAATATTCAAATTTTTATTTATCAAACACACAAAAATATTTATTGAATATTTGATCAGAAATCAACTTTTAATTTTTAAATCATTATTAATATTGAACACATTAAAAACAAGTTTTTGGTATTGAATAAATACAACACCACATGCAGTTTTGTGAGTCCTTTCTTAGTATTGGTATAAGTATTTTTTCATCATTGACAGTTCAATTTTTTGTTCAGGTAAATTAATCAATGAGTGATATATTTCTCCTACAAGAAATTTAAAGGTCCCAGTGAATAAACTATACAGAGAACAATACCTGTTGTATTTGTTAGATGGGACAATAGAACTGCCAAAAGTTTAAATCGACAGGTAACTTGCAGGTGAAACTATGGAAAACTATCATAGGGTTCGCTATAAAAAACTTCATGTAGAAGTAGAGGATGTATTGACTCCCTTTCAATGAAATATTATTTTTCTGTAAAATTTGCACAGAAAAGTTTTGTAATACCAACCCTGGCATTTGTTTATTTTAACTATTGCAGCCTAATAACACTCCCTTCCATATCTCTTGCACCAAAGATCCGTCATCAATACAAAACTCCTAAAATAACCCAAAAAAAAACAAAAGATTTAGAAGTAACAATTTTAATATACATGCAATGATACCAATGATGATGTGAAGAAAAAAAACTTATCAAGTAGTTTTAAAATCTTTTTGGTTAAAATTTATCTGCTAAAACACTTTCAAAGAGAGGAAAAGAAAAACAACAGGCTTTTGATTTCAACATTTTTCACAAAATGTGTAGAAAGTTTATATGGTGTACTTTTTCTATAATTTATATATAGATATCAGGAGATGTCATAACAGTGCACAATTGAGATGATATATATGTAATAAGCATGAGATTAGGTTGATAGTATTTATAATACTAATGCTTTTATAAGTATCCAGAACTAATCAGATTTTTAAATCTATTGATAAATTATTATTGCGAACCCTATCATAGTTTTCCATAGATTCACCTGCAAGTTAGCTGTCCATTTAATCTTTTGGCAGTTCTATTGTCCCATCTAACAAATACAACAGGTATTGTTCTCTGTATAGTTTATTTGATGGACCTTTAAATTTCTTCCAAGAGAAATCTATCACTCATTGATTAATTTACCTGAGTAAAAAAAAATCTTCCAAATAAATGAAAATACACTTGTAATTGTTCAATATACCCTGGTTGTTGTTTTTTATTCTTCATTCAAAACTGAGGTTTTGTTATGTTTTTATGAAATCAATATAATAGATGCCCAAGGTGTATGAATGCGTGTTTTTTGTTTATTTTTCCAATTCTGTAAACCAACTTATTTTCACAAATAGTTATTCATCTCAACTTATTCCTTTTATGTTGATTTCTCAGCTATGTATCTGAATAGATTAATAATTTTCTTGCTGTTTTTATGTAAGGGAAGACCAAAAAGTAACATTTGTACAATGATTTATTTGTACTCTTATTTTATAAAATCACTGTTATTTTACTTTTGACCATACAAGAGCTGCAATATGTGATGCAGTTATAGATGGAATAACACTTGAAAAATCTGAGAACATTTTTAAACACTGTGGATATATTCATTAAAATTATCTCCCCTGGTTATTGTTGAGTCTGACTGATCATGTATTATGTAGTTCTTTTGATTCATACAAAGTGCAAATTTTGCATTGGATACATTATTTACACATTACATCAATTTAGATAAAAAAAATATTTTAAGAATTCCATGAATAATTTGATTAAAAAAACGCTTTAATTTTGCATCTTGAATAATTTTGAAATCTTGAAAATGACTTTGAAATTTATTTTGCAAACTAACTTAACTAAATAATAGCAATGTACACTTGGCTGAGATTCATTTTACTATCATAAATACTGAAGTATGAACAAACTAATCCCCCCTTAGACAAGCTTACCCTCCTATAGGTTATAAGGTTAATTATACAAAAGTTTGATCAGAAATCAACTTTTAATTTTTGAATCAGTGTTTTTATTGAAACTATAAAAATTGTATTATTGATATTGAATAAATACAATGCCACATGCAGTTTTGCAGGAGTTCTTATTTATTATTTGTACATGTATTTTTTTATCATTGACAGTTCAATTTTTTGTTCAGGTAAATTAATCAATGAGTGATAGATTTCTCTTGGAAGAAATTTAAAGGTCCATCAAATAAACTATACAGAGAACAATACCTGTTGTATTTGTTCAATGGGACAATAGAACTTACAAAAGTTTAAATGGACAGGTAACTTGCAGGTGAATCTATGGAAAACTATGATAGGGTTCGCTATAACACATCATTAATTAATCTGATATATATGTCAAATTTTATTTAGTTTATTGTACTTTGTGTCTGTCATGCTAGATTAATTTTATATGCATAATTCCTGTTGTTTATTGTCTGATCAAAATCCTGTAAGGGAGGTTTATTATTGAAGGGTTATTGGATTTTTGCTATTTTTACAACCAAATCTGGAGGAAAGGTTTTATTTTCAGGGGCTGATCAAGACATTTTTATATGGGGTGGGGAATGAGGGTGGAGTCAAGACCAAAGATAAAGGGGGGGTTCCAACTTTATGTCCCCATTCAAATGCATTGATCCAAAAAAATAATTAGGGAGTTGGTTCCAACCCCTTGAACCCTCTCCCTGGAACAGCCACTGATTTCCACATTCTGTTTGTTCAGGTTTCTGATCCTCCCTAACAACGCCAAGGACATATTTCCACCTCTAACAAATTGAAAATGTATAGAGTATAGGTGGATTATCTGGTATACAAGCTGTCCTAAAACCTGAATTAAGACTGGGTACACATATTTTAACTATAAAATGTATCCAAATTCAGTGAATGAGTTTATCTGAAGAAAGAAGAAATCAAAGTCTACTTAGAATGTAAAAGTACTTTATTTTAGATATTTGATGATATGGTTCAAGTTATGCATAACAAACTTCTCGATATTTTTGCATATTTTTTTGGCAAAAATTTACAGTTGTTTTAAGGATTAGTAAAAGTAATTATGGTGTAAAAAAGAATATAATTACATGTACATTGTGTATGTAGTTATATCTATACCAGGGAAATGTATGGTTATTATTGAAAAATATCAATTGAAATAAAACATATATATATATGTAGGACTCTAAAGTGCGATGGTACTCTAACGTGCGATGGTCTACGCTAAAGTGCGATGGTGTCAGACGCCAAAGTGCGATGGTATATGACACGCTAAATTACGATGATGTAACTGGAATGGGGTTCAGGCAATGATGTTTGTTTTTTGCTGTGTTCATATTAGTTTTTTGTCTTCTGTGTTGTTTATAAATTTTCTTATAAATTGTTTTACAATAGTGATTTTGTGGTCCTATATAACTTGCTTTGCCATGTAAGCCATGGCTCCTAGTTGAAAGTTACAATGTTATTAGGTGCATAGATGAACGACATTTGGTTGGTGGATATTTGTTTTGTTGACAATTACACCACATCTTCTAATCTGTTTTTTGTTTGTTTATTGTTATTTGTCTCCTTTGAATTGTTTTATACTGGCCACTGGTCATTTTGATACCCTTTGGTCGTTATAGAATATTATCAATCATAGTATGTTATACTACACATCTGGTCGTTAGTAACTGTCTTGTTGACGAGTAGTCCATCTCTTTTACAGAAATGACGGAATCATATCTAAAAAATAATGTTTTACAAAATAATTTAATTAAACAGTTAAAAAATACAGCTTTTATTTCATGCAAGTAGACGAGATTAAAAACATATTCTAAATTAAATTTGGACGAATTAAGTTCTTTGATACTTGGTGTATTTTGCTCTTTTTTTTACAGTATACACCTTTCCCTCACTATAAGTCAGTTTCTCTGTTTATGAGAAGTTTGTTTGTCGCGTTTACTAACAAAAGCACGTTTGTCCCCGACTATACAGGGAGATCAAAGGTTTGCATACCTGTTACTGTTGAGGATATTGTGGGGAAATAACTCCTCTCCATAAACACTCTCCAGGCACCGACTAAAAAATTTCTGGATTGGGATCATTTGTTTCTCTTTTCGATAAGAAAAAAATCCTTAATTTTCATAAGCATTCTTGTTTCCCTTCATGTCTATTTGCATTTCTACTGAAATGTCTTGTAATGTCATAATGATACTTAACGTTAAACATCCATAATTTCGCAAACAAACACACTTTAGCTTATCAAACCATCGCACTTAAGCATAGGCCATCGCACTTTAGCGTGACCATCGCATTTTAGCGTCCCCATCGTACTTTAGAGTCCTACATATATATATATATTTTTATGACTGTAAATAAAATTGCTTTAATTTTTTCTTATTTTTCAGGCGATTCAATGAACTGAACTGAAAATGATGAGACAGGTTATTGTTTTGTGTTTAATTCAAGCTGTGCTTGTGAAAGGTAATACTACAATTAATACTGTTCCCAGGGCTATTGCAAACCAGTTTAAAAACAAAATTATATTGATGTTTAACATGGAAGAATATGTCATGTTTCTGAAATAAGCTTCATTTAAGTACACTTCAACCTGAAAATTTAAAAGTCATAAAATATTTATATAAAAAAGAAGATGTGGTGTGATTGTCAATGAGAAATCTCTTCACAGGAGACCAAATGACACAGAAATTAACAACTTTAAGCAAAAAACCAAATGGTCCTTATCGGGAAGGCCTAACTAATTGTCTGAGGTCAACAATAATGCATGTTGGAGTCTATAAAGCAGATTTAGATGATTTTCGTATTGGAAATTTATGTGAAAAATCTACATATTTATCATAACCATTCCAGTATGAAATTAAAGCACAGGCTTATTAATGAGCAATTGGTAGTACATGTATCAAGGACCATATGTCTATCAGAAGCATTGGACAGGCACACATGCAGTCCTGTGTCAAGATACAGATTTCTACCTTCACTTTGCAGATATATCTTAAAGGAGATACAATTAAGTTATACACAACTTTGCAGATATAACTTATATACATATACTTATAGTTATACATGATTTCAACCAAACAAGACAAAAAAAGTTCAAAAAGAAATTCTAACTGTGCTGAAAACAACTTAATTGAGTATAAAAATGAAGACTTTTTTTTATTCATTACATCTTTTCAATCAAGAAGTAGCTCCAATCAAAAAGCTTTTTGATCCACATATTGTTAAAATAAAATGAAAAAGTTATAATTATTAAATATTTTAACTCAAATTTTCTAAGAAAACAAGGAATGATCAATATTCTTGTTGTAAACAAGCAAAAGAAAATGGTATTGCAATTTAACTTGTACTTTGTGCCTTAACTTATCACTGTTCAGATCTTGATTAGTAAAATTGAGAATGGAAACGGGGAATGTGTCAAAGAGACAGAACCCATCCAAAGAGCAGAAAACAGCCCAAGGTCACCAATGTGTCTTCAACAAACACAAAAATACTGCACCTAGGAGGAGAGCTTCAGCTGGCCCCTAAACACAAATCTGTTCTATAGTTCATACAAAAAAGACCTCACACTTTTAAAACAGAATATTTACATGGAAAAATAAGTATACTCATGTTCTTTATGACAAAAGTAGAAATGAATATTAGGATATTTTTTTTGCACCATTTTTTCACGTTTGAAAAATTGGAGGTAGATCAAAACCACTTGAGGAATAGTGAATTCCATACAGTGCACACATTACCTTTGTCCTTGGCAAAACAAGAAAAAAAACCAGCTCATGTGCAAGTTGAATTGTTGTTTATTAACCAGATACTTGTTGCTGGGTGGAAGAATTTTGTTGTTTACATGGATACCATATAAAATAAGTTTAATGCACATTTATCTCTCATTTTAAAATACATAACAAGGTTAAAAGCAAAAATACCATCACGACATTGAGTTAAAGTCATCTGCATTTATAAATGACAATAAATACCATCGTAAAATAGGATTAAGATATAAAGACCTGAATTTAGTGTTTGTGTCATTCGACATCTGTATTTATTAGATCGACATCAATACTGAGAAGGTAGAGGTCAGCCCTTGGTGACCTCCCTTTTATAAAAAATAAAATATAAAAAAAAACATTTGTACTTCTTATATTGCAAAAATATTGACACCTTTTCTTTTTAAATTTGTAATAGGTATTATGGTAATAAAAAGCCTAAAACAAATACCTATGGACGGCAAAAGAAGAAAAGTGAACTATACCTAGTGCCAATAAAAACCAAACCCTTTCATGTATTTTCAATTTGAAAAAACCCAGATAGAGTAACATGTATCTTATGTGTATGGATTGCATTGATAGGATATTTATGTATTTTTATTTAAAAGGGTCGAGAGGGCTTTGGTTATGATTATTGGGTTTCTATTGGTACTAAGTATAATTATATGATTTCATAGGCAGATCCAGGGGGGGGCCTGGGCCCCCCCCTTTTGTGGGAAAAATTTGGTTGATTATATAGGGAATCATTGAAGCATGACTGGAGAGGGCCCCCCCTTAGGTCAGTCAGCGGGCCCCCCTTAGGAAAATTTCTGGATCCGCCACTGGATTTTTTTGGGAAATCATGGTTTTGAGAACTTTTATTTATATTAGGTTCATGATCTAAATACACTTAAGTTGAATCAAATCTAACTTGAGAAATATTTATTCACTGAAAATTTTGTTTTTGGATTCCAAAGGGCCTCAGTAACCAAGTAGTTGAACTTCTGTATCACTAGCCTGTCAACACTAAGATAGTGAGTTCGAACCCCCACATGAGGCTTGCAGTTGTGGTTGACTCCAATCTTGATTGACTAGAATTGTCAGTTTTCTTACCAAAGGTCTGTTTTTCTCTCAGGGTACTCTAAAAATGAGTCCAGCTTCCTCCACCAATAAAAACTGACTGCTAAGAAATAGCACAATAGTTTTAAAATTGGCATTAAACACAAATCAATCAAATACTAATTACAAAATTTTTATATTAGTAATTTAAAGGGGCACTAGCTACGAGATATATAAAAAATCTAAAGTTTGATTTTTTTCTGTTCAATCAATAATGAAAGTGAAATAGTGAAATAACAATTCGCTTTTTGCTGCCAAAAAGGTTCAGTTTTGTCAAATTACGCTAAGAAACATTGATAATTAGTAATTCACTTGCAAGTGAATGAGTCGACCTCTTTAAATCTGTATTCATGTGAACTTCAATTTAACCCCTAGCTAGAGATTGACAACGCATGCATTGTACGTGTACTGTTTATTTAAAGAAAAAGAATGTCAACAATGAAAGTGAAACTACTGTAAATCAATTGATTACTAATTCGATGCACATAAAATCATTCTTATACGGTTAAAAACAATGAGAAACATCTATTTTCAATCTATAAAATAAAATCAAACAGATCTATAAAAATCCAATTGCACGTGTTGGTTTAATCTATTCATATCTTTATTTATGTTTACATCGCTTATATGGTCATCTGAGGTCAAATCGAAGGTTAATTAGATGGCGTCTGGACTAAAATACACACGAAACGAACCTATATATTATCTACCCCATGCTCTGTAAATTGTTTATTTTAGACTTTTGATAGTTTGGATAAATGTTTTACATTGTTATAAATTAAATATGAGAATTTGAGTCAAATCGGTGACCATGAATTTGACAGCTAGTGCCCCTTTAATTTGATTTTAGATAATATTTTGTACATATTTTCATGCTTTTAAGATAGTATATAGTCTTCTTCTATTAGTCTGCAATGGAATGATTTACTGAAATGGGGGGAAAGGGGAGCTAACTCTATCACTTTAGTAGATAATTTATGTATTATTGTTTGCTTAATGTCGAGTGGCAAATGTTTCAGGCATGTTCAAGACAATTATAAATAAACAGCAATGATAGGTAATTGCTCTAGTTCAGCTTTATCATAGAAGAGAAAAGTTAACTTCTTGCAGAAAAATCTATTTAAATGGAACAGCCTAAAGAGGATAATATTTTTAAAAATGTCATTTTGAAATAATATAGAACTTGTAAATATTTATTTTTAGAGATAACTGGATGTACCAATGCAGAAAAAACTTCTGACGGCACCAAAAACAAAACCTGCTGGACCAATGACCAATGTAGTGATGACCACTTCTGTGTCACACATCTAATGCTATGTTGTCCTATCTTACAATTATCTAGGCCAGTACTGGCAGTAGAATCTAACATTATACCAAAGACGGATCCAGAACCAAATGATACATGTAAAAATCCAGAAATAGATACAAACGGCTTGAAAAAAGATTGCAGTAAAACAAACATGACTTGTAGCAAGAACTTATACATCTGTAAGATGGGAACTTGTTGTCCGGTTGAACCTAAATTGATTTCTGGTAGGTCAAATAAAGCTCTTATTATTTTTTTGTTTTTAGAAACTAAAATTGCTTAAAAGACTCAAGACATGTTTGATGTTCCATGTAAAGCAAATCTAAAGACTTGAAATTTTCTAACAGTGTATGATTTCAGACAGTCTTTTTATATATGTAAGCACCAGGTTTATTTTTTTCTTTTTGTTCTTTCTCTGGACAAATATTGGTTAAATATCCTGTTTCAGAAATAAATTTCTTCTGTTAAATAAAGCATTTCAAAATACTCTTAATACATAAAAAGGGGTTAAAAAATTGTTGATAAAGAACTATAAATTCTGTCTTTAAATCCTACTTGTCAACAAGAAAACTGATGTACTTTAGTATGCAGATTATTGACTTGACATTTTATGGTTACACAATGCATAGCCAATTTTCTTATTATCATTCCCTAATCAAGTTAACACTAATATAATGCCTTGAAATTTATAGGGAAAAATTATTGGATGCAACTCTAGAACAATACTCTGGAGGGGCTTAAAGTGGGGGGTATCTGCATCGAAGAACGCGAGGTAATATTGCCATTTCACGATAAACGAACAATTCAAAAATTTCTTGCACGTTGATCCTTTTAACCGATTTCATGAAACACAGTGAGTAACGAACCTTTTTCACGGTTGCACGTTAAATAAAAATGTCAAAACTCATTGCATGAAAATAATCCTTTAATATCACCCTGACTGTTGGTTGGTTGGGAAAAGAGGATTTAATGCTGCCACTTAGTTTCCAGTAAACCCTGTGGGAAATCATATCTTTTCATATTTTTTTTTACCGGTCAGTTTTATTATAACTTGACAGGAATGTCATATGTATTAGCATAAAAAGAAAGAGATGTGATATGATTTCAAACGAGACAACTATCCACCAGAGTTAAAATGAAGTGAATGTAAGCAATTATAGGCCACAGTAAAACCTTTAAAGGTGAGATTTGCAGCAAGTTTTTTTACTTGTGATTTGGTGTATTTGGTACATTCATTGTACATGTATTAAGATTATAGATGACATATAAAAAAAACAGTGAAATTTTGTCAATACTGGAGGAGTAAAGACATTGAGACCATCATATACAGATAATTTCAGCCTGTGTATAAATTATTCATGACATTTAAAGGGAAACTTCGCAAAAAAATCAAAAATTGATATTATGTTCATTCTGTATAAAAATGCTCAAATTCATTGATATTAAAGTTTTATTCCGCTAGATAAGCGATCACCATCGATTTTAAATTTAGAGTATCAATTCTCCGAGATCCGCCATCTTGTCTTCTTTCCCGATGAATAAAAACGATATGTCTATAAACCACAAAGAAACAAAACTACAGTAACCGATGTAGTCGTAATTGCGTGTCGATATCTTGTCAATCGTACGGTTGTTTAATCCGACTAACTAACTTGATACGGAAAATATTCTTACTTTTTTTTTAAATACCATGGTCTGTTGTTTTTAAACTGTTGATATTGGAATTAGGTGAAAAGTCAAAGTTGAAATCATAATTAAGTGTTCCGTGAAAATTGTTTTCGAAAATCAAATTTGTTCATAATTCTTTAAAGCAAGGATTTGTATAGTAATTACTATACAAATCCTTGTTTAAAGTAATAAACTTTTTTCAAATATATTTTGATCTTCCCTCATCTGATCACCAGCATGGCTAAAGGTATTACTTCCAAAGGTATTGTGAGGGGTGTGAGGTGACACGTCCAGGTATTCAAGCGATTTCCTGTCGGGCTTGCAAGTTCATGCATCGTTTCACTTCTGCAGGTATTGATCAGTGTACACGGCTGATAACTTATAACTTATAACTTTCCATTTTGAACTATCAGATGTATAATATACAACTCTGTCTTACTTGTCATTACTAAACTCAAACGCTTGTTTATAAATAACATTTCTGGTGTAAAGAATATAATTCATAAAAATATAAATAATACCCAAAAAATAAGATTTGATGAAATTAAAATCTATTTAAATATTTTTTCCAAGAGTGAATTTGGGAAAATGTAATATATAGTCATTGTCAATAGTGAAGGACAGATTGGAACAGACCAGAAATATTGATTTAAAAAAATGTACGCACTTGCCGACGATTCGTTTATACGACTGGATAGAAAGTTACGGAACTATAGCGCAATTTAAAATATATACGTGTATACATTGAACATAAGAAAAAAACATATATTTTGAATAAATAGGGGTAAAAGTGTTGAAAATAGACTAGTCCACGTATGCCAACAGTATGTAATCATCGAATGTCGTTAGACTACAGTTGTGTACCAAAAGAAGAAGATAACCAATTTGATTTAAATACAGGTCGATGTATAACTTTTGCTTTGGTTCATTGAAGCTGTGGACCTAGGAAAATCACAGATTTATATTTCAATAAGACTGTTCTCAAACAAAGGAAGGAGTTCGTCATCACAATTGTTATATATGCCACTGGACGAACACTAATTATCCCCAGGGGATGTGAATATTTTGCTGGGAAACTTTTGAGTATCAAAGTTTCAAATTAATTTCGGGATTTATTTTCTTTCTTGGTATTCAATAACAGAAAAAAGAATAAATTACTTGTTCGCTGAATAGGGGTATTCTTGTCAGATAAAAGAATTTAGTTATATTTAAAAAATAGGGAAATATGACATTAAATTGGTTCTGTCTTTTTTTAAACATCGTTAAAACGATGTGTGTCTAAGGTGAACGCCACAAGAACCCTGTAATACTAGTACGAGAGTATAGCATGTAAACATTCCTTCTCAATAATATAGTTGTATTGGAAATCTTTTCATACAGATTGACAACTCATTGTCCGATATGCATGTAATATTTGCCACATGACGCCCATAGTTCTTTCTACCATCTTCACCTTATTCTTTGATATTGCTGTAAACATCGATGGTTCACACCCAAACAAAATGGGAGTAATGAACCTTCAGAGCTTCTCTGTTATACACTTGTGAAATATATAGACGAAATTTCTGTATTGAAATGAATCTACATCTCACAAACAGGATTTTCAAATAACGATTTTGAGTAATCACCTTACAAACCAATATAAACGTATGGCAAGATATAACCATGAAGGAATTTAGTTTTTGTCAGACGCAAGAACTCATCACTATATCATAAACGTATACGTATATATATGCATACAGTTTCAAATATTAAGAACAAGCGGTCGATGTCGATAGTCTGTTTTCTAACTGTTCAGAGTTAGACATGTCACTTGTTCATTCTTGGAAGCCTTCATATTCCCCGTCTAACGATGGGAACTCTTTCTGATTGTGTTGACTATAAATGCTTGTATGGTAATTCTGTCGTTTATCTGTACAAGATATCAAACAGATGTACAATGGTATATCAAATTGGGTAATATTGCATTTAGTTTTTATTAAAGATTAAAACTACTATTTTTTGCTTCATATTTGAATCTTCACGCCAATTGCCGCTAAGAAAGTAATCAAAAATTGTTTCCTTTTATTTTTATACACTTTCGGAATTACGAATCAGAATTTTATTTTCAATTAATTTACACAATTTAATTATTGTATCTTTATTCTCATCGTGTATTAAATCTTAGTGTATTAACATCATGGCAGCATATACTCTTTCTAATTCTTTCTGTTTATCCTTTCCAAATAACAACATTTATACCTGTGTACGCTTGAACTCACACCTGCGGCTTAATAGCTACAAGGTAAACGAATTGACCTCAAGCCGAGAAATATACAGTGACCTTTACAAAATAATATACACACTCTGCTCACACATTAGTTGCATTGAAATGATTATCAAAACAATAACGGTAAAAAGAATTGAAATATTTTCAGTTCAATATCAGTAAAAATGTTCAATAAATATTTTATGAAAAAAATCTCAACAATAATTAATTAAATTTATTCAAAAACATTTACTAGAGATAATTTTATAGGAGTTTAATTCAATCAATACAAAACGGTATATATATGCATAGTCACTTTCGTTCATTCTTAAATTGTGGTTAATAACTTCGACCATTCGTCAGCTGTGCGCTTTTAATTACGTATATTGTCGATAAGCTATAAGAGTTAAACAGATTTTATTTTTTCCCAGAATTCAATAAATCGGGCTAATACGTCACGACCCACTCGAGAATTCAACCAAAAAAGTTACAAATACTTGATTTTCTCCGTTATTAGAAGGACTATAAATTTAAAACTTTGCAAATGTGTTTTTTATGTTAAGATGAACATAATTAGATGATAAGTAAAAAATCGCGGAATTTCCCTTTAATCTAAGTCGGTGTGTGTTCTTGAGAAAGTGTCAAAGTATCATATCATGTATCTATGTCACCATGACAACATTACATGAAGCAATTTTTTTCTAAAAAAAACAGCAAAAAATACACGCTCTTTCGAATAAAATTTATCGTGACTTGGCAGACTACAGATGATCCAACTAAATAATCTTGAGAAAATGACACATATTTGACAATATCACATGACTTCTTTATTGTATTGTATAATTTGATGGTTACCAGTATGCCCTATATGCTAATTCCAGATAAAAGCTTCTCTTTATTATCAGTCTGATTAAAAAGATTAAGTTTCAACATACATGACATACTGAACAAGACTAGAAATGCACCACAACTTTACTAAAACCTGGAAGAAAATTTTGTCTCCTCAAACAAAAGTCATGGAAGGCAGGATATAGGTACTGCTTTTTTGGGAATGCCAATAACTGGTAATTTTTCTGCCTCACTTTGAACAATGATATTTTCTATAAAGTTGTAATACTATCATATCAGTTTGATGACTGTTTCGAGGTTCTACCTGTTATGTCATGGTCCAGTGACTTTTGATTAATAAAATTGAGAATGAAAATGGGAATATATGTCCAAGAGACAACAACCGAACCAAAGAGCAAAAACAATTTTGCTGTCCATCAGATTGTCTGAATTTTCTGCTGACAGGCATCTCTGTGTCAACAGTTAATCTTCTTTTTCATTGTTTAACTTTTGTTTTAAGTTTAGTTTAAACATATTCATTTATAGAGGATTGGGAAACAAGTTTTGCAACTTATATTAATCCCTTTCAACTTTGTGGGTGCGAGTGGTGTAGCGACATTAGCCTGCTCTTTTTGAAATCTACAAGGGTGTCTTTTACTTACAAGAGATATTGCTCTCTCTTAATACGGGTCAGCCATTTATCGTCCCCTTCCGACAACCTACCATCATTTTCTCAAGACCATACTCGCAAATGGTGTCAAGGGAGAGCCGAAAATTCATCCCAAAAAGGGAATCAAACCAGGAACATTTGTTTTAAGTTGAAAATGAGTAATGTCCTTTGGTAACTTTAGTTTTTAGTTTTTAGGGGCCAGCTGAACAAGGCTCTTAGTTAGAGATTTTCTCCCTGTGTTGACAACCCATTGATGACCTTCAGCTGCTTTCTGCTCTGTGGTCAGATTGTTGTCTCTTTGACACATTCCCACTTTCCATTCTCAATTTTATTAGTTGAGAACAAGCTTATAATTTATGTTTTGTATTTCAGTACCGACTGTACCATTTACAACCAGTTGGGGTTCTTGTCCATCAGTTGAGAACATCCCTGTAGATTTATATTTTGTATTTCAGCACCATTAACGACCAGTAGTGGTTGTTGTCTGTCAGTTGAGAACATGCCTGTAGGTTTATATTTGTTTTCCAGTACCATTTACGACCAGTAGTGGTTCATGTCCAACAGTTGAGAACATCCCTGTAGATTTATATTTTGTATTTCAGCACCATTAACGACCAGTAGTGGTTGTTGTCTGTCAGTTGAGAACATGCCTGTAGGTTTATATTTGTTTTCCAGTACCATTTATAACCAGTTGGGGTTCTTGTCCATCAGTTGAGAACATCCCTGTAGATTTATATTTTGTATTTCAGTACCATTAACGACCAGTAGTGGTTGTTGTCTGTCAGTTGAGAACATGCCTGTAGGTTTATATTTGTTTTCCAGTACCATTTACGACCAGTAGTGGTTCTTGTCCAACAGTTGAGAACAAGCTTATAATTTATGTTTTGTATTTCAGTACCGACTGTACCATTTACAACTAGTTGGGGTTCTTGTCCATCAGTTGAGAACATCCCTGTAGATTTATATTTTGTATTTCAGCACCATTAACGACCAGTAGTGGCTGTTGTCTGTCAGTTGAGAACATGCCTGTAGGTTTATATTTGTTTTCCAGTACCATTTACGACCAGTAGTGGTTCTTGTCCAACAGTTGAGAACAAGCTTATAATTTATGTTTTGTATTTCAGTACCGACTGTACCATTTACAACCAGTTGGGGTTCTTGTCCATCAGTTGAGAACATCCCTGTAGATTTATATTTTGTATTTCAGCACCATTAACGACCAGTAGTGGTTGTTGTCTGTAAGTTGAGAACATGCCTGTAGGTTTATATTTGTTTTCCAGTACCATTTATGACCAGTAGTGGTTCTTGTCCATCAGTTGAGAACATGCCTGTAGGTTTATGTTTTGTATTTCAGAACCATTTACGACCAGTAGTGGTTGTTGTCTGTCAGTTGAGAACATGCCTGTAGGTTTATATTTGTTTTCCAGTACCATTTACGACCAGTAGTGGTTCTTGTCCAACAGTTGAGAACAAGCTTATAATTTATGTTTTGTATTTCAGTACCGACTGTACCATTTACAACCAGTTGGGGTTCTTGTCCATCAGTTGAGAACATCCCTGTAGATTTATATTTTGTATTTCAGCACCATTAACGACCAGTAGTGGTTGTTGTCTGTCAGTTGAGAACATGCCTGTAGGTTTATATTTGTTTTCCAGTACCATTTACGACCAGTAGTGGTTCTTGTCCATCAGTTGAGAACATGCCTGTAGGTTTGTGTTTTGTATTTCAGCACCATTAACGACCAGTAGTGGTTGTTGTCTGTCAGTTGAGAACATGCCTGTAGGTTTATATTTGTTTTCCAGTACCATTTACGACCAGTAGTGGTTCTTGTCCAACAGTTGAGAACAAGCTTATAATTTATGTTTTGTATTTCAGTACCGACTGTACCATTTACAACCAGTTGGGGTTCTTGTCCATCAGTTGAGAACATCCCTGTAGATTTATATTTTGTATTTCAGCACCATTAACGACCAGTAGTGGTTGTTGTCTGTCAGTTGAGAACATGCCTGTAGGTTTATATTTGTTTTCCAGTACCATTTACGACCAGTAGTGGTTCTTGTCCATCAGTTGAGACCATGCCTGTAGGTTTATGTTTTGTATTTCAGAACCATTTACGACCAGTAGTGGTTCTTGTCTATCAGTTGAGAACATGCCTGTAAGTTTGTGTTTTGTATTTCAGTACCATTTACGACCAGTAGTGGTTCTTGTCCAACAGTTGAGAACAAGCTTATAATTTATGTTTTGTATTTCAGTACCGACTGTACCATTTACAACCAGTTGGGGTTCTTGTCCATCAGTTGAGAACATCCCTGTAGATTTATAATTTGTATTTCAGCACAATTAACGACCAGTAGTGGTTGTTGTCTGTCAGTTGAGAACATGCCTGTAGGTTTATATTTGTTTTCCAGTACCATTTACGACCAGTAGTGGTTCTTGTCCATCAGTTGAGAACATGCCTGTAGGTTTATGTTTTGTATTTCAGAACCATTTACGACCAGTAGTGGTTCTTGTCTATCAGTTGAGAACATGCCTGTAAGTTTGTGTTTTGTATTTCAGCACCATTAAAAACCAGGAGTGGTTCTTGTCCATCAGTTGAGAACATGCCTGTAGGTTTATGTTTTGTATTTCAGAACCATTAACAACCAGTAGTGGTTCTTGTCCGTCAGTTGAGAACATGCCTGTAGGTTTATGTTTTGACATTCAGGACAGTATAAGATGTGGAAAAGATCAAGTTTGTCAGGGGGAACAACTCTGTTGTCCAAGTGGATGTGGATCTGTTTGTACCAATCCAGGTAAAGCTACAATAAAAATTAAGATACCAATTTCTAAATAAATGATGTAATTGGAATGAGTAAAACCTGACATGAGTATAACTTAACCATTGAACTTTTAAAAGTCCAATTTATTAAATTTTTAGTATATACTGTAAGGTTTTTTTCAAATATTGTGAATAATCACTGAATTAAATGGTGAAAGAATGGCATGAATTTTTCTTTTTCTTTAAAATTATACGTTAATTAAATGAGTTCTAGGACATATAAAAGTACATAATATTAATTATTACATGCCAGAAGCAAGTACTTAATGTAATTATGAGGACTGGGATGAGTTTTAGTGGCATGTACCCAGTGTGTGAACTTTAATTCTGATCTGCTGGAGGCCATTGTTTCCCAGACCTCTATGAATTTTCTTTTGAATCTAATGTATCCAAACTTTCAAAAATATTTATTCATTAGTTTAGTTTAAACATTTATTTATAGTGGATTGGGAAACAAGTTTTGCAACTTATATTAATCCCTTTCCACTTTGCGGGTGCGAGTGCTGCCTTGTCGCGGCATTAGCCTACTCTTTTTAGAAATCTACAAGGGTGTCTTTAACGTGCAAGAGATATGGCTCTCTCGTAACACGGGTCAGCCATTTATTCATTAAAATTACAATAGAGTAAGGTAACATTCTGACAATTTAATAAACTTAAAAATAATGTTTTACAGACCAACTTTAGGTATTGAAAGAACTTGAGATAAACTGACAATTCAATTCTCAAAGTGAATGATGTATTTTTCTGACTATGAGTGCAAGTATGGCAATTTAGAATTGTATATAATATAATATATCGCCATTTAGCAATAGTGACTTAATGCTGCTTCGTTAACTTTTTTTTAAGAGAAATCAACTTTTCTTTAAGAGAAATCGGTTCTTCTTATGCCATGAAATATTGACCATTCAGAATATTTATAATTCAATATCTTATTGCTATTTTGTGTATTTTTTGCATGATCTTTTTTGTGATAATCATATTTGCTACTGGCTTAAGATAGAAAATTATTGCTATTATCTATTGTTTGTTGACAACAGCATATTTTCTATTAGTCCAGACAAAAAGTATAATATGTCATCATGAGCCTAACATTTTTGACTAGGAAAACAGATATAAACAGATTATCAATGGTCTTTCAAACTCCAGGATGTTTTAGGCTACATCTCATCTTGGGCCTGTCCCCTTCGTTGAGGTTGTATCTGAGGAACACCGTTTTGTTAGAAAAAACAACATTAATCTATAAATATTGCATGGTAGGTGATTAGAAAAAGTTGTCATAAATCCACATACTAATTAGTGACTTTCGCTTTTGTAGTTATTAAGAGTTATTATATTGTTTTTATACGACCGCAAAACATATAATGGTAATATTATGATGTTGTCGTCGTCGGCCAAAGACACATTGGTTTCCAGACAATAACTTTAGTTTAAGTGAATCAATCTCTATGAAATTTAATAAGAAGGTACAATACCACAAAAAAAAAAGATTTTTGTGATGATGGTCCCATCCGTTTTGGAATTAGGGGCCCAAAAGGAGCCAAAAACAAGCATTTTTCTACTTTCAGGATTTCATCTGAACTGAATTTTGGGGTTATGGTCCCAACAGTGTAGGAATTTGGGGCCAAAAAGGGGCCCAAATAAGCATTTTTGTAGTTTCCAGTCAATAACTTGTCCAGACAATAAATTTTGTTAAAGTGAATAGATCTCTATGAAATGTAATAAGAAGGTTCAATACCACAAAAGGAAGGCTGGGATTGATTTTAGGTATGAAGGTTCCAACCATTTTAAAATATGGGCCCAGAAGGGCCAAAAACAAGCATTTTTCTATTTCAGGATATCAACTTGTGTATAAGTATTTCAATTGCTCTGAAATTGTACCACAATGTTTTATATCAAAATGTAGAAGGTTTGGATTAAATTTTGGGGTTATGGTCCCAACAGTTTAGGAATTTGGGGCCAAAAAAGGGGCCAAAATAAATATTTTTGTAGTTTCCAGTCAATAACTTGTGTTTAAGTATATAAGCCTCTCTGAATCTATACCACAAGTTTCCATACTACAAAGGGATGGTTATGGGGGGTTATGCTCTAATCAGTTAGCAATTAGGGGCAACAAAGGGGGAAAACAAGGGGTTTTCTGGTGAAAAGACAATTTAAAGACAATTTAAATGCAGTGTAAGTGAGGTAAGCCAATTCCATTTAAAGAATACTGTAATATATATATATTGATTACCTCCCTTACACTGCTTGAAAATTATGAATTAAAAAATGATGATTGTCTTGAGATGATTAGCTGTAAATATATATTTAGACATGTTAGAAGTCACTATTATTTAATATTAAGTTTAACTATGACTTAATGTCATTTTATATTTTGATATTTTATGATGTACTAAAATGAGTAGGTATTTTTGCAAATTCTTTTTGAGGGGATTAATATTCAACAGCAATGTGTACTACTCAAAAGCAAAAAAGAAAAAAAAAAGGTTCATTAGACCACATTCATTCTGTATCAGAAACTTTTGCTGTGTCAACTGTTTAATCACAATCCACATTCAGAGCTGTATCAAGCTTGAATGTTGTGTCCATACTTGCCCCAACTATTCAGGGTTTGACCTCTGTGGTCGTATAAAGCTGCGTACTGAGAAGCATGTTTTTGGTTGCTTGGATACTTGATAGATACTGCCAGTTTTCTTGTATTTATTGCAATTAGTTGAGGCATTTAGAATGAGCATGTGTTAACTAGGATGTTGTGTATTATTTGTACCAGTCATAAATGCAATATTGTGTAATATTAGATTTTGTGCAAAATTACACTTTTTAGTTTAGCAAAGCTAACTCGCCAAATTTGAGATGTTCAACTATGATCCACTACTTTGAAATAAAAATAAAAAGTATATCACTATATGATTTGTCTTTATGTTTTGTAGAAAAACCATTGAAACCATGCCAGAAACAATTAAGAATGGCAGCACTTCAGTTATTTGCACAGAGAGATAATGAAATATGTTCAGCCATATTTTTGCCAAGGTAAATTTTTTATCAACAGGACTGCTGTTAGGGTTTCACAGTTTCACTATAACACTCTTATGAATTTGCATGTTGCTTTCTTCTAGAAATTAAAATTGGTAAAAATGTTTTATCTATGCTAATCAGACAAGAACAAGATTATAGTACATGCAAGGGGAAATAACTCTATGTTGTGATTTTTCACAGAGAATACTGGTAAAATGAGAAATTATCTTGGGGGTAGCTCTCTGTATATGGAATAGGATCCCATTTACAGGATTCCAGTCCAGTACCCACAATTTGAGTCTCTCAAGAAATCTACCACCTTTCAAATAAGATATTGTACCACGAGGAAAACTATTCATATAAAAATGGTAAAATTTGTAGACTACGTAATTTGAAGGGTATTCATGAAACATTGGATTGAGTCCAAAAACGTATTTGAGGGAAAATTGTCTTGAAATAGGACTCTTCCATGAATATTAGAAGGTAGAGCAAGCCAGTGCTTTTAGAAGGTTTTTCTGACTTTTTTTTGTAATTTCCTATAATGGGCTATGAACCCAAAGGAATCTTGTATTGAAAAAAAAAGATACATTAGTGATGTTCGTCATCTCAGAATCATCTTTTGTATCAATTTTTAACTGTTTGTATGCAGATTAGATGAATATCTTATCATTTATTGGAGGATTTATTTTTCTACACCATATTCTTTCATGATGTGGTGTAATTTGAATTTTTGAACAAATTTTGCACAAATTGCTGTAGATTTCGTTTCAACTCGTACATAATTTCTCTAAAACTATGAAGCTGATCATAACAAAACTTGGCAGTAATGCTTGTTAATTTAGTGATCGAAGTGAGTGAAATATAACAACTGAATTATAAGGGTTATAAAGCACCTGTGTATTTTATATGAGACAATATGACACAAAATGGCAGCTTCCTTCATCACCAAAGTCTTGTAATGTCTTAATTACCTAATTGTATATGAGTGGTGTTAAACGTATATTTCGATTAGACTTTAGTGATATTCTTCTACACATTATGTCTCTTGAAGAATGTAAACTACATATTTCCATGTGCAAAAAAATATTGATTCCCCCACTTTTGATTTATAAAAAAAAATTGAACCCTCCTTTTTCACATAAAGAAAAAAACTTTATCCCTCCTGCATTTTGACCAGCCCACCCTCCCAGATAAAAAATGATAATTTCCTAAATGCATGCAATAATTTCTGAATTTACAGTATGTGAGAGCTTTAATCTGGGTGCTAAGTCTGTCCCTTGTAGAAGGGTGTTTTTTCCACTCAATTCCCTTTTGTTCATACAAATGCCATCTTTTTATTGCATATGCTAGAAGTATTCACTGTGGACAAGAATGATTATGTTTAATTTCTGTGCGAGGAAGATCAACATAATGTCGTTGATCTCTGACATTGCAATTTCAAATATGACGTTCGGGCAATCACAATAGGTCTGTTTTTTTCCAAAACGAAAGAAGAACATATTAGAATCCATAATAATAATAAATGCTTTATTTAAAGAGGGTAACTCAATTAGAACTAGGTAGACTAATTTTGATTGAGGCTCTCAAACAAAATACATGTAAAAATAGAAAACTTTCTTGTCAGAAAACTGTGTATAAAGTCCGTATGGTGACCTAGCTATAGTTAATAATTTCTGTGTCATTCAGTCTCTTGTGGAGAGTTGTCTTATTGGCAATCTACCACTTGTTCTTATTTTTATAGTTTGATAATTTGTAAAAAATGGTAAATATCAAATTCTTTTCCAAATAAATATTAAAGTTTCCACTGTATTTTTTTCTACTTATTAAAAAAAAACCAATATAGGTCATGCGTTACTTATCTATTCTGAATCAAGGAATAAATATTGCATACTGAAAAATTAATCATCATGGTTTATTTCACCTTTAATTTCTGGTATGCTCTGAAGAGGTTTTAAGCATATGAAACATTATTGCAAATATATATGATTCCCAAGAAAATGTGATCCTACATCCTGTCGATACTGTTACTTATATTTTGGCATTAAACACAGGTAATGCGTTTCTCAGATGGTTTTTATACATGTACTAAATCCATTGGATGTGTACTGAATAATACTATAGTCTGGGAGAATATGATTTATTTATTAGTTGTAATTGGCTTGGAACTAGCTTTCAGTAACTATGATAACTACTCTTATATCTGTGCTTTGTGTTTACTGTTTTTATGCTGGTATTTTTGTGACTCTTTCCTATATTTTGAGTTATAAGCTAAACCCAATATATACAGTATAGTTTTTTCTCATTGTAAATATAAAACCAAAAATATCCACATCATTGAACTCTGGTGCTTGAGACATAATTTTTCATCTCGTTTCAAATTTTTTGAGACTTTCTGACCAAAGGCAATCAGTGTTGTGACATCAAGAACAAAGACTTCATACTTTTGATATGGATTCCGTTTTACACAAGCAGACTTATGTTTCTGCTATACTCTTTATTGATGCAATAACATACATGCTGATAAGAAATGCTTGATAAAATACACCATCACAGTACTATGTGAATGTCAGAATAAAATTGTGTCATTCAATACCAAAAAGAGGAAATCCAGAAACTTTTGATTTGCTCAAACCAACCTAACAACACGAATTGACAACAAAAGCAAAAAGACATCAAAAGAACTGTGTATTGTTAATTGACAATGTGTTTGAATTTCTTTGATTTTGGAAAAGTTGTAAAAAATTATCTGGGACAACAAAAGATCTGGAATCAACACCTATTAATCTCGTTATACCAAAAGCATTGGAAAAGAACTATGAGACAGCTGCATCCAAGACTATGATCAACTTTTCTAGGGGAATTGTAGTCATGGGAATTAAATGTTTTGTTTATATCAGAATAAATAATTTGTATATATACTGTGCCTCACACAAAAATGTGCAAACAGACTTTTCTTGTTGATTTCACAATGTTCTTAAATGCACTACGGTAGTCATAAATGCACCCGAAAATTTCTGAATGAACACAGTTTTAATTCTTAATAGATTAATAATTGTTTGTTGATGTATATCATAAATTTAAAATTAAAATTGAGAATGGAAATAGGGAATGTGTCAAAGAGACAACAACCAGACCAAAGAGCAGAAAACAGCTGAAGGCCACCAATGGGTCTTCAACACAGCAAGAAAAGTCTGCGCCTTTTACGTAGACTAATTTGGGTTTTTCTCCAAATTGTTGAAGGTCATACAGTTGTCTACAATTACTTGCTGACATCCACTTTATTTGGGGCCCTTTATAGCTTACTATGCCATATGGGTTTTGCTCATTGCTGAAGACTAAATAACAAGAACCTATAGTTGTTAACTGACACATCATTTCAACTCTAGTGGAAAGTTGTCTCATTAGCAATCATACCACATTATTTTTATGTTTACACTTATTTTATTACTGTACATGTGACGGCTCAAGATTACAAATGATTAAAAACAAATTTAAAAAACAACAGTCTTTAATTAAAAAGTTAAATAAATATCTATATATAATTGAAAAAATAAATATGTCCTTCTTTCTACTCTATCATTGTCATCTTCATTTGAAACTTTTATTGACGAACATTGATTTTTTTGTACTGCAAACTGCACAGACAGCTTTAACTCTTCTTCTTTTGGTTGCAGGATTCCTCATGATAGCCATTTGTAAGCTTTTTGTCTTCCTTTTGCACTTTAAACAATGGATCGATTTTGCTCCTACAACTGAGGCCTTTTCTTTTACTTCTTTAGCAGCCATTCTACAATATATTTTTACGTGTAAATTAAGGATGTGTTCTTCTGATGTTTCAGTCTTGTTAAAATCTCGTTCTGGAATTATTTCCAAAACATGTGATACAAATTATCAAAGAATTTAAACAACATTTTAATCAAACATAACTCTGTGTGTTTACAATGAATAGTTTTTGAGTAATCCTGTTTTCAAATTTAACGACCAATCAAGTCAGTCTTTTTAGCCAAAATTTTGAGAAAATGGGTGAGGGGTACAAAAAATGATTTTACAAAAATTATCTACATCCCATATTCTTAATTGTCTTTTCAAATTTCTTAGATATGTATTTTTTCAATCATTTATAACAAAAAAGTTGAAATAAAATGCATTTTGTTCTTAAAACTGAGAAAAATCACAAATTGATAAAATTGACAGAATGGTAAATTTGACACAAAAAAGCATCAAAACATGATAAAACTTTCTTATATTAACACCTACCTATAGTTTTTTTTAAGTAAAATTTATTCATATTGGTCCACTTAATCTTCATTGAAAGTATGAAAAAAAGTTAAATTGTGAAACTGTGATTTTTTTCACGATAATAGCCCAAAAATAGGTAAAAACGGGAAAATCATCAAGATTGGGTATTTTCAAAGGGCCATAGAAAAGAAGTGCAACACCATATGATTTTTTCTTCACCAATTATTTGTTTACAGTCATATGAATCCAAAAATCAGGTTAAGAAAAAAAGTTTAATTCTAGAAATGTTTGGCTCATCAGAGGTGTACATCCTTAATGCATTGGCAATATTGTTAATTTACCCTGACCATAATCAAAATAGTAGTCTTATTTCCACTTCTTCATTGTTGTTGCTTACTTTTTGTGCCTAAACCAATGGCCAAGGGGGTATTAAGTGTTACCCTTGTCCGTTGCAAACATCCCAAAAGATTGTTTCTGTGTATCTACCTTAAGCTTGGCTCAACTAAATGTTATAAAACTTATACACAATGCTAATATTACCACCAACACACTGTGACAGAACAAATTTGAAATTGGGTGGCTTCACTTTTGTCTTTCATGAATTATGCCCCATATGTAACATAGAAATTGCTGAATTTTTGGTTTCCATTCTCTATCTTTTTAGTTTGCCTCAACCAAATATTATGAAAATTATACAGAATGCAATATTACCACAGATTTAAATTGGGTGGTGTCACTTATACCTTTTTTGAGTTATGTCCCTTAAAAAATTTAAAAATTGCTAAAACTCATTGAACCCCATAGAAAATAGCAGGAAATTGAACCCCCATAAAAAAAATTGAGACTTAGGGTTTAATTTTTATTCATTAAATGATGCAATTTTTTTGAATTAAAGATAACTATACTTGTTGTTATGATAACATCTTAATAATTGTGAAAGGAAAAATGTCTACCAAAATAAAATAAAAAAACGAAGAAGGCCAATGGCCAAAATGTCAGAAATAATGGTTTATTACTACAATAAGATAAATATATATACAGCAAAAAATTATGCTTTTTCGAATCCTGCAACTTTGATAAAAAGTCATTATTTCCAAAGAATTATGATACAAAACTAGAGCATGATTATGTAAAAAAGATATTCCAAATGTTTTTACAAAAATCTGCTTGAGTTTTTCTTTTGAACAAAAAAGTTAGGTAATTGTCTTACCAAAGGATAGAAATGTCCAAAAATAACAAATTTTGAGTAAATGTCTAAAATTTCTACCCCAATATATATATTAATTGTCTCTTCAAGTAGCTCATGAAGGTATGTTTTTTATTTCATATTTGAATTGCTTATATAGCCTTACTCAGGTGAAGAAAAAAAAACTTCTTTTCAAATTATCAGCAAAAACGTATCGTATTTTGAAACCCTTTCATGAAATACTGAACCCCCTCTTTTAACAGACCTCTGATTTTCAAATTGATAGAGCTATTTCATCTAAGTTATTTAATATATTATTTATTACATTGGTTGCATTGAATACACCTTATCGCTAATCCCGGCTGACCCGGCCGCTTGAACTTTTGACGTCAACAACAATCACTTTTCCATTGTGACGTCAAAATTTTACAGGAACCTGTGTGATTTCCAGTAATGGCGGACAAATAGCGATAAGGTGTATTACATTGATTTCACATGAAAGATAAAATGTGGTTATTTTACTCCTCTGACGTCATACAACAATAGGCATTGTCATGACGTCAGATCAAAACAAATTGTGAATGCTTAGAAAAAGATAAAAAAAAATGTGATTTACACATTGTATTATTTAGACTGTTTTATAAAATATCAAATATTTGTTAATTTTCAATTAAATTTCTCAAATAAGCTGTAAAAGGGTAAATATGACTGTAATATTTTTCTCTGTCTATAATGAAATATAACATAGAAAATGTGGTGAACTCCCCTGCTTTGCCTCAGTCAAGGATTTGTATAGTTACAGTGGCAGATCCAGCAATTTGAAAAAGGGGGGGTTCCCAACCCAGGACAAAAAGGGGGGGGTCCAACTATACATTGTATGTCCACATTTAAATGCATTGATAGCTTGTTGGATATTTAAATAATCTTTTTCTTTTTTTTGTGTTTCAATTGTTTAATTTAAATTGCTGCCACCCTTTGATTTTCCAGAATGTTGGGCAGATATTCTCAGTTGGAAAGCAAGTCCTTCGATACGGCCGTTGTCGTCAAGCTCTATCAGCAACAATAGCAGGGGGAATTAATTAGGTGGCGCTACAGTCGTCCGTAACGTCAAAAAGTCCGCCAAATTTATCGGCTAAAAGATTGACGTTTAAAGTATTTTTTGCAACTTGTCATGCTTTTATTATAATTAAATTTTAAAATTTGTAGGTTTTGTGACCAATATAATTTATTTACGACATACAAACATTACAAAAAATAGCTTGTTATTGCTATTCCTTTTTCCTGTCCGTTCTAAAAAAAATAGCCATCTTTTTTGTTCGCCAAAAAAATCGATTTTTCCTAATTTGACGTTTGCGTATCCAAATACAGAAAAGAACGGTTATAATCTTAAATGAAACCGGGAAACCTATTTCAAATTTATACACTTTTTTGAAGCCATCATTTTTTACTTTTATACATCAATTTTAGTGACCACCAGCCATGTCAATTTGTATCTGGTTTTAGCTACGTTTCAACTTCAAAACAGTGAAGTTTAGCTTCTTTTCATTGTACCTGTTTCAAAGTGCTCTAACATACTGATTTTATTAAAGACATGAATGAAATTTTGATTAAAAATTGTGGATTTTCACAATTCCATACGATACTTGTATTTTAAAGTAACTAAAACCCCTTTTGATCCCCTACACAAATTGACGGTGACATTGTTTTCTTTTTTCAACATACGTCATGTAACGTTTATAACAAAATTTGTGTCAGGGTCATGTGCATAGTAAAAATTTACACATTGGAAAAGTGAAACAACAAACAAAGATCTTCTTTTATTGCGTTTAAAGCTAAACGTCTTGGAAAATTCTGACAGATCTGACAAACTATTGATAGCCTACTGTATGGATGGACAAAAGCACAAAAATAGCAATAGAAAATGCATTGCAAAGAAAATTCTGTAGGAAAAAAACATATGAAAAAGAAAATGAAGGTCAGTTAATAAAATCTTGCTTATATTATTATCTCTTTACTTAGTAAGCTATATTTCCATTCTCAATTTTATAGTAATAAGAGCAAAAACTAGCTTATCAAGCAAGCCAAGTCAGCCAAACAAGAAGCTTATTCAGAGATGTGTTCTTACAAAATTGAATTTATTCAAATGGCAAATTCTTGTCAAATTTAAGCATCTTTGATCATTATTGAAGTAAAATGCACAAAATTTGTCCCACCAGTTTCATTTCATTTCCTATTACTAGTATTCAGATAAAGTATATATACAATACTTTGTTTATAAATATGTAATTATTTAAAGAAGCTGATACAGCAACCTGTTCAAGAGAAGAAGCCCCATTTTTTCCAAAAAGTTTACTTTCATAATCTATAAAATACCCTGAGAAATAAGACAAAGGGCTACTGTGCAAGCTAATCTAATAGTTTAATTTTACAATAATAATGATTCTGAAATTCAAAATTGTGTCACTTTCACTTATAATTTAAAGCATATATTTTTTTTACAAAATTTCTGTCAATATTTTTGGTATAAAACTTATAAATCCCTTTTTTGTATTTTACTGTTCAACTAAGAAACATAGGCTTGAGTTTAAAGGCTCTCTTAATTTGAAGAAATTTGTTGAGACTCTTGGTCACACTTTATAGAATATAAAATATATATGATCAGTACTATTTATTTAATAATTATATCAATTTCAGAAAGATTATTGAAATTGTATAACCTATGTTTTATTGCATTAAATATAATCAGAAGTGTTTAAAAAAATTCTGCATGTAGTATATTTCATCCGCCAGATCTAATTTCTTTCAATATAGCTAGGTTATTAATTTTACATGTAGGTGTCATTATCCACATTTCTGAATTGTTTTTTTTTTACTGCAGTAATATTTTGTCTTTTAATATTTACATTTAGTCCTTCTCTGAAAAATAGGGGGAAGTATCTCTTCTTTATATTATCATAACATAGTTATAAATCGAGTTTCGTTTATTTTCTTTCTAATTTTTGTAAGGTAAACTCCTTTTTTAATTTTTATGCATTTTGCTGTGTTTTTATTTTTGACTGGTGATATTAAGGGGAGATAACCACTTGCACAAATCGGCATAAAAACTACCGCTTCGGTTTGAAATCAATTTGACGTTTGCGTATCCAACATTCTATTGCCGAGATATTCATATCGAGTTTTTGTCTTAATGAGATGCTTTATTAAATTTAAATTCAGCCCATCATTTTTAGTTTCCTCGTAAATATTTAGATTTTTCGTTCAGGAGACTTGACAATTTTCACCCAAACTCCAAGTTTGCAGATAAAATAAAGAATAAAGGACTTTGATTTGATGTGTGAGCTTTGGCGAGAATAAACAATGGATACTCAAGATTAGTTAGGTCAATAAGTTTTTATTACGACAATAGTATTCAGTGAGTTAAAATAAGGTTTGTCTCATCCGTTTTTTAACTGAATTTTCACGGTCACGTGACTCTATTGTTGCTGATAAACTTGGGGTCAAACCGTGACCTGCTTTCCAACTGTTCTGTGAATTATCATAGCAATTCTAAATGTCACAGCATTTTTAAAAGTTCAAACTTTGTAAAAAAGAAACCACAAAATCTGTTGAAATAAATTAAAGAATTATAGTATTAATAACAGTAATTAATTAATATAAATAAGTTGCAATGTGTTCTAAATAAATGACAGTAGGTGGTAAATACCTTAATAACAAATTATCTGCTCCTGTCATAATCAGCTGTTTCAGCCAAGGACTAATTTGAAACTGACTATATTTTATGAAAACGTCATCAAGTTCACAGGTCAATCAATACACTCTAAAAATAGTTCGTGCACACCAATGTGAAAGTAAACAAAAATGGCCTTCCAGTTGACATGTAGGATTTTGGATACTATAAATATTATAAAAGATAGATATAAAAGAATTAAGATGTATTAATAACATCTCAATAAGGTAATTATGCTGTAACTATGAAATATCATTACGCATAACAAACAACTGTGCAAAACTTGCCGAAAGTGAAAATAAGTATGACATAGTTTCGCGGTAAAATTTATGCCGGGAAATACGAATGAAATAAATATGAGATCATTATTATCTTTAATCGGGGCTTATTACAAGTATTCAACTGAATCCATATTATCAAGGGAGGCAGGGGTGTCAACGTGTTATTTTGGGTATATTGGGTATAGACGTGATTTCAATCCCCCTCTTCACCATGTTCACAAATTAAAGTTTTATAATCAAAACTTATTTTAAATATTTCATTGTAAAAATCATCTTGATAATTGCCTATTCAAGTATTTTTCAGATCAGTTATCAATATATCAAACAGGGCACAGGCACTAGAGGTTCTGTTCTGTCAATAGAATTTTTTTTAAAAAGGACAATCGGCGAAGAAATTGTTTTCCATGCATACTGACTCTTACAGCTTATCCTTCTCCAAAACATATATATTAAAATAATTACCAGTGTATTGATTCATGATAATTTGTGTAACGATCTAGATATTAACAATTAAAGTGTGACTGCCAAATGTCAAGATAAGAACCATTTGACTGTTTGACATCTTACATGGTCTTACTGATGAAGGATATACATGTATATGCATTTGTTATCCAAAGAATTAACATTTGTTCATGATTTTATTGTTTTGGTGATGTATACGTACCCTTTTAGACTTTTTATGCCCCGCCTACAATAGTAGTAGGGGCATTATGTTTTCTGGTCTGTGCCTCCATTGGTCCGTCCGTCAGGTTAAAGTTTTTGGTCCAGGTAGTTTATCATGAAGTTATAGTTGCATCCATTTGTAACTTTGCATACATAGTCATTATGATTGGGAATTTCTAAAAACTACTACAAATTTAGGTTTTGGTCCACATTTCATGGTTCATTGAACATGAAAATGAGATTGTGTGAAACAGCTCTTTCTCATGGTTAAAGTTTTTGGTCGAGGTTGTTTATCATGAAATTATAGTTGCATCCATTTGTAACTTTGCATACATAGTCATTATGATTGGGAATTTCTAAAAACTACTACAAATTTAGGTTTTGGTCCACATTTCATGGTTCATTGAACATGAAAATGAGATTTTGTGAAACAGCTCTTTCTCAGGTTAAAGTTTTTGGTCGAGGTTGTTTATCATGAAGTTATAGTTGCATCCATTTGTAACTTTGCATATATAGTCATTATGATTGGGAATTTCTAAAAACTACTACAAATTTAGGTTTTGGTCCACATTTCATGGTTCATTGAACATGAAAATGAGATTTTGTGAAACAGCTCTTTCTCAGGTTAAAGTTTTTGGTCAAGGTAGTTTATCATGAATTTATAGATAACAGGTATGCTACACAGGCTCTAGATTATAGTTTGCATCAACTTGCAACTAAACAGAACAGTTCTCTGTTCAACACATTGTGTGTGCGTGCAGTTTTGAAGATCTTGAATTACTGAGTACAATAATGGCTGTGATGTTTTTGTAAGTTTTTAAAACTTTTTTTATGCCCCATCTACGATAGTAGAGGGGCATTATGTTTTCTGGTCTGTGCGTCCGTTCGTCCGTTCGTTCGTCCGTCTGTCCCGCTTCAGGTTAAAGTTTTTGGTCAAGGTAGTTTTTGATGAAGTTGAAGTCCAATCAACTTGAAACTTAGTTTACATGTGCCCTAGGAGTAGGATATGATTTTTCTAATTGTAATGCCAAATTAGAGTTGACCCCAAATTTATGGTTCACTGAACATAGAAAATGATAGTGCAAATTTCAGGTTAAAGTTTTTGGTCAAGGTAGTTTTTGATGAAGTAGAAGTCCAATCAACTTGAAACTTAATTAGTATACATGTTCCCTTTGATAAGATCATTCTAAATTTAATGCCAAATTAGAGAATTTATTCCAATTTCACGGTCCACTATACATAGAAAATGATAGTGTGAGTGGGGCATCCGTGTACTGTGGACACATTCTTGTTATATATAAATTATATATATGAAGGGTCCATTCCTTAAGTATATCTGTGTATACATACTTCTATTCTCAATTTTATTGTACATATAGATAATATAGGAAGAGGCATCCTCCCTGAAATATACCATGTTGTACATGTAAACATGATGGAGCTCAATGTTAGAATTTTGAATTTCTTTTAAACAGTGTTTAACTGTGTGGTCAAACAAAAAAGTAGGTGTGTTTACTGTCAAATCATGCAAATGCTGAAAAAAAAACAGGGTAGGTAGGTCATTGTAGGTAGGGATTTTCTTTTATTTTTTAATTTTTTTTTACATTGAGTCTATGGGAGCAACATTGTGACTTTAACAGTGCTTAATCAAAAATAAAAACTTTAGGGTAGGTAGGGGTACAGTAAACATGCATACTTTTTTTTTTGCCTGTGGATGTTTGTTTATTCTACATTATCTAGAGGTATAGGGGGAGGGTTAATAGAGGGTGGTAAAGGGGGGTGCTTGCAAGGAAAAACGTGAAAGAAGACATCATTTCACGTTGAACGTGAAATGATTTCTGTCATGAACGTTGCACGAAAAATAAAGACTTTGATGTGAACCTTTTGAGACTGAGTCACTGTCTTCATGTATGTGTAAACTCTCTGTTGTACTTGAAAACTTTAAAATCGATAAGGAACAACATCAAAGGCCTTTCCGCTTTATCAAAAAATAAAATTGAATCCATTTTTTCTGGACGATCCCTGCCAAGGTTGAATTTTATTTGAAAATACGGAGCACGCAAAATAAGCATTTAAAAATCGCTATGCAGGTTAAATTAAATAAGCAGAACACGTTGAATGACTCTTGCACGACTGAATGTCAAATAAAAAAGTAAAAACACGTTGAACGTGAAATAAAAAACGGTGATCACGTTGCACAAAAATAACCCTTTACCACCCTCTTAATATAGACCTCACAAAGCATGTTTAATGTCAAGCCTTTCTATGTTTTGTCTGGGTTTTTTTATCTGGTTTATTGATATGTTTTAGAGTTGAGTGTGACGTTCACTTGGCTTATTTGCTTCATGCAGATTTGAATCATCTACATCAACATCTACATCGTACGACGATCCATCAAGCACATTGATGAGTCAGACGTCTTTTCAAACTGATTTTTACAGTTTGTTATTTTTTGTTGTACATGTACATATGTTATCACAGTAACACTTCTGTCCCAGGTTCAAGGGGAGGGTTTTAGATGAGCACTTATAAAATATTTAACTCTGCAAAATTCAATGATATATTGTACAACCTGTTACAAGTCATTAGCCTGATTTTGTTACCATTTTGTCATGTCTGACCCTTATATAGATGAGTATATGTGTTGCTCAAGGTAATATGTAGTAGGGTGACCTATAGATGCTTAAATCCACTTCATTTTAACTATGATAATGTTCAAATTTAGTTGTCTCATTGTCTATCATGGTCCACATCTCATTCATTGTCATTATTTCAAATACATCTGACAATGATCATATGCTAGCAATAAAATTGAGAATGGAAACAGGAAATGTTTCAAATAGACAATTAAATGCAACCCAACCCAAAAGCAGAAAAAACCCACTGCCGCCAATGGGTATTCAACAAAGTAAGAAAACCCAGCACCTAGAGGGGGGCTTCAAACATTTATTTTATTGATAAAATTTATTACTGAAGAAAAACAAATTCAATTGTTGTTTACAGACCAGGCAAGAAAGGATCACATTCATAACCATGATAACCTCAAAAATGTGAGGAACTCAACATTTTGATATTGAAAAAAACGAGGAAAACATGTATATTTAAATGAGACTCATTGTTGCAGTAAAAAAAAGGCCACACAAAAAAATCAATCTAGTTTAACTAGTTTATTTTGCTATCTGATTTAATAAAATGTTTGTACTTCAATTCAAACGAACATTGATTTTTCGTTTTTGCAAATTTCACAAAAAGCTTTAACTCTTCTTCTTCCAGCTGCATCTATTATTAATTCCATTTTTATGTTGTTTGTCTTCTTCTTGCAGTGAAAACATATGATCTGTTCTATAACAGGTTCCTCCATCCTACAACAATATAACTTATAAGTATACATGCATATATAACATCTTTTTTGGATGACACAAAGGTTGCTGGTTCGATTCCCGTTTGGGATGAAAATTTCAGGAACTCAATTTTCAGCTCTCCCTTGACACCATCTGCGAGTATGGTCTTGAGGAAACGATGATAGTCTGTCGGAAGGGGACGATAAATGGCTGACCCGTGTTAAGAGAGAGCCACGTTAAAGACACCCTTGTAGATTTCGAAAAAGAGTAGGCTAATGCTGCTACAAGGCAGCACTCGCACCTGCAAAGTGGAAAGGGATTAATATAAGTTGCAAAACTTGTTTCCAATCCACTATAAATAAATATGTTTAAACTAAAACTAAACTAAACTAAACAGGCAGTACATCTATATGGTGTTGCTGCTTCAGCAGAGTTAAATTTATGATATTTCCACCATTTTTTTCAATAAAAATAAGAAACACAAATTTTACAAGTATTAAAGATATATTTTGGTTATTTGTGTTGGGTGGAATTTTGTCTCATTGATATACTACATGTACAACTATAAATTATACCCAAAATGTTCTTCTTATGTATTTTAAAAACTTTAACCATTAATGTAATAAAACCTAAGCAATCACAGAAGATGTGAAAGCTATATAAATATATACATTTTTATCAAACAATCACAATTTCCTAAAGTTTTAAAAACAATTTGTTGACAGTCTTTAAATTTTATATGAAAAAGGCTCATCACGACATTGCATACCCGTCAACGACAATGAAAATGCAGGTCATGACCTGCATTGAAGAATGAAATCTCAGGTCATAAGGTGTACAAACTTTTTCGAGCTGAATTTCAGTATTTAGTGGACATTTTTTCTTATAATTTGAATCAAACAGTTTCCAAAACATGTACAGTACACATGGTTAATTAAGTAATTAATTTTTTTTATTAATTATCATAAAAAAATGACATTTCATTGCACTTAAAGCTTTTGATAAATTTGTGAAACACTGCCTTAATAATTCCTTTTCTTTGACTTTCATTACCATGATCACATTTTATACAATGTACTTCATTTGGATTAACATTACATGAATGATGTCATTTACCGGACCAATTTGGTAGTGTTACATCTTACAATTTGAGTCTTTCCAAATTATTTTAGCAAAGAATCCCACTCAAGCCAGTGCTAATATCATAAAAGGGTCTGTTTCAAACTTGCAATGAGTTTTCTAACTTGGCGTTGTTAACAATGGTTAAAGGCCTTGACACATTGAGCATGTTGAGATAAGAACAGTAATAAAAGCACAGTGCTTCTTTGCTTTTTGTGTGTTTTTTGTTTTTGCTGTGCATGGACTGATTTTGTGTCATACTGCATATATATTTGTTTTTGTAGCTCATCTGGCCCTAAGTGAGGTTTTTTCATCACTTCAGGCGTCTGGCGGCGTAGTTAACTTTTACAAAAATCTTCTGCTCTGAAACTACTTGGCCAAATTTAACCAAACTTGGCCACAATCATCATTTGGGTATCTTAGTTTTAAAAATGTGTCCGGTGACGTGGCCAATTCAACCAACCAAGATTGCCGCCATGGCTAAAAATAGAACATAGGGGTTAATTGTAGATTTTGGCTTATAACTCTGAAACCAAAGCATTTAGAGCAAATCTGACATGGGTAAAATTGTTTGTCAAGCCAAGATCTATCTGCCCTGAAATTTTCAGATGAATTGGACAACTGGTTGTTGGGTTGCTGCCCCTGAATTGGTATTTTTAAGGAAATTTTGCAGTTTTTGGTAATTATCTTGAATACTATTATAGATAGAGATAAACTGTAAACAGTAATAATGTTCAGCATAGTAAGATCTACAAATAAGTCCACATGACCAAAATGGTCAGTTGACCCCTTAAGGAGTTATAGCCCTTTATAGTCAATTTTTAACAATTTTCATTAATTTGGTAAATTTTTGTAAATGTTTACAAAATATTTTCCTCTGTAACTAAAGGGCCAAGTTCATTATAGATAGAGAAAATTGTAAGTAGCAAAAATGTTTAGTAAAGTAAGATCTACAAACACATCACCATCACCAAAACACAATTTTGTCATGAATCCATCTGTGTCCTTTGTTTAATATGCACATAGACCAAGGTGAGGGGCACAGGCTCTTAATTAAGAGCCTCTAGTTCTATTATAGATTGAATAGAATATTGTTATTTCCCAATTAATGGTGCCTATAAAGGGCATCACATCAGTACTGATTATTTAGGGTATGAATGCTTTTTATCGTCAGGTGTTAATACTTTTGGCTACTGTTAAACAAATTGAATGCATGTGTTGAAATTAAATTGATACCAAAACCAACATGACCAAGTCATTGATGGAAATATAGGATATGGAATCAATGAATTTGAAAAAAAAACCAATGAATTAAATGATCAAATCTCCTTGATGTTAACATTCAACATGTTCAACATATATATATTAAATAAGAAGATATGGAATGATTACCAGTTAGACAACTTCTCCACCAGAAACCAAATGACAAGTTAACAACCATGCATATATATTGCATATAAAGATTTAAACATCTAATATTCTCAAAATAAATAATCTAAATTAAATAAGAAGACTCAGATCGACGTCCGGCCTCTAATCGACGTCTGTTTCTCAAATCGACGTCCGTTCCTCAAATCGACGTCCAATGTGACAACCGACGTCCGATTGATTGTAGTCGTCTTTTATAATTGATGTCCAATATCAATAAATAATAAATTACTAGACTTAATTTACACTTATACATGTACGTGTTTTGTTGGGTTCTTACGACAACTAAACTTTCAAACATTATGATACTTTCCATATAGATTTTTTTCAACCCGAAATAGGGAACATGCATATTTTAAAATGTTTATTTTGATAAAAAGTTAATACACTCGATCTACATAATAGTGTGTACGTGTCATTCCTATTCCTATTAATAAATGACATGCATTTAAGGGTAAAAGCAACCCAACGACAAAGAGACCAAACGCCATCTAGAGGGCATTATTCAGTCTTCAACACAAAATAAAGAAGTACAGCGAATTGTTTTGAGAGAATTATAATTCTGACTCTGTAAGATATTTTCAACAAATGTCTAAGTTTTACACCTGGAGTGAATCATATACGCAAGAAATTGTTAGCATGTTCTATGTTGTGCTGTTACACCACTGGTCTAGGTTAAGTGCGCATGTAACGGTTTATTTCTTCCTCTGTGATATTTTATCCTGAGGATAATTTGTCCCGGTAATTTTTTTCCAGGCATGGTATTTCACAGGTTGATTTTTTCCAGAGGAGTGAAAATCTATCTATGCGGATAGTATGTACCGGTATATATTTGCCGTACTATATTTCACAGAACCGTGTGAAATAGAGTCCCATTAACTACTATGTAAGTTATTCACAATCAATGTATACCCAACTATAATTATAAAATGTTTCACAAAGGTAGACTAAATTTGCATAATTTATCAAAGGGAGGTAATTATGAGCAATTTATATTTTAAAGACATTAATATAATATATTTCTGAATCTATTTTATAGCGAAATTTTTATTTGAATCTTATTTTTTATATATTCATTTATATAAAAAGATGACTTACAACTTGATTTAATAAGACAGATAACATTTCACAGGTAAAAACTATCCAGCTGTTAAACATGCTATTGTTCCAATATATTGTTATGCTATGATTTATCTGATTTACATATAATCAACAACTACATCTCTGTCCCCAGACAAAACTATTTATATAGTTAAAAATATCATCATAATCAAATTTTTCTATTACTGTTAACAGTAGCAATATGCAACTATATTTCTACCTTACTTTTAAATTTATATGTGTACTGAGATCTGAAAACAACTCACTTTTACATGAATTTCACTAACCTTATTATTTTCACAATTACGATTCTGAAATTCTTCCCTATGTTTCATGATAATTTTCTTTTTAAAAGGATGATATGGACTTGAATACATTTTTTTGTATTTCAGGAAATTTTTTCAAGGATAATTTGTGAAATTATTTCCCATTATAATATATATTTTTTTAACAATTTCGCTTTATTTCAAATACACTATTATTATTTCATTGTATTTTTAAAGGATATTTTTTTCTAATAACTATTCAATAAGTTAACTACCCAGATAGAATTTCACGGCAAAGGATAAAATATCCCAGGGAAATAGTTTCCTCCGGATAAAAAAATAACAACAACTACTGTGACATTTTTTCCTCCGGATCAAATTTCACCCGGATATAATTTTGCTTTACACGCACACACATGTTTAACCCCGACATATTCTTTATGGGACTGAAGTGCAATGGTTTTCGATGATTTATGTCTGTCATTTTTGTTTTTCGGAATAGTTTTTTTTTTATATTAATAAGACCGTTAATTTTATAATTTGAATTGTTTACATTATTCATGTCGTGGCCTATTACAACCTTTAACGGTATGGGTTTTTATCATTGTTAAAAGCCATACGGATGCCTATAATCGACGCTGACATCCCCTTTATTTGAACTCTGGTGGATAGTTGTCCCATTGAAAATCATACCATATCTCCTTATTAGCTCACCTGGCCCGAAGGGCCAAGTGAGCTTTTCTCATCACTTGGCGTCCGTCGTCCGTCGTCGTCCGTCGTCGTCGTCCGTCGTCGTTAACTTTTACAAAAATCTTCTCCTCTGAAACTACTGGGCCAAATCAAACCAAACTTGGCCACAATCATCATTGGGGTATCTAGTTTAAAAAATGTGTGGCGTGACCCGGTCAACCAACCAAGATGGCCGCCACGGCTAAAAATAGAACATAGGGGTAAAATGCAGTTTTTGGCTTATAACTCAAAAACCAAAGCATTTAGAGCAAATCTGACATGGGGGTAAAAATGTTTATCAGGTCAAGATCTATCTGCCCTGAAATTTTCAGATGAATCGGTCAATCGGTTGTTGGGTTGCTGCCCCTGAATTGGTAATTTTGAAGAAATTTTGCTGTTTTTGGTTATTATCTTGAATATTATTATAGTTAGAGATAAACTGTAAACAGCAATAATGTTCAGCAAAGTAAGATCTACAAATAAGTCACCATGACCAAAATGGTCAGTTGACCCGTTTAGGAGTTATTGCCCTTTATAGTCAATTTTTAACCATTTTTCGTTAATTAAAGTAATCTTTTACAAAAATCTTCTCCTCTGAAACTACTTGGCCAAATTAATCCAAACTTGGCCACAATCATCTTTGGGGTATCTAGTTTGAAAAATGTGTGGCGTGACCTGGTCAACCAACCAAGATGGCCGCCACCGCTAAAAATAGAACATAGGGGTAAAATGCAGTTTTTGGCTTATAACTCAAAAACCAAAGCATTTTGAGGAAATCTGACATGGGATAAAAATGTTTATCAGGTCAAGAACTATCTGCCCTGAAATTTTCAGATGAATCGGTCAATCGGTTGTTGGGTTGCTGCCCCTGAATTGGTAATTTTGAGGAAATTTTGCTGTTTTTGGTTATTATCTTGAATATTATTATAGATAGAGATAAATTGTAAACAGCAATAATGTTCAGCAAAGTAAGATCTACAAATAAGTCAACATGACCAAAATGGTCAGTTGACCCCTTTAGGAGTTATTGCCCTTTATAGTCAATCTTTAACCATTTTTCATAAATCTAAGTAATCTTTTACAAAATCTCCACTGAAACTACTAGGCCACAATCATCTTTGGGGTATCTAGTTTGAAAAATGTGTCCGATGACCTGGCCATTCAACCAAGATGGCCGCCACGGCTAAAAATAGAACATAGGGGTAAAATGCAGTTTTTTGCTTATAACTATGAAACCAAAGCATCTAGAGCAAATCTGACAAGAAGTTAAATTGTTAATCAAGTCAATATCTATCTGCCCTGAATTTTTCAGATGAATTGGACAACTGGTTGTTGGGTTGCTGCCCTCCAATTGGTAATTTTTAAAGAAATTTTGCCGTTTTTGGTTATCTTGAATACTATTATAGATAGCGATAAACTGTAAACAGCAATAATGTTCAGCAAAGTAAGATCTACAAATAAGTCAACATGACCTAAATGGTCAATTGACCCCTTAAGGAGTTATTGCCCTTTATAGTCAATTTTTAACAATTTTCATTAATTTGGTAAATTTATGTAAATTTTTACCAAATATAGTTCTCTGTTACTAATGGGCAAAGTTCATGATAGATATAATTGTAAGAAGCAAAATCGTTCAGTAAAGTAAGAACTTCAAACACATCACCATCACCAAAATACAATTTTGTCATGAATCCATTTGTGTCCTTTGTTTAATATGCACATAGACCAAGGTGAGCGACACAGGCTCTTTAGAGCCTCTAGTTTTCACGTAGTCTCTAAAATTTAAAAACTGATTTCACTACCTGTTTACATAAATGTTTTTTTTTTTCTTTAATAGATCTTATTTGTCACAATTTTGTTTAAAAATCTAACGGTTTCAGCTGCTTTTGCCGGTTCAGTTAAATTTTATATTTTGTGTCCAAACGGACGTTGATTTGAGAAGCTTAAAATTGGACGTCGATTAGAGAAACCAAAAGAATGGACGTCGATTAGACATAAAATTGGCCGTCGATTTGGAATGAATGTTATTTTATTGTGACGTCAGATTTGGACGTCGATTTGAGACACGGACGTCGATTTGAGACCGGACGTCGATCTGAGTCTTACATATATATATTAAATAAGAAGATATGGAATGATTACCAGTTAGACAACTTCTCCACCAGAAACCAAATGACAAGTTAACAAAATGCAACCATGCATATATATTGCATATAAAGATTTAAACATCTAATATTCTCAAAATAAATAATCTAAATTTACCTTAAACTGGTTTTTCTGATTGAAATCAGAGTTGATAATGCTATATATAAAGGTTTTTTTCCTTTTGTTGTTATTTCCTTTGTTATAACTTAAATGTGATCACATTAATTTCACATCCCCTTAATTTATATACCCTGTAATTTTCAAAATGTACTGGTAAGATATGTTTGAGCTTGCAAAATCCCAGTGAGCTATTTTTAGAATTGACGCACTAGCATGAATAATTATAGTATTTTTAGAAAATTATGTTTATTATTGAAATAGGTATTTTTTGGAAAACCATCTTTTAAAAAATATTTATGTTTCAAATGTATTATGATTTTATAATATAAAAAAAACCCAATTAAAGTGAATTCTTTCTTCTGAAGGTAATTGGATGTTGAATATAATTTAGAATATAATGAATCCACAGAAACGATTTGATATTTTCATAAACCAGAGGTGCTTTATGATATGGGTCAGTTATTTTCATTTATTAAATGTCATGTACATATTTATTAAAAAAAACTAAAAAAACTAAATTTCTTCAAGTTTTAACAATGATTCTTGCAATGTGTATCATGTCTGCATTGTCATGATTGTGAATAGAGTGTTATTATACATGTTATAACTTATAAAAAAATTGTTTTTATATTCACACAATATTTCGCTTAATAAATTGATGAAAATTTTGTTTATATGGTAAATTTTGTAACAGCAAAAAATGTTATTAACTTGTTTAAGAAAGATGAACAGTTCTCTTGAATGAAAATCTAAAAATTAGATTTAACAGAAAATGTACACATGTAACCCATAAAATTACTTCTCGCAAGTACATGAAAGTTCACAATTAAACTCCACAAATATTACAACATTCAAAAAGTATTTACTATGTTTGAATACCGACATATAAATTCTATACAACTGATTTGCTAAAAATGCGCAAATCGACAAAGGAAATAATCCATGACTTACTATCATTTCTATAGTATGAAATAGTACAAAAACTACAAATTATGCGCTTACCACTTGTGGAGTAGGGAATTGAAATTGTTCACATCTATGTCTACTGGTCTAAATGGGTATAGTTTACTCATTTCACATTTGTTATTGATCCACATTTCCTAAATTTTATAATCAGTAGGTACTTTTAGTATAGAAAAAAAGAGAATCATGCTATTATCTTACTTAAAAATAGAACAGAGTTATTAAATAAAGAATCCTGAGTGAGAAGTAAAAGAATTCAATTCTTTAGAATTTAAAATATTTTATAAAATAGATAGAAAAAAATGGTTAGTACTATAATATGCACTAGAAATGATATTTTCATTATGAGGAACTTGCATGCAAATTAGGACTGTTAATTTCAGAAAACATAATTTTTTAGCAATCATTTACAAAATCTGAAATAGTAGAATCAATTCTTAAATGTAAATCAAATTATATATTTAATAGATGTGATAGTGATGGACAATTTCAGAAGAAACAGTGTTTAGATTCACATGGAATCTGCTGGTGTGTGCATTCAAATGGAACGAAAATAAAAGATTCAGATGTAAGGGGAAACCCAGATTGCTCAAAAGGTATAATTTTGCACTGCATTATATAACAAATTCAAGCCTTTCAAACAAGCATGCTGAAATTTCAATTTATTAGATGAGTACTTTTATTTTACTCTTAATTTTGTTCTATCTACAGACATGACAGGTAAAACCGACACAAAAATACAAATACAAAAAAAAAAATACAAATTGACAGAAATATCAAGAGTGAAAACCCCTAAAATTGAGCATTATATTGATCCTAGATCCTATACACCTTGATAAACTAAGTGCACCAGAAAGGTCCAATACTCAACTAGTGACTAACTGACAATTTATTGAAACTTAAATGCCTTATAATAATAATTTCCAATATAAACAGATATTGGAAAGAAAAAAATCTAAATCAGTTTGTATCTATCCTTTAATAGTGGGATAATTAACTGTTAAGTTAAAGGCCATTTGACTTATATAGACTGTGCCTGGAAGATTTCTTTAGAAGTTGATAATTTAGAAATCAGTTGTGTATATTTATAGTGTTTTTTACTACACAATTTTTTTCTGACCTCTAGTTTTATTGATTCAAAACAAATTGTTTGAATGCCTTGAGCTCAGATTTTGAGATATGAATATATTTTGATGGAACAAATCAAGTATTTAGTTATAAAACAAATGTCAAATAGCCTTTAAATTTTGTGATGTTTTTTATTAGCAACCAGAGCAGGAAGTTGTCCAAGTCCTGATCAATGGACCATGATGGATTTATTAGACGATGGCTGCAAGTCTGACGATGATTGTTCTGGACCTGATGATAAATGCTGCTTTAATGGATTAGGGGACCAGTGTGTGCCACCAGATGGCATGCTTACCAGTGAGTATTTAAAAAGTGATCGTTGTTATTATGACCATGGCTGTTGTTTTAGTGAAATATTTACTGTTTTGTGGTAAGGTTATGCCTCATAGAACACTTCCTTAAGTCCAGGCCTCACGGTCATAAAACTTTTGAGCATCAATTTTGTACTCAGACTCGAAAATCAACCAATCAAATTGCTGGATTTCATGTTTTGAGCATGATTTTAGTGCTCAGAGCACTGAGCAAAGTTTTATGCCTTCAAGGCCTAATGTCAAAATTTAAGAAAACAAAATTGATTTCACATGAACTGTTTAGCATCAGTATTCATTATTTGTGCTGTGTCTTACACTAAATTGTGCCTTCAGTTGTTGATATGTAAGTTTTCTAGTTAAAATAATCTTTTAACTCCTGTTTGAAGACTAGTTAGTGCAACATTGAAGGAATTGTGATGAATTTGAACTTGAAACTAAATTATTCTATTGTTTTTTTCCAGCTGAAAGAGACAGAAGAAGTTTACCAACACCAGGTAACTACATCAGATTAGTTGATGATAGAAACATTGAAATAGTTGTAATTAAAACATTTTGCCAGTTCAATATTAATTAAAACTAAGTACATTATTGCCAAAAATGACTATGGTATTATTGCGTAACAATTTTCATATTGGCTTAGTTATAGGTCCGAGGGTACCATATTGGCCTGAGGCGAAGCCGAAGGCCAATATGGCTGCCCGAGGACCTATAACTAAGCCAATATGAAAATTGTTACGCAATGATACCTTTATTAATTAACCAGTCCAATATGAACTCTAGCCGGGCCAATATGAAGATTGAAAATAGTGTGAAAATCTGACATTCAGGACTTCAATAGTAGTGATTTGAATATGTATCAATGAAAATTGAGGATTTTAATCAAAACAATAAAATAGTAACAATTTTATTAAATAATCAACAGTAAATAAACACAACAAGTAAAAAACATGTTTTTATCTAGTTTTCAGATTAAAGCTCTTGGCTGCAGTTTATAGTATTCTTTCTTTCCCCTGAGTATATGTTAATATTGAAAACACCACCTGTTATAGTTGCACCTGCAAACATGGCCATTGGGTTGTCATGTTTGTTAGCAGTTTGATTATTTGTATTTGATACATTTGCATTTAAATTATTATGAACTAATGTATTTGAGTTTGAAAGTTCACAAGGTTCCTCTGAATCTGATGTCGTCTGTAAATCTGAGTTCGGCAACATGACCTTAGATATTGTGTGAGAAGCTTGTTGCTGTTGTTCAATAGACGGTACTGAATAATGAGTTAAGGTACTAATGCCTTTCCAGCCTCCTAATTGAGCAACTTCATTGGCAGGTCTACCATTTTGAAGTAGTGTGGTAGCAAAAGTTTTACGTCCCGAATGATTAACCTTTCTTCCTTGAAGATCTCCTTTTTCTGCCATATTTTTTACCATTTTACCTAATTTATCTTTGCCTATGGTTTGGCGAGTGTACCATATTTCCTCATGTTTATTATCTAAAGGCCTCAAATAAAATCTATGTTCATCAGTTAATGTCATTGAGGTCTATGCCGTTTGTATTCCTTGTAAACATGAATAGGGCAATTACTTCCTCCTTCCCCGAAAATCTTTGGCGTAATATCCCGGAAATCCCTGCTTTTTGCTCCACTACGGGTTTTGGTGCTTCTTTCTGAAAAAAGTATGCTTATGTCAATATTTAAAGAAGAATTATCCTTCCTGTCTGTACAAAACTTTCACTTTTATATAACAAAAAACATGTATTGCATAGTAAATAAGATTTGTTTTGATAAATATAAAACAATGGTTAATATCCTTAAAAGCACAAATTACCAACTTTTGTCAGGACTGTTGTACATGTACATCCATTATCCACAGAAGTATATATTCTGTGATTTCTAAAAGATTTAAAATATCAACTATTTAAATGATGGAAATCATAACATAATCTCACCATTAAATTCCAAATACTCCTTTCCATCAGATGTAGCTTTTAACTTGACATCTCCCCATGTCATGTTAACATGGTCTTGTCGACCTCGTAGACCAAAGTATGTTGCATTATTTAAAAACACAGCATTCAGTAATGCATCAGGGTTTTCTGGAAAAAGAAAAAAAAAAGAACTTAACTAAAATACATGTATCTTAATGTAAATATCCAACTTAAAATAGTATTTAAAGGACAAATACTGTATCAAAATGCAAAAGACCTCTGGAGACACTCTCATTGTTCAAGACCTTATGTGTATTTTAAACATTTTTTATTAGAACAACCATTTAATAATCAGGGATGGATAGAGGGCGACAAGGAAATAAAATAATTTGTTTGCCACAAGGTTAGAAAAATGTTTAATTAAAAGTTACTGACTGACACGCTGGAATACAACATTTTTTTAAAACTTACGTGTTCCAATAACGCCTTTCTCCCTCAAGATTTGGATTTCCTCAGTCGTCAAAGGTTCAGCTCTGTTTGGCTTACTGCCCTTGCCCAATGACTTTAATGCCTTTCGCTTCGCTTCTAATACCCGTCTTGTGTGGTTGAACTCAGGATCCTTTTTAATACTGAAACATTAAAGAAAAGATATGCATAATATCTGACATGTAATTTTTGTATGTACATGTTTTATACTTATAGCAAAGAGAAACCAAGGAATATTCATTGTACACAAGCTTAAGATCATCAAAACCACATTGACCCAGATGATATATATAGTTTTTACCCAAAAAAATGACACAAGGCTAAAATTAAAATATTGGCACTGAATATTCGAGTCATAATGCTTGACAGAATAATGCAAAGGCTATCATGCTATATCAAGACAAGGGAGTTACATGTCTCACAGATATCAAATAATCTACATGAAAATAATCGTACCTTATACTACTTTTTGAGTCCTTCAAATGTCTATCCAAGCTGTTGAACATAGAGGATAAAGAGTCAGGCTCATATTCGTCACCATTTTTCTTCAGGACTCCAAGAAAAAATCTTGATAACAGACTGTCCAAGTCTTTGGCAGGTATTTCCACTGAATCACGCATTTCTCCAACAGATATGAAAAAATCCAGCATCACTTTCAAGTCACTCTTTGTTTTAGTTTTTGTGTTCTTGTTAACACTTAAAGCTAGAAAAGAGTCAGTGTCTTCATCAGTGACAGAGCGAAACCTCTTGCTACTCGAGCTATTTTCTTTGTCTGATTCGTCAATCTCATGATTCTGTGCATTTTCAATGTCCTGCAGAATTTCATTTGGGAAGTTGAAATTCGCTGAATCAACTTCTTCCAGAATCAAATTTCCTTCCCCATTGACATCCGCGAGATTTCTCTTGATGTACTCTGCCTCCCTATTAGATAAATCGTCGTAGTGAAAATAGTCTTCAACTAACGCATCCATCGCATCATCTATATTTTTTATAGAGCTATTGCTCCATCGTTTTGTTGTCATTTTCTCCTGTCAGACGACACTAGCCGTAGTTCTCTAGAGTTATCGGGATTTCAACCGATTAGTCTAGAGCTAATCGAATATGCTAATATTGGGCTTGCTAAACCCGGGCCAATACGGAAAAATCCGTATTGGCCTTATAGGACAAAATTATCGAATTGACAGTTTTACTCGTATTTAGTCAAATAAGCTCCAGTTAATTAATAATATTTATTAAAAATTACATATTTTCTGTATTGGCCCTGTTTTTCTGTAATGGCCCTGTTTTTTCTGTAATGGCCCTGTTTTTCTGTAATGGCCCTGTATTAATGCCCAGTTTGTCTGTATTAAGCCCAGTAAGGGTTTTTAATAAAGTTAATAAAATAAGTTGTAAAGAGTATAATACCTTTTTGTATTTTGTTTAATTTAGTAACCAGTAACAAACATTAAAGAGTTATAAAGAACCATATAAAGGGATCACTGTTCATCCTGTTTTTCAACACATAACTTCTTTCAACTTAATATCTTGGATATTTGGTATATTTAAAGCTTTATCATGGTGAAGTACAGATTATTTTGTTCAAACTAAACTGTCATTAAAAGAGTAAGAGAGTACAGTTGGTAAATACATGTATTAAGAAATGGGTGTTTTTATAATGGCCCTGTTATATGCCTTGGGCCTTTACAGACTTCCTCGACCATTATTACAGACCTTGGACATATAACAGGGCCATTATAAAAACACCCATTCATTAATACTATAATAAAGATAAGGAGATGTGTGGTGTTATTGTCAATGAAACAACTATTCAACAGAGTTGAAATGACATGGATGTACATGTAAGTAGCTATATAAGTCATCATACATCCTTCTACAATGAGCAAATCCATACTGGCTTAACTTTATAATAGTCCGCTATGAAAGACTCTGACATGAAAAAATGTGACACCATTCAGAGGAAAAATCAAATTGTGACAAAACTATGAGGGAAAAACAAATATGAACAACCGCAATCAACTAAAACCACTGAATGACTTAAGATTGTGACAGCTGGGTCGTATAGAATTTACCTTGATAAAACATGTTTGTGAACTCTCAGCCCTCCCCTCGACCTTGGACCTTGGTATAACAGCACACCATAAGAACAAATTTTAAAATATCAGTCAGAAATGTTATTCCTTTGAAATATATAATTTGGATTTTCATTTACCTGGCAAAGAAACTTTTGAATATCATGAATATAGCATGATATCAAAATTATTCATAATTTTTTTAACTATATCTTCCTTCTGAATAAAAACATTGCCTTCCATTTTTGTAGCTTGTAGTCTGATCTCTTTATGAGATAAAGTTAAGAATAAAAGGGATACAACAAAGTGGCTGACACTATCCTATACTTCGGATATATTGTTATTCCTTATAAACCAATTTATGTGTGTATAAGTATATTAACATTGAATTTGGGTGTTTAACAAAGTGGTCATATTCTATATGTTTGTAATATATGCAGACTTAAAAAATTACATATATCCACAAATTCTTCTCTCAATCCATTGAAAATGTGTTTCAACAAAAATAAACGAATCCCCTTGAGATGGATTTACTAAAGTTTTTACAGATTTTAATTCTCTCCATCTTTTCCACAGGATGTTCTAATGGAAAGATGATGAAGTGTTGCGCCATTGACCTTTGTTTACATGCTGTGTGTCCAAATAATCCACATGCTGTGTGTCGTATCAATCCATGTAATGATTGTTCTACTGAGTTCTACGACCAGATCAATCGTAAAGTAGACAGCTGTTTTGATGGTAAGTCCATACATGTGGCTCTTTCTAATATTATAAAACAGAAATAAATGAATAAAAATCTCCAACTTGGGTTTTTAGCTCACCTGGCCTGAAAGGCCATGTGAGCTTTTCTCATCACTTGGTGTCCGTCATCCTCCGTTGTCTGTCTTTAACATTTACAAAAATCTTCTCCTGAAACTACTGGGCAAAATTTAACCAAACTTGGCCACAATCATCATTGATGTATCTTGTTTAAAAAATGTGTCAGGTGACCTGGCCAACAAACCAAGATGGCCACCATGGCTAAAAATAGAACATAGGGGGTAAAATGTAGATTTTGGCTTATATCTCTGAAACCAAAGCATTTAGAGCAAATCTGACGTGAGTAAAATTGTTTATCAGGTTAAGATCTATCTGCACTGAAATTTTCAGATAAATTGGATAACCTATTGTTAGGTTGCTGCCCCTGAATTGGTAATTTTAAGGTAATTTTGCCGTTTTTGGTTATTATCTTGAATATTATTTTAGATAGAGATAAACTGTAAACAGCAAAAATGTTCAGCAAAGTAAGATCTACAAATAAGACAGTATGACTAAAATTGTCAGTTGAGTCATTAAGGAGTTATTGTCCTTTATAGTCAATTTTAAAACAATTTTCATAAATTTTGTAAATTTTTACAAAATAATTTCCACTAACTACTGTCAAGTTCAATAAAGATAGAGATAATTGTAAGCAGCAAGAATGTTCAGTAAAGAAAGATCTACAAACCAATCACCAAAACATATTTTTGTCATAAATCCATCTGTGTCCTTCATTTTATATGCACATAGACCAAGGTGAACCTCTAGTTTTGTTGGTGAAATCACTGTAGTTTATTTTAATGTGCATTGAATAATGTTTTCACTTTTATTTTTGGTGCAAAATAATCCCAGATGTGACAGTGGAAATTGCTTCTTTATGGTATCCAATAGATATAACTACCATTTATATATAACTGTTTAAATTACAGATAATAAGTAGTTGTAACAAAGCAGACTATCATATTCCTTCCCCCTTTTTTTGTACAGAAAATTGATGCTCCACATACAATAATTGGCTTTATTTTTGAAGAACACAGAGAAAAAATAATAAAGTGATAATACATTCTTATTCACTTTTTATATTTCATTTTGTATTTACAGGCATATCAAAGTGTGAAAGAATGCAATATGGTAGGCTGGGAAAAGCTGCTCCAATTCTCTACTGGGCAGACACAACAAATCCACCATATTTACAATCCAAGGGATCATCTGGAAATCAAATGTTGGGTGTGGTCACTCCTTCTTGGGCAGACACAACAAACCCCCCATATTTGCAGTCCTATAGCTTAAACTCACCCCAGGATCCCAAACAGAATCGAGCTTCATCCACATGGCTTGATATTATGTTCTTATTACAGAAAATAACTGATGATAATGATAAAACTGATTCCCTGCTTGGAGGAGCGGGAACTGGAGATGATATATTTCAATCAAAAAAGGGAAGTTTTGTTTGTCCAGTAATTTTGCCGACTACAGCAGGAATTTGTCAACAGGAATGTAACAGTGACATAGACTGTGGGTCTGGTAAAATGTGTTGTTACAACGGATGTGCAAATACATGTCAGAACCCTGTACAAGGTAAGGCCAAACGAACAAAAATGTGTTAGATTGGAGTTTTTTTTGTAAACATCTATTTTTCAAATAAAAAATAGTATATGATTGTAAAAAAATAGGTGTTAGAGCCCTACCCAATGACAAATGACCAAAGGATCAACATGCACACTTCAAAAATAGACAAATGTTATGAAATATAATTAAAAGATATATCTAAAGTGACACTTTAAATGGGCACTAATTGTCAAAATCATGTTCACCTATTTGACTCTAATTCTTGTATTAGATTTGTTGTCATTCTTTATGAATGAACCAAATTCTGAGCACATGTATAGCTCAGGATCATCCCGACTAAAGGTTGAATTAAAAACTGCAAAAATGTAATTTCAAGAAAGTCAATAATACATCAGCAAAATACATTCTTAGGTTATTTTGACGAAACTATACCAAACTGACTTCTTATAAATGTTTTTTCTATATTCTGCTTTTATAAAAGTTAGAGACAAAAAAAATCCTATTTTATTATCTTAATATGTTAAGGTTAAACCCTCTCCCTTATTTATCTTTTTAAAATATAACTTTTTTCTCATTTCAGTTATGTCTGATGAAGTTTGTAAACTGCCACCTATATCAGGTGAATGTATCAGCAAACAATATGTAAACAGAACATACTTCAACCAAGCAACAGGCAAATGTGAAACATTTAGGTATAGAGATGGTTGTCATGGCAATGGCAACAACTTCCTGACAAATGAAGCATGTGTTCGAGGATGTATACCAGGTAAAGTATATATAAGTAAATGAATTTAAGAATATTTCAAGACCTTGATGCCATTTCATAAAATTTGGTACTTATTTCAAATATCTTGACATGTTGAGTAACATTTCAAATGACATAGACTTTTTGGGGCCTATTTAATCCTGAAAATTCACCTACAATAAAACAATGCTTGGTGCCATTTCAAATCATAGTTGCAGTACTTAGAAAAAAGACTTTTCAAAATGTGAAAATTTGCCCAGCCTTGATGACACAATTTGACTGTGTCTTATCTTAAGAGACGTCATAAGCATGATTTGTCAGGTTGTTTTTTAGGAACAGGCTTACGGTGTGAACTTTCTGGGAAAATTAACAAAGAGCCAAAGAGTCGTCCAAAAGCATTTTATATAAAATGGCAAGGATAATAACTTAATACAATAAATAATTAGTATTTAAATTTCAGGTATCCCTGACTTGTGTTTAAGTAGTCCTGATCCAGGGTTGTGTGAAGGTTACTTTCCAATGTGGTATTATAATGTGACATCAAATAGATGTGAACAGTTTGTTTATGGTGGTTGTGATGGCAACAGGAACAAGTTCTCCACTGAAAAGCAGTGTTACATGTCATGTGGTTGGTATTTGATTTGTCTCAATAATGATTGATCTTTTTGTACATGTATCATACAGATTTGTTTTCTATAAAGTATTACTAAAAATAGCAAATAACATAAAAATCTTTAAAAAAACACTTAAATGATTCTTATATGCTTTGACTTTTTTTAGAAATGTTTTTTTTTAACAAAAGGTCCTTATTTAGCCATTGTATTAAGTATGTATTATTGTCATGATAGTTGACCAAACAGATCCCCAAGAACTTGAAGATTTTAGCAAAATTTTGATTTATATTGCAGGGACCTCATTGAATTTACCATCTGCCTGTCAAGTAAGTTTAAATTCTAATTTGATTTTAAAACAATAAGTATAAATGGCATCAATCTTTTAAAGACAAAATTAAATTTATTAATTTATTGTGTTTCTAGTTGCTGAAAGCCACATTATATGCTCATAGTGTTTCTATCAGCATAATTTTCTGGTTGTTTAATTATGAATAATTTTAAAGGATGTTGTGATCAATAGTCCATGATTCAGATGTAATATTTAGTTAAATTTTCAGTTTATTTGAATATAAGGTTATTTTTGAACCAGCTGTTTTTATCAGTTTTAACTTCTAAATACTGTAATTTCAGAAATAATTGCCATGTTATTATTGTGAAAGCTGCGACCGAGATACAATCCCAATAATTAAAACTTGAATTTTGAATTTTTTATATGAATTAAACATGTATTTTCTCAATATTGCAAAAATTATAATTGCATTTTAGTCTAAAATGACAAAATCAAAATAATAAATGCTCACAATAATTTCTGAATTTACAGTAATTGCATAATACATCAAGAATAACCATCTTATTAATAAATGTAAGCCCAAGTTATGGTGTGACCTTGTTTTCATAGTTCAGGTATTATTTATAGTTTTTAAGTCAGTTTTAAGGTAATTTGATGTGACTCAAGAGGCAAATGAAGTTTCATAATGCTCTTGTAATTACCACAGAATTTATCAAGATGTGTCGGATATTTTACGTATTACCCCAAAAGATAATGTAACAGGGACTTTTTTTACCTTTTAATATACAGTTATCAGTAAACTGTTTGTAATTTAACATTTTGTACTTGTAAGCTTGACAAGCCATATATTATTTTGTGCAAATTGATTCTGACAGCAAGTTTGTTTTTATTACAGAAACTCTCATGCCAAGAAAATACCGTTTGTATAGCTTACAATGAAACATATGCAGAATGTTTAAGTAAGTAAAATTGAATTTTAAAGATTTTAAGGACAGAAATAGTCTAAACAGCCATGTTTTACCATCATTTTGGGGCCCTTTATAGCTTTCTGTTTGGTGTGAGCCAAGGCTCTGTGTTGAAGACCGTACTTTGACCTATAATGGTTTACTTTTACAAAATATGACTTTAATAGATGAGAGAGTTGTCTCATTGGCACTCATACCACATCTTCTGATATCTAATTATGACTCTTGAGATCAGTTCAGAACTATGAAATGTTTGATGAAATATGGTTAGAGTTTATTTTATTGATTGATGATACAACTTTAATTGAAAATGACTTTAAGGGTGTTCCATTTGTCTAAGATGGATAGTTATATCATTCCTTGTCATTGGCAATCGTACCATATCTCCATATTTTTGACACTGGGGTTGTGAATTTGAACCTGGCATGTGCAGGTGCACTAAACTCCAATCTTAATTGACTAGGATTGTTAGTTTTTCTATAAAAGGTTGGTTGTTTTCTCTGGCTTCCTCCACCAATAAAAACTGGCCGCCACGAAATAACCTAAAAGTGGTGCCTTAAAAGTGGTGGTAAAACAAAAGAAAATCAAATTAAATTCATATTTTTGAACTGTTGAAAAAGTATGAATATGTATTTGTAATTTCCCAAACTATAGTAGTGTAAAATTATTTTATCTGTATAACCACATCATGTGAAAATGTATGTATTATTTGTTTATCTTGTATATATGATTGTCAAGAATATAAAAAAAAGTTTATAATTTCAGTGAAAACGGATATATTACCCGAGTTACACTACTATGTGGCTGACTGTGATGTATTGGATGGATCATTCATTGCTGAGCAGTGTGCAGGAAGTGTATGTTGGTGTGTTGATGTACAATCTGGTACCTACATTAAGGATACACTGAGGATTGGACGTGCTCAGTGCAATACATCAGTTGGTATGTTATTTACTGCCTTTCAGAGGAATTCGTGTAGTATTGTACTTCCTGGGATTTATCATTGCTTAGTTTTGGGCTAAGTTGACAAAGTCCAAAACTGGCTTAAAGTATTGTTATATGGGTCAAAGAGAGACATCTTATAACCATTTTGAACCAAAATTTCCTTGTCCATATGAATTTTTATTAAAATTGATGATTAATATGCTCTAGAAATCAGCGGTAACAATACTTTAAGTAGCAGTTGCCTTCCAAATGATGATATTACGTTACAAGCATACATGTGAACCTCCCGACGGGAGTACAAAACTCGCGTTTTCAGGGGTCCCCTCCCGTCCTCCCGTCGAAGAGAAAAAAATCCCGTGCAGAAAATATTTCATGAATGAAAATTTTCAGTCGCCATTTTTTACTATTTTGTTTACAAAATTTATCATTGAGATCGTAAAAACCCGAGATTTTAACAAGTCGTAAAAACACGAGGTTTATCGAACGTATCCGGTGTAAACTGAAATTACCTGATTACGCAACATGTGGAGATTTTAATCCCTGCTTAAGGCTAGTTAGTTTGATTGAACAATCATAAGGTGTTGGTATATCAATCACTCTATGTGGCTTCTGTTTATGGCACACGCCAAGGATGATTAAAGGTAAATACCGATAAATACCGGCATTGATAGAAAATGGAATGTTGTTGTGTAAACATTTATCGGAAGTTTTTTGATGCCGAGAAAAACATTTATTGTATATAAAAATACTGGAAAAAGGAATGGTTTCAGCTCAATGTGAGCTGTTTGCTACACAAGCTGACTGAAACATTATATAAGCAAAATGATTGTTTTGTACACCATTATGTGTTCAAAATGCCAAAACAACAGTTATCTCCGTCTTCAAAGACACCAGTTTCAAAACAACAGAAATATATGACTAAGTTTAACAATGCCTGGAAAGCTGACTTCAAATGGTGCCAACCCAGTTCCAAGGGCCAAGACCAGGCATACTGCACCACTTGCAAAGTAGACTTCAAGATCTGTTATGGGGGCCGTAACGACATCACCAGACACAGTGAGACCCCTTCTCACAAGCAGAAGCATGGATCCATTTCAACAACTCCATCAGTAGCATCTATGTTCACCAACAGCAACAACGTTGACAAAGTTACTTATGCAGAGACTGTTTTTGCCAACTTTATTGCAGACCACAACCTTCCATTCATGATTGCAGACCACTTGACTCTATGTATGAAAGTTATGTTTCCAGACTCACCCACTGCACAGAAGTTCGCCTGCAGACGTACAAAGACCACACACATTGTAACACAGGCACTAGCACCACATTGGGACAACAAAGTCACTGACATGTGTAAAGAAGAGAAGTTTGCTGTAATGATAGACGAGTCCAACGACAAGGGTGACAACAAAAAGCTCAACATCTTAGTCCGAGTCACAGTGCTCCACAACCAGTGCTTAAACTTTGAGACATTAGTGTAAAATAATGTAAAATAGACAGTGCTTTAACTTATTTATTATGAAAGAGTTTAAACAATGACAATGATCAGTTTTCTGTCATCATATTAGTGCTTTTAACCATGCATACCCATTGTTATTGTTTGTTAATTTATTATTTATTTATTATGTAATAAATGTATAGCATATATCTCTCTTATATCTCAAACCAATGCCAATGAAAAACAAAAAAAAAAGATTCTCATCAGCAATCAACAATGTAAAACAAAAGAAAAAAAGATTCTCATCAGCAATCAACAATGTAAAACAAAAGAAAAAAAGATTCTCATCAGCAATCAACAATGTAAAACAAAAGAAAAAATGATTCTTCTCAATTATTCCTTACTATATACAGACTTTAACTAATGCCATTCACAAGGAAGATTGAAGAAAAAAACACAAAAAAAACCAAAAAAGACAGATTTTAACATCATATGGTTAGTTTTACGATGAAAAATATGTCGATAAAAAACCTCCTGATCTGAGGTCCAATCTCCTGACCAAAATTTCCAAATTTCCTGATCTGAATTTTACAGTCCATCACATGTATGTACAAGACTTTAAACATTGGTTCAAAATTGGCATGTAGAAAGGTGATACATGTACAATTCAGGATATATCTGGTTTCTATTTAGTTAAACTTAAAAGTTAAATATTTTGAAAGCTGTGAAAATTGAAGAACAAAATGGTTCAATAAATAGTGATTTTGAATTTGTTGTCTTGACACCTTTACTTGCAGCTCATCTCTAATGACATAAATTAAGAATCATTAGTATATAGTCTGATTTCATACAAAGTATAGCTCTGAAATTTATTTTCATACCCCATTGGCCTGTTTTTGTTAACAATATTGTAAAATATGATTTCATGCCAGATGTCAATATGTCTACATTCACCAGCCCTACATCAATCCATTTATTTATCATTTGGGATTAATTTTATTTATCAGAATCTTATGAAACATTTTAATTGTAAAAAGACTTCAAGTAGAAGAGATTGACTCTAAAAGAAAGGGTTTGAATTTAATTATGGTCCAATTTTTACCATTTATTCTCTTTTAAAAATATTTCTATAGATCTATGTATTTATAATTGATAAATGATTCTTTTTCTTTTTAGCTAGCAATTTGACAGATTCACATAAACCAGGTATGTAGATATGTACACACACAAAACAGCAGTCAATTATACAGCAAAATAGTTTAAAGGTATAACAAACATTAATTAGAATACACTCAGCAAAAGATCATAAAAGAATGAAAATAATGGCCCATTATTCGGACATAGATGTTTTTCCATATTAGAAATACAGTGATTACTGTGGATTCATTATTATTCGTTGGATACCAATTTTCGTGGGTTTCGTTGGTACAGGTGAACCACGAATTAAAATGTTCAACGAATATCATATTTTTTATAGACCTTGTATACAGAGATTGGCAAAACCACGAAATCAAATACCATGAATATGCAAGTTTTTAGCAATCCACGAAAATTGATATCCACGAAAATAAATGAATCCACAGTAGTTCTACAATGTTTATATAAATGTGTTTGAACCACAAGAATAAAGAGAACAAACAATATATGATTTTTATTTACTTAGGTTGATTGAATAGAATAGAAATCAAAACTTTTATGTTAATAAAAGCTTTGAAAATAATGCATTTTGGTTGCATTAATAAATGTAGACACCATAGGTGTGTGTGCTATTTTTTTTTTATTAAGACAGAGTTCAAGAGTGAATAATTACATTAGATGTATGTTTCATTATGATACTTTATTCTGATTGGCTAACTGCACATCACATGTTATTGCATAGCTCAATAAAACTTTTCATTCATGATAACACATGGTCCCACAATAAAGTGCACAGGTGAATTAAATAAAACAATAATAAAATTTGTGTTTTCATGATCATTGCTAAAAAAATGTAATTATAAGTATTGAATGCTTCTTTTTGTAACTTCATAGGGTTGTAAAAGCGTTGACCGTGCGCACATTTTTAGTATGATGCACTTCCGCGCTTAATACAAAATGTACTTCGGTCAACGCTTTTACAACTCTATGAAGTTACAAAAAGAAGCATTTCACTTTATTATGTCATTTACTCTTTATCTATATTTCTATATGCTGTTAAAAATATCTTCTTCTTCTCCTATTTCAATAAAATGAACCAGCATTTTTGAAAAAAATCATAATGATATATAAACTTTTATTGGATTTGATCTCGACATGAACAAGAATAATTGAAATGTAGACCGAGGTTTACATATAATAATAACATCTACCTATAGTCGTAAAATGTACTGTTGATTAATCATTATTTGTTTGATTCTAATTTTTGTGCATTTTGTGGTTACCTGTGAACCACAAGTTCCAATGAACAAAGAATTAAGAATTTTCTATAAGAAATTATGCAGACTTTGGCAAAACCATGAAATTAAATATCCAGGAAAATTCAAGTTCTCCTCAATCTACAAAAATTGGTACCCATGAAAATGAATGATTCCAAAGTACTGTAAACCAACTTATTTTCGTGAGTAGAAAAATAACGCGAATAGAAATCTTCGCGTATATGTAACACTTGCATCTTTCCTTATTGAACTACATCATATAAATTAGAAAGTCGCAAAATTAAGTAGCAGCGAAGTGGACTTTAAATGGAAATACACGAAATAAAGTATCCATGAAAATAAGTTGGTTTACAGTATATTGACCTCTAGATGTATTGGTTTATTACAAATTTGTGTGCATTGATATTGATGCATACTAAACTTTTACTTTTATTAATATGTACTTGTTTTTCAGTTTGTTTAAATGGTAATATCCCATCACCTTGCATAGGAGCATGTCAGCAGTCGACCTGTAGGGGAAATCCCAGTGCTATTTGTATACCTGATCCATGTAATAATTGCTCTATTCGATTTGAAAACCAACAAGGGGAACCAGTTGTTTGCGGAAGTAAGATTTTAGTATTGCTTAGAGAAGTACATAGGGATATGTAAATGTTATATAATGCATTTCTTAACTATGGATATTTTATGATTTGTCGTCAAACTCCTTTGCTATCATTAAAACAAAAATGGCATCAGAATGTAATGCCTGAATGTTAATTTCTTTGTAAAAAAAATTGATAGGATGTTAAAAAGAATAAATTGATGAAATTCCATACTAAAGGAAACCTCTATTTTCATTTATAGTGGATAAATGCAAGAGCCACAAGCCTGATCATTCAGACCACCAGGAGCACGTTGGAGAATTTGCTTGTGGAAATCCTGTCATGAGATATGTATATAACATATTTACATTTAAATGTGAAAGTTTCCTATACACCAAGTGTGAAGGTCCGGATGTTTACTTTAGAAGTGTGTTTGATTGCCAGGACCAATGCACAGGTAAATTATTAGATTGTCAGAACCAATGAACAGGTAAATTATAAGATTACCAGGACCAATGTACAGGTAAATTATTAGATTGTCAGAACCAATGTACAGGTAACTATTAGAGGGCATATGACATTTGCGCTGATTTTGAAAATTTTCATTCTTTCATTTGCGCCGATTTCATTTTTTCATTTGCGCCGATTTTATATTTTTTCCTAATTGGATTTACAGGTAAGTTACAGGTAAGTTCATACTTTTACATTGGCTGAGCACAGAGTATAAAGACAAATCAAGTGAGACTGCAATTGGTAAATGGCTATCCCAATGTTTCGGGTAACCATTGCTTCCCTAAATGAAATCGATGCCTGCTTCACGTTTGACATTGTCTGACGCGCTGCTCCTTCTGATGACAAACGTCATACATTCTTAGACAACGTACAAGTACACATTCCATAACGGTCAACCAATTCGTGATGGCGTCCATATAATTAACGAAGGGATGATTTCAACTTCACCATTTGGAACTCTTGGTTTAATAGCTTCCTTGTGAGAAAATGCGAATTCTAGAAATGCCCCCACCAGTACGTATGCCAGACAAAGAAAAGATGGCCTTAGTTATCGACAATTACGCCAAATATAGAAGAGACGAAATCATAAGAAAGGAATATATTAGATGTGTTGCCTCTACATACTCAGCAAGAACAGATTTATGATTTGAATGTATTCCGTTAAGTTTTTATGGATTTGAATGCTGTACATATATTTTTGATTCGTCATTTTAGTATAAACAAAGTGCTAAATATCTTAGGTTTTTACTTCTTGATTTTAAGCAGGAGACAACAGTTATATACATGTTATGATTGACAATTCATAACATATGTACAACTCGCTAACGGAAGAGGTCTTTAAAGATAAATGAAAATAACATTACTGGTATGGAGAGTTGTCTCATTGGCACTCATACCACATCTTCTTATACCATTTCACCTGTAAAAAAAATCGGCGCAAAAAAAAAAATCGGCGCAAATGAAAGAAAAAATCGGCGCAAATGCAAAACGCCGCTTTTAGATTGTCATAAACAGTGCACAGGTATATTATGTTACAGGTAAATTATTAGATTGTCAGAACTAATGTAAAGGTAAATTATTAGATTACCAGGACCAATGTACAGGTAAATTAATAAGAAATAAAAAATAGATTTCTCACTTTATTACATTTCCATGAAAGTTATCACATCACAGTTATTTAATTCAATGTAAAAATAGATTCTTCTTGTCCTCTAATATTTCTATAGACTGCAATGTACAATCTAAATTCTATCAGATACACAGGAGAGTGGTAATGGGAACACCTTTATGACGAATAACGGTAAAAGTTCCTGCTAAATGACGTTAACAGTAATTTTTGTTGCATGACAATAAAATGTGCACTTTCTTTTAGACGATAAAAAATTCGAATGATTTAGACGAATCACGTTAATTTTTTTCCAAAAATAACTGTAACGATAGCTATTTGAGAACTCTGACGAATCAAAATAAGGATATTTTGATGAATCACTTTAGAATTTTAATCAATTTGATACTAATGATAGCCAAAAATGACTGTTTGACGCCCGACAGTAAAGGACATTACTACCCTCATGCAGGACTGTTGTAAAAGATTGAGATATGGTTATTTATTTTTATTATAATAATTATAATAAAATTATTTAGAACTGATAAGTAATGGCTGTCCAATTTCATTAAAAAAGTATATTTGTTCACCAAATTACTATTAGTAATATTACAGACAAGACATCTCTGTATTAATAGTTTTATTGTCTGTAAATCTTTTGACAGGTTCAATGTGTGAGAATTCACAACCAAAGACATGTGAGAATACATGTACTTCAATGACCTGTCCTTATTTGACTGGTGCTTTGTGTCAGGTGAATTTTTGTACCTGTCAGCCAGAATTTTATGATCCAGTTACTATGGAGAAAGTCTCCTGCAATAAAGGTATGTTTTCTATCAGATCACATATATGAAGGTCTAATTAGGGCTTATAAAAAAGAAAATAATGGGCAAACATATGCAGAAAAAGGACAAATAAAAAATAAATACAACTAGAATTGCCATTGCAAGCAATAGCGGATGTCACCCTTCCCCTATTGCCACTAACCGGCAGCCATTTCAAAATGGTTTAACAGTGAATGCACATATATTCATGGCAATACATCTTTCTGTAAATTTTCAGTACATTCAGAGCATTTTAAACAAATTCACATTTCTGCTGTTTCCATGGCAACGGCAGCCATTTTGAAAATTTCAAAGTCAAAAGTTTCATCTGTACTTGCTAGTTAACAATAATATCAAGTTTCATCAAGTTCAAAGCATATTGAGAAATTTTGACTTTTTTGCAGTTTCCATGGCAACGGTGGCCATTTTGGAAATTCCAAAGTCAAAAGTCTCATCCAGACTTGCCAGTCAACTATTATATTAAGTTTCATCAATTTTTGAGCATTTTGAAATTTTTGAGATATTTGATCCTGTATCCATGGTAACAGAGTAGTTCCAATGATTGTCAAAATCAATCAAAACCTGTATATAGTGGATAACTATATTGTGTAAAAATTTGTTGATTTCAAGTTCAAGCATATCAAAATTATTCACCAATTCCTGAAGTTTTTAGAGCATTTTGACACTTATGCTCTGTTTCCATGGTAACGGCAGACATTTTGGAAATTCCAACGCCAAATTCCACATCTACCAATGTTGCTCATCGTTACCATGAAGTTTCAAAAAATTTGGAGCATTTTGATATTTTTGAAATTTTTGGTGTAGTTTCCATGGCAACATAGTAGTTCCAATGAATGCCAAAATCATCCAAAACCAGTATATGGCTGGCACCTACATTGTGTCAAAATATGATGATTCTGAGTTTAAGAATCTCCAAATTATTCACCAAAACCAAAAACTGGAATTTTTCACAATTATTCTGTTTCCATGGAAACGGCAGCCATTTTTTATGGTCTTAGACCCACCTGCACCCCGAAATTTTTTGTTCCACCTGATAGTGAACTATCATTAAGATTGGTTCCATTTTACTCCAAAAAACCTGCCGGACAAAATAGGTGGAAGTATAATAATAATACAGAAAAAGAAACAGAGGAAAAGCAATATGTCACTTGACATTGTCGTACGGGTGACATAAATAGGCAAATCAAATGAAGAATGGAGTAAAATGGGCAAAATTTATAAGGAATATTGAAAATGGGTATGAAATTATATGAATAAAGAAAAGAATGACCCTGCTCCCCCTATCCAGATTCTCGTATACTTCAAAGTCCAAAAATGTGTTTTGTGCATACTTCTAAATATTTAAATTGTTTCATCTAATCTATCTGAACTGTTAATTTTGACATTCAAGTGTCAGCCCTTTTTCATTGATTACTTAAGGTCAAGTTTTGCAGAAAGCATGACATAGCACAACATTTTGGCTTTGGATGAAAAGATTCCCTATTTTACAGAATTTGACAACATATTTATACATTCTGGGTGGTGGCAAAACAAGTGCTATCTCAATGATGGAAAAATCCAGAAAGCTATATTAAATGCCATACAAGTCATCTTTGATTTCATCTTGTTTAATGTAAAATTACTTATCATATTAAAAAATACATTGTATTCCTAAATGAAATTGATACAAGAGGGACATTCAAACTCGTAGATCGAAAATAAACTGACAACGCCATGTCTACAAAAGAAAAAGACACAACATAGAAAACTAAAGACTTAGCAACACAAACCCCACAAAAAACTTTGGGGTGGGAGGTGGTCTGGAAGGGTAAGCAGATCCTGCTCCACATGTGGCGTTGTGTTGCTAATGTTATTACAAACCCAGAAAATAGTCTAATTGGGTAGGTCACATTAGTGAAAAGGGAATGAAAGGTAAATTACTTTTATATGCTTCTGAAGACTTCACAAATGATATTTTAAAAATTAAATTAGATTTATATGTTCAAAAATATTTTATTTTCTCAGTTCATCCAGTTTGTCAGCAACAGAGAAGCCTGGTACATAATTGGATGGTGAAAAGCATTAAGAGTTCTGATCATTCAAAAAGATGGAAACAGTTACCAGTTTGTGATGAAAAGGGAGATTTCATTCCGCAACAATGTTTTGGAAAGATGTGTTGGTGTGTTGATGGGATAGGAAATACAATCCACAATAGCCAAAAACGTCTGTCCAATTCTTACGAGTCAATTGATTGTTGTAAGTAAGGAAATTATATTGTTTTAAATAATCTGCCTATAAAGATCAATGGAGATCTGATGACCTATAAGTGTTCACCTTCTATATCATTTGGTCACTGGTGGAGAGTTGTCTCATTTGCAATCATACCATCTTTTTATTTTTAAAAGTTCTTCAACCAAATATATACACGTATTGAACAATTTATTTGCTTCTGGCCAGTTTTTTTAAGTAATATTTTGTAGGCATGTGGTTTATTATTCTTAAGTGGTTTGATTTACATTTTTATGGTAGAGTAGAAGGAATTCAACAACTAAAACTAATTGATAGTTAACAGAAATTCAATTACAAAATTAGGAACAAATAAGAAGTCAATATATATTTTGTTTTCTTAATATCTTTGCAAATTTAACATCTTTCTCTGAAATTCTAACATTCCAAAACCATTCAAATTGCATTCTTAGATCTATATTTTTTCTCTCATTTATTTTTGCAGTGAAGAATACCACAACATCAGCAACTATAACATTCAGCTTCTTAGAAGATTATGACATGTATGCTAAAAACAAAGAAGAGAAAGTAAAAAGGTAAACCCAAATTGATTTAACATTAGTCTGATGTTGGGGATGATGTGGTCTGTTGTACTGCCAAATATATTTGGTTATTCCTGTTATGGTTTTTATCTCCCTTGTGACGAAAGTCAAGATATTTTGTCTCGGAAGTGAGATATAGATGTTGCTTATTCTGGCGATGTCTACATTTGTTTTCTTCTCTAGTCAGTTTAACAGAAACAACAATGATATTTTCAGTAAAGTTGCATTGCTGTCTTTGCTTATCTGTTTGACAAGTATTTCTAAAATTATGTATAATTTAAAGTATTGAAGACACATTTCTTCAGGAGGATGAATAGAATTTTGTTTTTATCCAGCAGCAAATAGACAACATATATTCATTTCTATCATTAGATCACAAAGGTATAGTCCGGCGGCTACAAGCATATTTCAGAAGAATTGTGCACATCCTGCTACAAGCATGAAATTTGGCATAAACCTTCCTCAACTATTACTCTTTTAATTCAGATAGGGAGGCATTTAAAAAAAATATCTCACTTCCGGTAAAATCCAAAATGGCGGACATCATCTCCTACTCAAGTTAATTTCGACTTAAAGTATGTTTATAGGCGTACTACTAAATATAACTGCATCAAATTTGGCACAAACCTTTCTTTTGTGTCTGTTTTTGATATCATATTAAGCAGACCTTTATAAAAATTCCGTACTTCCGGTAAAATAAAAAATGGCAGACAAAAAAAAAAAGAATTTGGTAAATTTTGGAAAATTTTTGTATATTGTTTTGTAAAAAGATGTTGGTATTCGGATGCATTTTGCAGTAAGTATATGATAGTTCGTTTCATTCCCCGACATCAAATTCACCCGATTATTTGTAGAATGATATGAATTATAGATTCATTATAGTCAACTGATTGATTAGACAGACTACAAATATAAGCTCTTAATTTTGTTGCTTGTTTATAAATCCTAGTTGTGAATGTGTTCATAGTTAAACTTTTATTATTTACAATAAAATATTGTTTACACTAGAGATGTCCAACAAATCGTTTCAGCTCATTGATACATTTGATGAACAAGTACCAACATCTTCTCAAATAGGGGGACATGACCAAAATGTGGACTGGTTTAAATGCATATTTTGTCAAACTGATAGTCTCGACACACTCCAATGTCCTGCCTCCGCAAAGCAGAATGACACGAGTGCTGGATATAAAACATTATCCGAAAACCTTGAACAATTTAATGAGATTAACTCCTTACCAACTTGGTTAGACTTAAATAAACTAAATGATGGGAGTGGCATTCAGAACACACTGATAAAGAGCAATGCTAAATGGCATAAAAAGTGTCGTCTAAAATTCAATACTACGGAACTCAAAAGGGCTCAAAAGAGACAACATAGATATATATCTGATGATGGGCAAGCATCATTATTACAAGAGGCAAGAAAATCAACACGTCTGAGTTTACCCTGTAAAATAGGTCTGAAAGATTATGTTTGTTTCTTTTGTGATTCTATTGAGGAAGATGAGAGGTTACGTGAAGCAGCGACCTATGGCATTGACAATCGTGTTCGTGAATGTGCTCAAAAGCTACAAGACACTGCCTTACTAGCAAAGTTAAGTGCAGGAGACCTTGTAGCCCAAGAGGCAAAGTATCACGCGAAGTGCTTAATAGATCTTTATCGAAAAGCTTCAAGAGTGGCTAATGACGACGAGTCTGAAGGAGGAACACAGTCACGAATCAGCCACGGAATTGCATTAGCTGAATTAGTAAGCTTTATAGAAGAATCTAGAAGTGAAGATAATCACCAGTATTCAAGATGTCAGATCTTTTAAAAATGTATGGTAACAGATTGGAGAAAATGGGAGCCGAACAAGAAGGTAGAGTCCATAGTACGAGACTGAAGAATAGATTATTGACATATATACCTGATATTGAGGCCTATAAGCAAGGTCGAGAAAATTTATTAGCATTTAAAGATGACATTGGACCAGCCTTACGAAGAGCATGTGAGGAAGATTTTGACTCAAATTATATGCAGATATATAAGGCTGTGAAGATTGTTAGAAGTGATATGATGGCAACATCTTCAGAATTCAATGGTACATTTGCTGCCGATTGTCAGGAAAAATCTGTACCACGATCTCTTTCAACGTTAGTGAATATGTTACTGTATGGACCAGACATAACCACTGATTCCTTTTCCCAAGAAACGTTATCCATTGCTCAAATGCTGATTTTCAATAGTCATAAAAGAATTCAAAAGTCCAACAGACATGCAAAATCAAGAGAAACACCTTCACAGATGTATTTGGGAATAGTGATTCCTTGTCAAACAAGGAAGAGAGGGTTAATTGACAAAATGTATAAACTAGGATTGTCAGTCTCATATGATCGCATTTTATCAGTATCAGCATCTCTTACCAATACACTATGTAAACAGTATCAAGAAGACGGATATGTTTGTCCTCCGTCGTTACGGTTAGGCCTTTTCACCACTGCCGCCGTAGATAATATTGATCATAACCCTAGCTCAACGACAGCAAAAGATTCATTTCATGGAACAGGAATTTCTCTCTTCCAACATGTGACAACTCAAATGAATGGACAACAGCGATTAGATTTCCAATTAACAAACATCCAAGGCGGACGAGTGACTGAAAGTTTGCCTGATTCATATGCTGTTGTCAAACCAGCTGTTTTGAAGACAAATGTGCCTGTTATTCCTGTGACAGATAGTACATGTAAAGGATGTACTGATGAATTACATGAAGCAGTCCAGAACGAATACAGGTGGCTTGAAGCTGTTTCCAATTCAAAGGAATATGATATAGAGGAAAGAACATTGGTTTCTTTGGGAGCCTATCATGCAGAACATGAACCCATCAAGGATTTTTTTAACCCTGCGTATCAGCACTTCTACCACTCTTTGAAGAAGAGGCTAAATCTGTGACAATGATAAAGCACTCATTTGATGTTATAAAGACTAGTGTCGATGCATTAAATTCTGGTCAGAATCCAGTCATAGCGTTTGATCAACCTCTGTTTGCAGTTGCTAAGCAAATTCAATGGAATTGGCCAGAAATCTACGGTGAAAACAAGTTCATAGTAATGTTCGGTGGACTTCATATTGAAATGGCAACGTTTAAGACCATTGGAGATTGGTTGGAAGGATCTGGTTGGACATCTGTGCTGACACAAGCCAATGTTGCATCTTCTGGTAAAGCTGAGGCATTTTTAAATGCTAGTCACGTGACAAGGACCAGACGTGCTCATCAAATATCAGCATGTTGTTTGTACATCTTGCTTAAGGCTGCTTACCGGAATACAGTGATAGTGAGGAATTTGATCATAAACTGGACATGGAGGAGTGGTGCTTGCAAATGTCTACAGAAAGACCTCAGTTCCACTACTGGTTCCTAACTCTGAAACTTGAACTAGATGCGCTTATTTTCATCAGAGCCATAAGAGAAGGGCATTTTAAGCTCTATATAGATGCAATTACTAGAATTATCCCTTGGTTCTTTGCACTAGATCATATCCACTACTCAAGATGGTTACCGGTTCATTTTCGTGATATGACCGCTCTTTCCTCTACCAATCCTGATGCTCATGTTGAGTTTTTGTTGGGGAAGTTTGTTGTGCACAAAACAAAAAAAAGGTTTTCTGCAATAGCAATAGACCATGCTCATGAGCAGAATAATGCAATAATAAAGTCTGATGTTGGTGCAGTTGGATTAACTGAAAATCCTGTAGCTTTACGACGATGGATGATTGCAGGACCTGAAATAGCAAGGTTGACAAAAGAGTTTGAGAGCACTGTAAGTGATTTTGAGGTAGAAGAAGAGGAACATCACCACGAAAATAAGACTAGTGTACAAAAATCATTCTTGAAGGATATTTGGTCGATGGTAGAAGTAATGAATGAGTTAGGGAATCCGTTCATTGAAGATAGTCAAGATTTGCTTGTCCTTGATACAAAGGATATAGCACCAACATCTGTCGTTGATACTATCTGCAAAATAGAGAAGATCGGTAAAACACAGTATGAAAAATACATAGAAGACAGACTGATAAAAAGAACTGTTCCAATTTTTGAACCGATCAAGAAAAATGCAATGGCATTATTTAGAACTCCACACGGGAAGACTGTTTTGGCCATGAAGGACAAAATAAGCATACTGAAAAGTGATGTGTCGTTATTTTCAAGACTCTATATATCTTGTCAGACAAGAGGTGGCGACTTGGAAGACTTCTTTGCTCATGAAAACAATATTAATCCGCCAGCATTGAGCCAGCATGGGAAAATGCGTCTTGGAACCAAATCGGATCTTCTCAGTAAGTGTTTAGAACCATTGACAACAACGACATGTGATGCTCCTGAGGTGGATGCTTTAGTTATTGACGGTGCCGCAATTGTGAATATGCTTAAACCATCAACATCTCGTACCTTTGACGATTATGCTGATTTGATATTCTGTCCTTATATTAGAAAACAACTGGAAACTGTAGCAAGAGTGGATGTAGTCTGGGATGTGTACATCGACAATAGCTTGAAGGCTGCAACCAGAAGCAAACGAGGGAAGGGAATACGCAGACGAGTCCAGGGTCAAAATAAAATTCCTCAAAATTGGCAAAGTTTTTTGAGAGATGATGACAATAAAAAGGAACTTTTTAGTTTTCTTTCTCAGCATCTTGCTCAACAACATTTTGCAGAAAAGATAGTTGTAGCAACAAATGATCAGGATGTGTTATGTAACCACCACGTGATGATGTTTTAAATTTAGCACCATGTTCACATGAAGAGGCTGACACTAGAATCATGGTGCATGTGTCGGATGCAGTGAAACATGGACTTAAACGAGTCATAATTCGAACAGTCGATACGGATGTTGCTGTCATTGCTGTGTCACTATTTCGTGAAATTGGGGCAGACGAACTATGGCTAGCGTTTGGGAGTGGAAAAAGCTTCAGATATATATCCATTCATGAACTTTCAAATGCACTAGGCATTGAGATATCACACACACTTCCTGTGTTCCATGCCTTTACCGGTTGTGATACCGTATCTTCGTTTGCTGGAAAAGGAAAAAAGACTGCGTGGGAAACATGGATGGCATTTGAAGATGTTACTTTAGCATTCCGAATAATGATTGATCAACCTACATCACCCGATATGGATTTAATAATGGCATTGCTAGAACGATACGTGGTTTTAATGTACGATCGAACGAACACATCAAATGGGGTTAATGAAGCAAGAAAACAACTGTTTGCGCAAAAGGGAAGACTAATTGAGGCTATTCCACCGACTCGATCTAGTCTTTTCCAACATGTTAAACGTGCAATATTCCAAGGCGGCTGTGTATGGGGATCGAGCTTGGAATTGGTTCCATTACTACCTAGTCCAGGTGCTTATGGATGGAAAAGGGACAAAGATAATCAATGGGAACCTTTTTGGACAGCACTTTCTGAGGCATCGTCATCTTGTCAGGAGCTTGTGCATTGCAGATGTAAAAAAGGCTGCGGTGGTCGTTGTAAATGTGGGAAATCAGGTCTCCCGTGCACTGCTTTGTGTGCTTGTGGTGGTGATTGTGAATAGAAATCAATGTGTTGCCGCCATATTATTGATATCTTTCGTCCCTCTTTTAGATATAGGGAATATTTGGGATTGAGGATAACTTAAAGTCAAAAGTTGAATGACTAGCACAAAAAAAATGTTTTTACATTTTAAAAAAAAAAAAAAAAAAAATCATATTTCTATGTCTGCCATATTGGATTTGACCGGAAGTTGTGATTTTATAGACATGTGGCCTATATATTGTATCCAAGAGAAGCACCAAAGGAAGGTTCCTGTACAATAGGATGATAGTAGCAGTACATTCAAATACACTTCAATTATCCTCCCAAATAAATACGCTTACATTATTACAATGTCCGCCATATTAATTTTTATCGGAAGTAGGGTTTCCAAAGACTTACAATCTCTAATTGTATTCAAAAGTAGCACATAAACATTGTTCGTGCCAAATATAATTATAGTAGCATGATTTTAACACCTTTTCACATACCAGTCTTCGATATTGGGCTGATTTAAGTATACTGTCCGCCATTTTGAATTTTACCGGAAGTGAGACATTTTTTTCAAATGCCTCCCTATCTGAAATTAAAGAGTAATACTAGAGGAAGGTTTGTGCCAAGTTTCATGCTTGTAGCACGTTGTGCACAATTGTTCATGAAGCCGCCGGACTAGTAATTTATTTCTCCATGAAAAATGTTGCGACTTTAATGTCAAATAGTATTTTATTTTGTTTAAAAAAGTCTGTTCATACATTGGTCTCTTATTTATAGCGATATATACAGGTACTTACATTCATGATTTTATTTTTCAGTTTGATTTCTGATGCATTAAGAAAGCTTTCTCCAGACTTTTCAAATATACTTAAGAGAGTTACAGTAAGTGAGAATTTGATTGACAGATAGTTGATTGCTTAACCTTTAGTAGAAAATATATCATGAAAAGTCAAGATATGATAGTTATTAGATTCTTTTCATTGTTTTAATCATGATAACAATTCTGACAATAGAATTGTGTCAATGAAGCAAAGAAAACAAAGAAATAAGATGTGGTATGAGTAAATAAATGACTGTTATCAATGATTAGTTATTTTGGAAAAGGTAAGAAAGTGCTACAAATTGTGAAAAAGTAAAACATTTAGAAGTACCACTAGCATAAAAAAAATTATAAAATTTCAGTGCTGGTTTCAATATATAAGAGTATTGCATGTTGCTAAATTCTTCAATATCCAACATTCCCATCTGCCAACTATGTAGAGCTATCTTGTTCACGCATCGGTGACAAGATAATGGAATTTGATGCAACTGTCATACAAGTGAGAGGTTTAGCTAGCTCTAAAACCAGGTTCAATCTACCATTTTCTACATTAGAAAATGATTGTACCAAGTCATGAATATGACAGTAGTTATCCATTCGTTTGATGTGTTTGAACTTTTGATTTTGCCATTTATTTGGGACTTTCCTTTTTGAATTTTCCTTGGGAGTTTTTTTGTGATTTTACTTTTTATTGATTTTTACCCAGATGACTTTGAAGGAATCCAAAGTAATGCTATTGCGTAATTCTGAATGTGCTTTAAACTTATGTTTGAACATTATTTTTGCTTTGAATATGCAGGGAATGTTTGTTACTGGTAGTGATATTATTGATGACCACTATCAAGGTTTGATACGAATCATGTTGGAATGACATCTTAAATGTCATGGTTAAATCCTTGTATATTAAGATGTAAAAACAATGGGCATGAGCAATCATTTTGTGAGCTTTTCTTGGGTACTTTTAACAGGAATTTGTTTTTATAAGAGTTTACTTTTTATATTTAATTCTTTTACATTTAAATTCTTTTAATATAAATTTCACCATTGTTATTATAGGTACAAAGAGGAAGTATCAAAGTTGGTGTAGAATTAGAAGCAAGTTCCAGTGATGAATTTCCTCAAGTTGCCTCTCATGCTAATCTATTGGAAAGTCAGGTATATATATTTTCATGAAAGGGGTCAAATCACTTGTTTTAATAGTTATGTCCCATAACATTTTTATGCTCTGGCCATCTTGGAGGCTGGTATTATGCTTTACCTTTGTCCATCTGTACGTCATGAAATTGGGTTCTGATTTATAACTTTAGTTCGCCTCAACAAATTGTTATGGACTTTAAACACAATGCATATTACCACAAAAAAAAAAAACAGATCAAGTTTGAATTTTGGTGCTCTCACTTTTACTACCTAGAGTTATGCCCTTTACAAATTGAAAAAATGCTTAATTGTAAGTTTCCCTTCCCTAACTTAGGTTTGCCTTGACCAAATTTTTATGAAACTTATACACAATGCTTATTACAACAAAACACAGATCATGTTTGAACTTTGGTGGCATTACTTTTACCATTCTGGACTTATCCATTTTGAAAATGGAAAAATTGCTGAATTTTCATTTGAACTTTGTGTTTTCTAACCTAGTTTTTCTCAACTATATATTATTAAAATTATAACAATTTTATTACCACAATACACAGATCAAGTTTTATTTTTTGTATTGTCAAGTTTACCCTTCTTGAGTTATTTCACTTTAAAAAGTTGTATGCAAGTAAGGGCATCATCTATATCCCAGCAACACATTCCCCATTTATTTAAACATGAGTTCAGATGTTTATTCAGTAAGTAGTTGTCAGAAGGTGGTTGTCTGTCATGATAGAGAGGCAAAAGATACCAAAATTTTAAGGGACCATCAAACTCATAAGTTGATACAAAACTGACCATGTTGTGGTTAAAAAACAATCAAAAGACAACATGAACAGTATATCAAAAACAACAGAGAAAAATAAAGACAGCAACAGAAATCCCACCAAAGGCCAGCGCTGATCTCAGTTAGTCTGAATTAGTAAGTAGAACCTGCTCATCATCTTTCTTATGCCCACTAGATAAAAAAAATATTTTTTACTTTTGTCAAATCAAAAATATTCATCCACTTTTGATATCACCAACTTTATATAATCATTGTTGTTCATGTGTTCAAATAACATCAGCACATATTCAGTTGATGATACCTAACAAGTCCAAAGTTTGTTTTTATGTCCCCCCCCCCCCTGTTGCAAAGGGGTATTTAGTTTTACCCTTGAATTAGTTGACAATGAAGAAATATGGTGTAAAGACTGGTATTAAAAAGTAAAATCACAAAAATACTGAACTCAGAGGAAAATCAATTCGGAAAGTCCATAATCACATGGCAAAATCAAAAAACAAAACGCATCAAAAACGAATGGACAAGAACTGTCATATTCCTGACTTGGTACAGGCATTTTCAAATGTAGAAAATTGTGGATTGAATCTGGTTGATAGCTAGCTAAACCTCTCACTTGTATGACAGTCGCATCAAATTCCATTATATTGTCACCGATGCGTGAACAAAACAAACAGACACAATAGGTTAAAATGTCAAAAAATAGGGGTACAAATTAAGATAACCTGTATAATATTTAAATTTGAAAACACAGATATGTGGTAGGATTTCAAATGAGACAACTATCCACCAGAGTTCAAATGTTGTGGATGTAAGTAATAATAGGTCATGGTACAGCCTTAAAAAAACATTTTATTCCAATAACAAAATTTAAGATAAGATTGACAAGCACATTTTAACTTTCAGATAAGAGAAGGTTTTACTGTTGATATGGATGGCAAACTAATGACAGCCAATAAGGAATCTGTAGAAACGACCTTGAACTTTGAACCCCAGCAATCACCAGACAAAGCTACAAAGTTGGACGGTGGAACTATTAGTATGAGGACAATAATAATAATAATTATTGTTGTTTGTGCTGTAATTTGTCTGCTGTTTATAATTATAATGATAGTAAGTAGTTTGTATTTCTTAAATTCTTTAAGGTGAGAGATATTTTGCACAGTGGTAAATAATTATAGCATAAAGCTTATTTTGACTTTTTGATGCAATCTGGATATCCTGCATACTCATATTATCCTGAAATCGAATTAGGGAATTATGAAGTATTTAAGGAGGTCCTCAATGATATATGGATATCAAACTCAAATTATGGAAGTCCTGGAATATTTCAGGAGCTCCTTTAATACAATAATTTTAACTAAATCCTGGCTTTGTACTATTTTCATCAGATTAAAATGAAAAATACATAAAAATTAATATCAGCAATATCTTGAATTCTAATATGAAGTACTTCTTTCGCTTTGTGAACACACCAATGCTCTAAATCCAATAAAATTTGTTTGCACATTTGACTTCTTCAGAATAATGAATTTTATCAAATTATCATGCACTTAATATATTTCCGTTACTTTAAAACACTTTCAAACTCTTAAGTTAGATGGGGTGTCTAAATTATAATCCATAGAATTTTTTAATAATTTGCCAAAATGTAGTTTATATCATGCTTTTAAAAAAAAAAGTAATAAAAAGAATGGGTCACAGGACTTATTTTCATGCTACAGGTTGTTAAAAATTGACAGATTTTGTATAGATTATGCATAGAAAACCCAACTTTCTGCCATAAAACGAAAACTGCAACATAGAATTTTGAGATAAAATATGAGAATTTGTAAAATACAACCACAAATATGATAATGCATCTCATTTTCTATATTGAAATGAAAATTCTTACACATGAATTACCTATTACACTCAAAATTTGCACATTCTATCAAAGATCTAGAGCGATGTTTTTTAGTATTTCAAAATCCAAGATGGAGGAAGTCACCCTATCTACCTTAAATAGTGCACATGTATGTTGTTACTAATTCATTTATTATGACTGTAATGTGTTGCATTCCAAAATTGACATATTTGATCTAGATACGACAACCGTTCATGCTGGCTGTTCAAACCGCTCCCACTGAAAAATCACAGTGGCAGCCGTTTGCTTCTTTACAAATAAATAGGGAGGTTCATGGAAGAGCCTACACAAACGCTTTTACACTTATACTTATCGGACATAGAAATTACCTTTTAAAATTGTCCTATTCAGAATCGAAATAATTGATGCAAGCTATACTTTATTGTAGTTTTAACATGGGTAGGCATTATATTCGTGATTATTTTTGCCCGTGCGATAGTGAGGTTAATACTACAAACTACAATAAAGTATAGCTTACATCAATTATTTCTTAAACAGTTTGAAATGCAGTGTTGATCTTTAATTTTTTAGAGAGAATTATACTCCTTGGAAATGTCAATCTATAAAAATAAGGGTTCTCAGTGATCACATACCTGAGTATCTAATTGATGTTTTATCAAAAAATATTTATAAGGTTTTATCAGCCTGATATTTTTATGCTCACCTACGATAGTAGAGGGGCATTATGTTTTCTGTCTGTGGGTCCCTTCATTCGTCCGTCCCTTTGTCTGTTCCTTCGTTCGTCTGTCCCGCTTCAGGTTAAAGTTTTTGGTCAAGGTAGTTTTTGTTGAAGTTGAAGTCCAATCAACTTGAAACTTAGTATACATGTTCCCTATGATATTATCTTTTTAATTTGAATGCCAAATTAGAATTTTGACCCCTATTTCATGGTCCACTGAACATAGAAAATAAAAGTGCAATTTTCAGGTTAAAGTTTTTGGTCAAAGTAGTTTTTGATGAAGTTGAGGTCCAATCAACTTAAAAAATAATATACATGCATGTTTCCTATGATATGATCTTTCTTATTTCAATGCCAAATTAGATTTTTGACTCCAATTCACGGTCCACTGAACATAGAAAATGATAGTGTGAGTGGGGCATCCATGTACTGTGAACACATTCTTGTTCTTTTTCTTTCCCTTATTACTTTTTAACGTTTTTTTTCTTCAGTGTGCCAAAAGGAGATCATCAAGAAGCAAAGAAGCTGATCTTATGACAGTTGAGGTTAGTCACTAATTTTTTTTATAGTGTCGTTTCTATTTGTACTGGATTTCCTAGAAATTACAAGTTTTTTTTCACTATATAAAACAAATGTTTGGCCTTTTTTATTTTGCTGTGAGCTGTTGCAATATGTTTTTCTTAAAAACTTGGCCACTTCCATTAGACTAAGAATAAAGTCACTTATATACACTGAAGTTGTGAGTTTGAACCCCCTCGTGCTATGTACTTGACTCTAATCTTAAATTTTTTCCTCTTAAAGATTGGTGGTTTTCTCTGGGCACTACAGCTTCCTCCTCCACTAAAAACTGGTTCCACGATATAGCCCCAAAGTGGTGCTTAAAAGTGGCATTAAAACAACAACAATCAATCGATTGAATATAAACTACAAATTTAAGTCAAATCTGGACTGATCATTAGTGATCATGGGCAACAAATTTCTTTTTAGTTGTGTACAATTTTTTTCCTGTACCAATTCATAGATATTGGATTTTGTTATTTTTTCACATGTTTGGTGAAATTATTAATATTCTTATGCAATTCTTGTTGGAAAGTAGCAGTAATGAGTCACCATAACAAAGTTCAATTTTATAAATGTAAGGTTAATGTCCATTTAGATTTTTGACATTTGCAGTATTAAACAAAGAAATCCTACAAAGTGGAAAGGGATTAATATAAGTTGCAAAACTTAATTCCCAATCCACTATAAATAAATATGTTTAAACTAAACAAAGAAATCGTACTTCTTTAAAGTGGGATGGTAGCTCCTGATTTTTTTGCACTGTATAATTTAAAATAGTCAGTTTTGGGAAAGCTTTGAAATGGGGCATATATTGCATTCATAAGTACTTTCTACATTAATACTTAATGCTTTTTTTTTTCTTTTTTTACAGAATGTCCATCAGCCAAATTCTTGTTATTTTAAAAATGAGGCATGCGATTTAAAAGATGAACAAGTGAATGACAAAAAAGACGAAAAATCCTGAATTAAGATGCAGAAGATTATATTGTTTGATGAAATCCAAAATCCATTATTATGTGGTGTGATATGATATTAACTTTTATCATTTGTATAAAAAAAAAAAAGGCAAATGCGGGTTTGTGTCAATAAGACTGAACCCCTACTACACAAAAAATATATTTTTATCATGTATTTTATAGATATATAATTCAGTTCAAAACTATGTGATGATGAGAAATTTTACAATAACCTAGAAATAGGAAGTTTCCTCTATAATTATATGAGTGTTTAGATGGAACTCTCAAAATGATTTTGGAAACATTTTCAATATATTTAGAAAAAAGGAAATTTGAGAATTGATATTGTTTTTATTGTAAATTTTTTAAGGACAGATTAGGCTCATATTCCTACAAAAGTGCAAATATAAATATTTCAGTTGAGTAAAATTTATTCACTACTTAATTCACAGAAACTAAATACTTAATTAAACACTTATCAAATTATAGTGAAACTTCCTATTTCTAGGTAATTATATAATTTCTCATCATTATATAGTTGAAACTATGGATTTCGAGAGACTTTCATTATTTTCATCCAGCTTCCAAATTCACCCTTTAATTTCACATGAAGATATTAAATTCTATAAAGAATAAAAAGACTGATACCAAGTATACTTATTACATTTAAAACGTATAGTATGAAAATAGTGGATTCCAAAACATTGATATTATAATACAATACCTAATGTATCATGATTCATTATAAGCGTCTTTCTTCAGCTCCTTTTGAAAAAAAGGGGTTAATTCTTGTACATTTTTAGCTCACCCGACCTTTCGTGAGCTTTTCTCATCACTTGGCGTCCGTCGTCCTCGTCTGTTGACTTTTACAAAAATCTTCTCTCTGAAACTACTAAGCCAAATTTAACCAAACTTGACCACAATCATCACTAGGGTATCTAGTTTAAAAAAATGCCTGCCAAACAAAATGGCTGACACGGCTAAAAATAGAACACAGGGGTAAAATGCAGTTTTTGGCTAATATCTCTGAAACTAAAGCATTTAGAGCAAATCTGACATGGGGTAAAACTGTTGATCAGGTAAAGATCTATCCGCCCATCAATTTCAGACAAATCTGACAACTCGTTGTTGGGTTGCTGCCCTAAAATTCGAAATTTTAAGGAAATTTTGCAGTTTTTGGTTAATATCTTGAATACTATTATAGAAAGAGATAAACTGTAAACAGCAATAATGTTCAGCAAAGTAAGATCTACAAATAAGTCAACATGACCAAAATTGTCAGTCGACCCCTTAAGGAGTTATTATCCTTTATAGTCAATTTTTAGCCATTTTTCATCATTATTTGTAATCTTGTACAAAAATCTTCTTGGCTGAAACTACTGAGACAGATTATACCAAACTTGGCCATAATCATCATTAGGATATTTAATTTAAAAAATGTGTCCGATTACCCTGCCTTCCAACCAACATGGCCAACATGGGCTTAAATAGAACATGTAGTTTTTGGTTTATATATCTCTGTAACAAAAGCATTTAGAGCAAGTCTGACAGGTGGCAAAAAGGTTCAGCAGATTTAGATTCATCTGCCTTGAAATTTTCAGACAAATCCTTCAACCTGTTGTTGGGTTGCTTCCCCTGAGTTAATAATTTTATGAAAATTTTGCAGTTTTTTGTTATTATCTTGGATATCTTTAAAGTATCTAATAATATCCAATATCTAATACTATTAGTTATAATTTTTACCTTATTTTACATGATTTCCAAAGCATCAGTTAACAGGTGAGCGACACAGGCTCTTGAGAGCCTCAGTGTTTGTGTATATATTCTATTTTATTTCAGTGAAAGTTAACTCTTAATATGCACCTTTTAAAAAAGTATTGAATCAAAATTTATATCAGAACAAGGTATGAGGTCAATAGTTCAATAGTTCAAGTGTCATAAAATTTCAGGTCAATTTTGAAAGATTCTGAAATAGCAATAAGGTCTGTGTAAGGTGTGAAAGAGTCAAATAGTTTTCCATGTGTTCATATTTATTCAATGGTCTTTAACTACAATATAAGTTCATGTTATACAAGGCATTGTTTTGTTTATTTTAATATATTATCATTTTTTAAATAAATATTTTAATCTAAAAATTATTGTGTTATATAAAAAAAGAAGATGTGGTATGATTTCTAATGAGACAACTATCAACAAAAGACCAAAATGACACAGACATTAACAACTATAGGTCACCGTACGGCCTTCAACAATGAGCAAAGCCCATACCGCATAGTCAGCTATAAAAGGCCCGATAAGACAATGTAAAACAATTGAAACGAGAAAACTAACGGCCTTATTTATGTAAAAAAAATTAACGAAAAACAAATATGTAACACATAAACAAACGACAACCACTGAATTACAGGCTCCTGACTTGGGACAGGCACATACATAAATAATGTGGCGGGGTTAAACATGTTAGAGGGATCCCAACTGTTTACTATCTTTTACACTGGTACAGCACTTTTTTTATTTTTTTTTTCATTTATAAAAAAAAAAAAATTTATTACAAGAGTGGGGTATCATAGATTTCAGTTCAAACAAGAACCAAGCTAACAATTTATTTTTATAAATGAATATTTTCTAATTTTTCCTCCCCTGCCAAAATATACTTGATTTGACCAGACATTATTTTTCCAGCAAATGTGAATATGAATTTATAAATAATCACAATATTTTTCCCATTTTCATTTATGAAAACAAAATATTGTGTGAAACCTTCAGTGCCAGTCATTTAAAACATCTAACCTTGACCTCATTTTCATCTTTCAGGGGTCCTGTGTAGATTCTAATTACTATTTAAGGTCAATAGCATTTGTGGTACCAATTTTACTGCACCAGATGCATTTTGACAACAATTGTCTGTTTATCTATATTCGAGGCCAAAATATTTGGAAACTTAAAAGGACTTAACATATAAACAAAGCTAGACAAGAAATCAGATTCTTGCAAGAGGGAGATATATTTCTATATTTAGAACGATTTCTTGCAAGATTTCTTAAAAATTTAATAGCAAACTGTACTAAAAAATATCCATATTTTCATGTCAGTACCGAACTACTGGCAACTGAGCTGTTCGGAATGTAGCTGTAATCAAAAAATTCATACAGTCAGAAAGTCTGAAGTCCATAACCTTAAAGTTTGATCTCAAAGAATCTATACTGTTGCAGAGGATTTCCTTTTAGTATAAGCATAATGGTTGACTGCTGAAACGTGAGCAGTGTTAAAATATTTAAATATGGAATATGTTGTAATTGAACCCAAATTAAATTAAAACCTATACTGTTTGGACAATTAATCCATTCCCGTTAACCTGGCCAATCTTGATAATTCAGGTTAAAAGCAAAAATCAAATATAGTGTAAATATAAAGGTTTGAAAATGTGATATGATTACTAGGACAACTCTCCACCAGACAGATACAAAGCACAAAACACAATACACAAAGTACAGATCTGAGAATACTCAGTTATAGATTGCTAGTTCAAAGCCAATAACAACTAATAAAAAATCATGAATACGAGTTAAATAACATTCATCATATCAAAATAAAATGTATACCATTAAAGAATATTCAAAGATCTAATTGTGGTGTTGAAATGGTAACCTTTCTTCTACATATATAAGGTTTTTAAGGGGTCGATAAGTAAAACCAGATAGTATCTTGATCTATCTTAATTTCTGGTCTTGCTAAACAACATCACCCGACAAATAAGGATTTGCTATCCTGTTTGTAACAAGCTTTTTAACATGCAAACTTTCAAACCAAATCGTTTTATCTATTAAAGAATTAAGTAAAGGGTTTAAGCAATTTGTGATAACTGATTCCTTGACTAAAAATATACCAGTAATACCGTTATTACGTAAATTACTCTCATTGAAATCGAAAACGTCACTTCAGACACGTGCAAAGCAAACTCGGTGGGATATATGAACAGACGGTGGTGTTTAAAGGAAGATCTTCTTTGAATTTTTTAAAGTAAATTACTTTGGGTAAATTTCGGAAGTATACAAATATTCATCAGAATTTAATCAATTCAATAAAATCTAATTAAGACAGGTCTTTACTGAGTTTGGCTATAAAATGTGATTCATAACAGTACAGAAATAATTCCGCTATTAAAGGGGCGTAATTGGTGTTCATAGGAATACATACAACCTGTATAAAATTTATTTCCGAAATGTACATATATGATGCAAAGCATTTAAAGTTTCAAATATCTCATCACGCTTCTTTTAAGTATACCTACTAACCTAACATATTTACCTTTCTCATCAAAGAAGACGGTTTTATATGAGTTGTAATAATTAAGTAAATTTGCAATAACATTTAAAAGAATATTTATTCAAATAGTAAAACTTTCTTTGATAAGATGGTTTGGAAGAGCAGTATAAAGAGTTGAAGTGTGGTATTACAACTAATAGATTCTAATAGGCTCCTGAAAATGTTCTCATCCGTTTTAGTACAGCATTTGGGCTTTTGGTTTATAATGCTCTTCAACTCTGATTTGATTTGGGCTATCAATTGTTTTGAAATGGGTTAATGTATCCAGTATTGCCAAAGATATCTTTGAATTGTATTTACTAGCATAAAAGATAAGCTACAAAATGTAAATTAATAATTTGGAATGAAATATGGGTTCAGAATTCACATTAGATGGTGTTGGCTGTGTTAACAGAATAGACAATCAAAGTATTGAAGTACTGATCATCGGATGACCACAAGTTCTTGTGGATGGTCTAAAGCACTTGTCTCAGAAAAAAAATCACATATCTCTGAAACTGAGGTCAATGTACAGAGATAATTTTTTTTTGTGAGACAAGTTCTTGCGTGGATGATGAATAAATGACAGGAAATTCAACTTCACCGTAATAACTTATATTGTAGTGATACACTGATTTGTTGTTATATATTATATTTATATTTAAAGAACAGTTACATGTACATAGGATTTCCATCCATTTGTATATCGTTCTATTCTACTATTCTAATAATAGTGCAATGCTACTGTATGGATACGAGTAGGCATTCATATTTTCCCGCAAAACCATTTACAGAGTTACTGGTCCTTACCCGGTAATGTCGCAAAACGTTCTTTAAGGTATTCTTCCGCATGCTTTAAGACAATTTTTCGGTACGTGTGCATTGATATTATCAATGATCTTTTACTTATATATATATATCTAACTACAACACATTTTCATATTATTAATTTATATTGTAAACACAAATATTTTTATCACTATTCATTGAAGAGATGTATTTATATCAAACGATAAGGAATGTTATTTTGCACTCGTTTATGTGCGCGTATTCATGTTTATAGAACGGTTAAAAACCCAAAACTGATTTACATAATGGAAATCTAGGCGATAACAATACATCGGCATGACCTCAAGATTATCGCTATGTAAAAATTAACCAAAATTTGGTTTTAAAATGCGGTCCTTAAATATAAACAACAGAGAATAGTTGGCTCCTAACAATTAAAGAATACAGAAAAAAATAATACAAATATTTAAATACCAATTAAAGAATACATTTTCCCAACCGTATTAAAAGTATTAAAATATCACAGTGAATTTCTTCATATTGTTTAATAAACAAATGAATACCGTAATAAAATATATCTAGACCATGGTTTGTCAAGGCTTAACAATTCAGAAATTAAATCTGTTATAAAAAAATCGAGGATGTAATAAGGGTATTAACACTACAACAATAATGTATTTCAACTAGATAGGCATTTTTATCCGACTTCGAATCGCATTTGATATGAAATAACTAATTCCGGAATTCAAGACTAGAAAAATATTCTACAACGCGAATGACCGAAAAGCTGATGAGTTCATTTTCAGCGTTTTCAGTCACGAGTGTGAACTGTATTTTTTTTTACGAATTGGATGCAACGTTATCGACAAATTCTTCACAACATATGATTGAAAGTTGTTGAATGACTTCAGTAAAGTGAATGCAATTGCAAGATATATTTCAAATACGAAATTATCAGGTTGTATTTTTTTATTGAGAAATCAAGGTATCTAATGGCAAACATTGTTATGATTTTGTTTCCCTTCTTAGTCTCTTTACCGTACTCAAATTATATATTATTCACATTGTCCGTCAAACCGTTAGACTATTTGTCAATCCGTGTGTCCAACAAGTATTGTCGTCATACTTTTTTTTCAGGAATTACTTTATATTTGGGCAGCAGCTAAACAGTGATAATATGTATTGTACAAAAATGTGGACGAGTGTATGAGCACATTTTGTATCTATTCAGAGGCATTTTTTGATACGATAAAAAGGTTTAACTCGGGTTAGGGTGAAGATTGCCGCCTGTTAAACCGTTTAAAACCCGCTAAGATTGTATGCACATATTCTACGTCAGGAGCCAGTTCTTCATCGAATGCATTTTGTTGCTGTGGTTCAAAAGTGTTTCTCGTTGTTCGATCGTTTTTGTTTTTGTTTTTTAATATTGATTAGAATGTTGCATGAATGAAGAGTTTTTCTCACATGATTCCAGCATCACTGAAGAAAATATTCTATATTTGTCCAGCAGCTTGTCATTGATGAGTTGTAAGGTGAGTATGCATTGAGAACCGATCAGGCGTACTTTCTGTCCTTTTTCTTCGGCACTTTGAATTATTATGATTTATTTATGCTCAGTACCACAGTGCATGTATTCTTGTCTTTTTTGCATCCGATCTTTAAAAATTCATGTACAAATTTTATTCGATTTCTTAATAAACTTTTCATAAAAAATATTTTTTTCATTGTCATGCTTCGAACGATTATTGTAAGCATTCAGAATAACCTTTAGATTTTCAGTGCCTAACTTTTTCTTAAATCTTCGTTCTGTTAATCTCAAAGAATTGTATAACCCTTTGACAACCATTAGACTATTTAAATGGCAAATGTTATTTGGTGGTCATGTGTAAGCTGTTTATTAAAAACGAATGTGCCCTTAATACTTTTAAACAGTTCATTCTTAAATGAGTTGAAACGGAAATATTTAAAATACAAACATTAAATATATTGATATATATATATTGTCTTTAAGTTATGCAGACGTTTAATATTTACCCATGTCCACAATGGCTGATTGTCCTGTGTGGCTTTGTTTGTTGTATTTTTGGAACATCAATTCCTTATATATCAGGGATTATACATTTAGAAATATTAGAAAACTTTGATGTAACAGACGTGCAGGCAGCTTGGGCAGGATCAATATTCAACAGTATGCTATTGCTCAGTGGTAAGTTTAGTGGCTTTAGTTTGAATAAACCACTGGAGGTTAGTACCAGTTGAAAATGATGGGGTAGGTAAACATGAATCGTGATCTTTTTGTTAGCAACTATAGCTTATTTTAGGTAGTAGGCTGTCCTCGAAAATGATAAGCAACTCCTTTATTCAGAGGCCACATTGTATTATCCCGCCTTCCAGTTAAACATTTGCTATGGACTTCTCGGGATGTTTAAATATACCGCCATGAGTGGTTAGATCAAAACAATTTACAAATGTCATGGTTCCGGGCAAGTTGCATGCCCTCAGCCCGTAAAATATATGAGTCATTATCAAACAAACATGCAAAACTATGTTATTGGGTCTTTTTAAGTCACAGACATGAAAATATATCAAAATAACACTTGCATATGTTAGATATGAATGTTTTGTAATACACAATATACTGTTTACAGTATGAAATGTTATAAAAACATCATTAATGTTTTCTTAAACCCTTGAACATAGCAAGAATTAACTTATTATTACTATAAATCCTTTCAGACTTGAAATAGGACTATTATATCATTTGTTATTTTGATTTATCACTTTTTATTGCATTTTGATACATACAAACATTTTTAATGATTTTGAGAGGTGAATGTTGGTTTTGTAATAAAAATTTTCACCAAAAGGAAATGTAACATTTTTGTCGAGCCTGCAACTTTTGTTGCAGAAAGCTCGACATAGGGATAGTGATCCGGCGGCGGCGGCGGTGTTAGCTCACTTCTTAAAAGCTTTATATTTCAGAAGGTGGAAGACCTGGATGCTTCATACTTTGTATATAGATGCTTCATGTTATGAAGTTTCCGTCAGTCACATGTCCAATGTCCTTGACCTCATTTTCATGGTTCAGTGACCACTTGAAAAAAAAGTTCAAATTTTTTGTAATGTTGAATTCTCTCTTATCTTAAGTAATAGGATAACTATATTTGGTATGTGCGTACCTTGCAAGGTCCTCATGTCTGTCAGACAGTTTTCACTTGACCTCGACCTCATTTCATGGATCAGTGATCAAGGTTAAGTTTTGGTGGTCAAGTCCATATCTCAGATACTATAAGCAATAGGTCTAGTATATTCGGTGTATGGAAGGACTGTAAGGTGTACTTGTCCAACTGGCAGGTGTCATCTGACCTTGACCTCATTTTCATGGTTCAGTGGTTATAGTTAAATTTTTGTGTTTTGGTCTGTTTTTCCCATACTATATGCAATAGGTCTACTATATTTGTTGTATGGAATGATGGTAAGGTGTTCATGTCTAGCGGGCAGATGTCATCTGACCTTGACCTCATTTTCATGGTTCAGTGGTCAAAGTTAAGTTTTTGAGTTTTGGTCTTTTTATCTAATACTGTATGCCATAGGTCAACTATATTTTGTGTATGGAAATATTTTATGATCTTTATGTCAGTCGCGCAGGTTTTATTTGACGGTGACCTCATTTTCACGGTTCATTACACAGTGTTAAGTTTTTGTGTTTTGGTGTATTTTTCTTAAACTATAAGTAATGGATCAACTATATATGTTGTATAGAAGCATTGTTAGCTGTACATGTCTGCCTGGCATGGTTCATCTGACCTTGACCTCATTTTCAAGGTTCATTGGTCTTTGTTTAGTTATCTTGGTTAATGTTAAGTTTATGAGACAGTTGTAATAAAACTAAGCTTTATACTTAGGACTATCAACATAATATCAATGATTAGTATAGAAGGCGAGACATTTCAGCGTGTGCACTCTTGTTTAAGTCAATGGTGTTACCAAAGGACAAATTGGTAGGATAAGAGTTATCTTTCGCAAGATTTGGGCATTTACAACAGTTATACCCTTAGCAATGTTACCTGTCAGCATGTTATGCAAAAGAAAACAAACAATTATGATGAAGATTTAGTGACAAAATCGTAAAAGTAAGTAAAGGTTATATCGTAATTGGAAATAGTGTCCATGGCGTACCCTTTATAAAAATCATTTTTTGAAAACATTACCTTAACTTTGAATAATGAAATATATTGATTATAAAAACATGCACCAGTAAAAACATATAGAATAGGGGAATGGAGCACTTATTTCGTAACTGAATCTTAAAATACACCTTAAATCATTGGTGTAACTGCCAATGGTGAGACCATTTTGATAAAATAACACCATTGACCAGTTTAGTAACACCACTGAATATATCATGACAATCAGCATTGTTTTGTGTTTCTTTCATGTTTAACAAGCTAAACATCATACTATTTATGAAAAACAATACTTATTTAACAATGTTTTAACAATATCATGTATTACATATACACAGTTTTCACAAACTGATGTATGCTGGTAACACCAATGACACTATTTAGTAACGCTATTGACATTTTTAGTAATGGATGTTATGTTATATAATTTGATATGTTTTAGCCTAAGAGTTATTTTTTCATCTTTTTCTTTTTCTCGATGATCTTGGCTTTGTGTTCAGTACTTGATAAAGGTTAAATTTGAAATGTGATGTCATTGGTAATACTTTTGTGTCATTGGAGTTACTGAAGGGTCAGTGGTGTTACTATATAAAAATGTGACATTTTTTTTTATCTTTATTCATAAATGAAAGTTTTTTTATAAGTCGTGTACGAAGGATTAGGTATATAATTATCATTTAATCTTATAAAATTCACATATATTCAGTTTAAGTGTATTTTTTAGTATTTACAACGGCCATAATTAGGACAGCCAACTTTTTTACGACAATGGATTCTGAAATTTATGTTTAAATAGAGTGCACAGCTATATGAATAATGTCAATCAGTTGTAATTTAAACCTAAACAACAAATAGGAACAGTTGTTTGATGTAAAACAATAATATTTAGTACTTAAATGTATGCTTTAAATTGGTAACACCATTGACACGATTCTTTCAAAGGATTACCTAAAATTGTAAAAATTGAAGAAACTCTTAATTTTTCCCATTGCATATTTCTGAATATTGTTGCTACCATACTATAGAATAGCGGGACACATTCAAAAGTTTTAAACAATGACATCATTTTTCAAAATATTACCTCGTCGAAATTTGCACTTTTTTTTTATAATGACCCACATGCCCACTACTTTATGAGGCGAATATGAGGGTCTAGATGGACCCATTCATTGCTGTATTCTTCATTCCGTATGTTTTTTCTTCTCATATTCTTTCTATTTTGGTCCATCATTGTCAATTATTTATATTATATAAGAATCCATCATTCTCTTTTTTCAATTTTTTGTTTGGCCTACTTTTCTATGTTCATTATTTTTGGCTCATTTTTTCTGATGTTGTCAGTGGACTTTTATCAAACTACAATTAATAATAAAAATGCCAAGACGGTCTGATTTGTTTTACATTCTTGTAACTCATAATCATTTTCATGGTACAGTGAAACCTGACTAGACCGAATCCCGATTAAACCGAAAACCTGTATAAACTAAACATGTTCGTAAGCACCGTCATATCAAATTATGTCCGTTGTGAACCTGATAAAACCGAACAAAATTTTAAGTCCCGTTGAAGAGGTTCGGTTTAAACAGGTTTAACTGTATTTCATTTTTGTCGAGCCTTCGACTTTAGTCGAAAAAGCGAGACTAAGCGATCCTATATTCCGTCGTCGTCGGTGTCGTCCACAAATATTCACTCTGTGGTTAAAGTTTTTGAAATTTTAATTACTTTCTTAAACTATACCGGATTTCTACCAAACTTAGACAGAAGCTTGTTTATGATCATAAGATAGTATTCAGAAGTAAATTTGGTAAAAATAAAATTCCATTTTTTCCATATTTTACTTATAAATGGACTTAGTTTTTCTGCGAGTAAACATTACATTCACTCTGTGGTAAAAGTTTTTAAAATTTTAATAACTTTCTTAAACTATCCAGGGTTTGTACCAAACTTGGACAGAAGCTTGTTTATGATCATAAGATAGTATCCAGAAGTAAATTTTGAATTTTGTTTTTAATAATTTTTCCGTATTTTACTTTTAAATGGACATAGATTTTCTGCCAGGAAACAACACACTTACTCTGTGGTTAAATTTTCAAAAATTTTAATAACTTTCTTATACTATTTTTAATTTGTACCAAACTTGGACAGAAGCTTGTTTATGATCAAAAGCTAGTAAATTTTGTTGATAATTTGTACCTGTGTATCTGTATTTTACTTATAAATGGACTTAGTTTTTCTTCCAGTTAACATGACATACAGTCTGCAGTTAAAGGTTTTAAAACATTTATTAGATTCATACTTGGACAGAAGCTTTTTACAGTCAAAAGATAGTATCAAGAGGAATATTTTTATTGATTTTTTTCCTCATTAGATCACCTGGCCTACAGGGCCAAGTGAGCTTTACTCATCACTTGGAGTCCGTTGTCGTCTGTTAATTTTTACAAAAATCTTTTCCTCGGAAACTACTTGGCCAAATTTAACCATACTTGGCCACTATCATCATTGGGGTATCTAGTTTGCAAAATGTGTCCGGTGACCCGGCCAACCAACCAAGATGGCCGCCATGACTAAAAATAGAACATAGGGGTAAAATGTAGGTTTTGGCTTATATCTCTGAAACCAAAGCATTTAGAGCAAATCTGACATGTATATATTTGTTTATCAAGTCAAGATCTAGCAACCCAGAAATTTTCAGATGAATTGGACAACCGGTTGTGAGGTTGCTGCCCCTGAATTGGTAATTGTAAGGAAATTTTGCCGTTTTCGGTTATTATCTTGAATACTATTATAGATAGAGATAAACTGTAAACAGCAATAATGTTCATCAAAGTAAGATCTACAAAAAAGTCAACATGACCAAAATTTCAGTTGACCTCTTAAGGAGTTATTGCCCTTTATAGTCAATTTTTAACCATTCAAAATTTTTAGTATTCTTTTAAAATAATCTTCTCCTCTGAAACTACTTGGCCAAATTTTACCAAACTTAGCCACAATCATCATTGGGGTAACTAGTTAAAAAAAGTGTGTGGCGTGACCTGGCCAACCAACAAAGATGGCCGCCATTGATAAAAATAGAACATAGGGGTAAAATGAAGATTTTGGCTTATATCTCTGAAACCAAAGCATTAAGAGCAAATCTGACAAGGGAAAAAATTGTTTATCAGATCAAGATCAATAATGTTCAGCAAAATAAGATCTACAAATAAATCAACATGACTAAAATGGTCAGTTGACATTTTTGTAAGTTTTTACAAAATACTTTTCTCTGGCACTAAAGGGCCAAATTTATTACAGATAGAGAAAATTGTAAGTAGCAAGAATGTTCAGTTAAGTAAGATCTACAAACACATCACCATCACCAAAACACAATTTTTTCATGAATCCATCTGTGTCCTTTGTTTAATATGCACATATACCAAGGTGAGCGACAGAGGCACTTAAGAGCCTTTAGTTTTTGTTGAGCAAGCGATTTACAACAGAAGCAGGCGAGACACTGGGTTCCGCGGAACCCTTATGAATTATTATGTTTGCAATCATTTTGCCATGGGTTACCAATGTTATTTTTTTTCCCATCAGTCCCCTAGGGTATCATCAGCTCAGAAGTCAGTATTTCGGTACTGACATGATTTAACAAACCTTTCTAAAACTGTTCGTTTATAAATTTTGAAAATATTAAGAAACTATAAGGTTTCAACTCCCTCAGGCAAAGATGGCTTTAGATGAATTTGGCTATTTATTTTATGTATTTATAGCTCACCTGGCCCAAAGGCCTTAGTAATTTTAAGGACATTTTTGCAATTTTTGGTAATTATCTTGAATACTATTATAGATAGAGATAAACGGTAAACAGCAATAATGTTCATCAAAGTAAGATCTACAAAAAAGTCAACATGACCAAAATTTCAGTTGACCTCTTAAGGAGTTATTGCCCTTTATAGTCAATTTTTAACCAATCAAAATTTTCAGTATTCTTTTAAAAAAATCTTCTCCTCTGAAACTACTTGGCCAAATTTAACCAAACTTAGCCACAATCATCATTGGGGTAACTAGTTTAAAAAAAATGTGTGGCGTGACCCGTCCAACCAACCAAGATGGCCGCCATTGCTAAAAATAGAACATAGGGGTAAAATGAAGATTTTGGCTTATATCTCTGAACCCAAAGCATTTAGAGCAAATCTGACATGGGGGTAAAATTGTCTATTAGGTCAAAATCTACCTGCCCTGAAATTTTCAGACAAATCAGACAACCAGTTGTTGGGTTGCTGCCCCTGAATTGGTAATTTTAAGGAAATTTTGCCGTTTTCGGTTATTATCTTGAATACTATTATAGATAGAGATAAACTGTAAACAGCAATAATGTTCATCAAAGTAAGATCTACAAAAAAGTCAACATGACCAAAATTTCAGTTGACCTCTTAAGGAGTTATTGCCCTTTATAGTCAATTTTTAACCATTCAAAATTTTTAGTATTCTTTTAAAATAATCTTCTCCTCTGAAACTACTTGGCCAAATTTTACCAAACTTAGCCACAATCATCATTGGGGTAACTAGTTTAAAAAAAGTGTGTGGCGTGACCTGGCCAACCAACAAAGATGGCCGCCATTGATAAAAATAGAACATAGGGGTAAAATGAAGATTTTGGCTTATATCTCTGAAACCAAAGCATTAAGAGCAAATCTGACAAGGGATAAAATTGTTTATCAGATCAAGATCTATTTTCCCTAAAATTTTCAGACAAATCAGACAACCCCTTGTTGGGTTTCTGCCCCCAAATTAGTAATTTTAAATAAAATTTTGCAGTTTTTGGTTATTATCTTGAATATCATTATAGATAGAGATAAACTGTAAACCGTCTTCCAACTAAGCCCTTCAGAGTGAAAATTTCATATCTTCTCTCAATTATAAAATGGTTAAGTAGAGATATAAATATGTCATCCACTACTGATTAGGGGACAGATGATATAACATAAAACAGATGTTTAAAACAAAAACTGAGTGTGTAAATTTTTGATAAACCCTCAAGAAATTACAAAAGTAAAAAGTAAATATTCTGATTTAGTTTTACATGTACCTCATCAGATATTAAAAACAAGAAGCACAAGTTTTAAATAATGTATTATTTTTCATAGTTTTATATGTTATATTTAAGCTTTGAATCTTTAATATGGTAAATTTCGGTAAATTTCAACAGCCTAATTAAGTTCATTACATATACATTAATTTGTTGTTACTAAAATACTATGAGAGCTCAACCACACCCTCTTATTGCATGTATTGATAGATTGTCAAAATATGTTAAGAAGAAAAAAAAAAGAAAAGAATATAAGAAGAACAATTAGGTCTTTTTCATCTAGGGGATAGATCCCGTTGATACTAAATGATACCTCAATATTTTTATGGTAGGGTTGTGCCATTCTGGCCTAAAAAATGTACCAATTTTAATATACATGTAACATAACGTTCAGCACCTATAGTCAGGAGCAGATCCAGAACTTTTTGTAAAGGGGGTGCTGACTGACCTAATAGGGGGCCGCTCTAGTCACCAGTGATTCCCTAAATAATCAACCAATTTTTTCCCATGAAAAAAGGAGGGGAGGCATTTGGAACTTATTTTGAAGGTGAACTTTCATAATAATTCATATATTAGTTTAATTTAGTATAATAACATTGACTATTTATAATTTAAGATTCTAAATAGCATATTCATATATGAAATGAAGATCATACATACCCCAAATCAATATATAGTTATCAAACGTAAATGCATTTTATATAGTGTGTTATAAAAAGGAGGGTCATTTTTATATAAAACCTCTCAAAAAGGGGGAGGCAGTGCTGTGTATTTACTATTAATCCATTTATGCAACAATTACCACTTGTGGATCAGGATGAAATAACATGTGCTTCCTGTCATCTAACAAATTTTAATTGGAGTGACAGTTTAATTTAAAATTATGGTGTTTTTTTAAGTGGTGCAAATGATAGGCCCAACATCATTTTGATGTGATTTCTTGGGCTTAGTTGCAAGACTGTAAACAGCAATAATTTTCAGCAAAGAAAGATCTACAATTAAGTCAAACATGACCAAAATTTTCAAATGACCCCTTAAGGAGTTATTGCCCTTTATAGTCAATTTTTAACAATTTTCATAAATTTTGAAATTTTTTGTAAAATATTTTCCACTGTAATTACTGGGCCAAGTTCATTATAGATATAGATAATTGTAGCAACAAGAATGGTCAGTAAAGTAAGATCTACAAACACATCACCATCACCAAAAAACAATTTGTCATGAATTTATCTGTGTCCATTGTTTGATATGCACATAGACCAATGTGAGCGACACAGGCTCTTGAGAGCCTCTAGTTGACATATAGCTCTTCAACGGTTTCGGTACTTACACATCTTCGGATTTCAAGTGTTTGGCATTGAGCGTTCCTGATGAAGGTAAATCCAGAAAAGCGCTTCGGACGCATGAAATTATTAAACGTGTTTCAAATTGAATTTTAACTCAAGTCTGAAACAACTGGAGTGGAATTTTGCCATGGGTTACCAATGCTATCTTTTCTCCATCTTTAAAACACCTGTCTTGGATGCCGTTTTATCAGGCGCGTAGCTTCGTTTACGTCAAAACGCCCGGGCGTACACTTGGATTTTGATAAAATAAAAATAATCTCAATAAATCAAAAAGATCTGATTTGAAAGCTTGTAAATCTTTTTTCAATAGCTTGTAATTGCGAATAAAAGTGATGGAATTTACTTTCGATCAAATGGTACTGTATTATATAATTGTTAATTTTCTGTCAGTCAAAGTCTGAATCTAGTTGGCATTCTTTTTACTTTCCTTTTGTTTAAAGCAATTCATAATCCTGAGCTGAGATTCTAATATGAGCTTTGATTTTAGCCGAGCCTGTGACATTTTTTGTCGCGAAAGCAAGAAATAGCGATCCTAGTTTTCGTCGGGGGTTTCAACATTTAGGTTTAGTATGGTTAAATTTTTTTTAATATCAATTATGTTGTCAAACCTTCGTGAAATTTTACGAAAGTTGGACAAGCTTTTTATTCTCAAAAGAGTATCCAGAGCATAGGGATGAATTCATATATTTAATTCCCCCTCATTTTACTGATAAAAGAATTTTTTTTTTGCAGTTTTAATACAAGTAGATACTGTCTGTGGTAAAAGTTTGTTACACTTCAATTATTTTGTCAAACCTTTATCGAATTTTATGAATCTTTGGCAAAAGCTGTTTTGTCATTAATTCAAATTCAGATTCAAATATTGATTGCCATATAACTTTATACATTAAGTTTGTGACAAACAAAATAAGTAAACAAATTAATGTATGAAGAAAAATTTTAAGAATATATATGTTTTTTTCCATTGACATACGGACTTATCTTTTAACAATTAACAGACGGTCTAACTGTGATTATTATATTTTACATGATAAATTTGAAATAATTTTTCCGATATTGTCATATTCCATCTCAAGAAAAAAATCTACAGAAAATGTTCAATTATTCAAACTCCTGTAATGGACTGATAAATGGATTCAATTTTCGCTGGGAAGCTGTAATCCAGGCGAACACCACAGTCCCAAGGAACCCTTTACGAATTTTCATAATGCACCTAAACATCTATGCAAATTAATCACTTCATATCCATTAACGTCATTTGCACATAAAGGGGTTTTGTTACAGTTACTGCTTTGCCCTACGGTTCCTTATTAACATATTTTAAAGTAACTGGTTTGGATATTTTCTCTAACACCAATGACCATTCTAAATCAACACAAAACATAAAAGATTCAAAAGATAGTATGTCCAACTTGCTATTGATTACTGTTTAATGTCAGAAAAGGGCTTCCCCACAAACCCACTACTAGTAGATGTTAGAACTTGGATTCGATTGGGGCCCTCATACTTCTCGCCGAGATTAGGGCGTACACTCAAAAATAGCCTAGCTACGCCACTGTTTATTTGGCCAAATACTTTCCTTAAATATATCTATTATCAGTAATGTAAAACTTGGTATATATGGCAGTTCATTCAATCTTTGTTTTGTTTTTAAATCTCATGCATAAAAGGGATATTCTCCATCAGGATAGTATTAACCTCCCAAATTTAAACATTTGGATATAGTTTAAACCGTCCAATCATTCATTGTTTGAATAAAATTACTGGTGGAAGTGATCAGAATTAGGAAGTCCAGAAATTATATGCTGATGATTAACAATATTTGGTTTCAGCTTAGATAAATGAAAATCATCGGGCTTTCAAATCAAACTTACTTTGTATTTCCCTTCTCGCTACCTTTTTATTTTTAATTACGCTCTATATATCAAATTTTAAATTAATGAGAAATGTGCAATGAGTAATTATGTAGCTGAAGGTAACTGCGTGCAATAACACTATACACAAGTCAGCAACACAATTATACAAGGTAAAATACAATTTCCATAAGCAATGGAATAAGGTACGTGGTACCAACACAAAACATTGCAAGATTGGTCTAGTATCTATATAGTGTTGATTTCCTATCAAAATCATTGATTTAAACCGAAATGTTTTATTTGCAATATTTTGTTCACCCAAAATTCCCCAAACCCATATTGAAACTGATGGGTTGAAACATGAACATTGTCTCATTAAAATGTTAAGTGCAGACATTTTATACTTAATTATCAAATTCAATTGTTTTTTCGTTATCAATTTCTTCCACATAAATTTTACCTATGTGTTCATTTTCTCGTGTTCTAATTGTAATATGCTTTTAATCGGATTAATTCTCTTTGCAAATATTGGTTGAATAATTCAACAGTATATTTCAGTACATATAATGTTACTATGAGACGAATTTAAAGAAATCAATTACTGACTGATTTTTTTCATACCAAGTTATTTTATATATTAATAATTTTTAAGTTTTATACTTTATTTTATATTTTGTTGCGTTTTGTCTTTTTAAAGTATAGTTTTGTATTAATGTTTCCTATTAATATGTAATGTCCTTTATTTAGTTTTTGCAGGGTCCCATAACTTCGTACCTTTAAAATAATGTATGTTATATTTTCAAGAATTCCACAATGTATAAATGTAGCTTTAGATATATCGGTTTTTATTACACTTATATTTATTTTACAGTTACCTGAAACTATTTCTGGTTCGTTGCTGTTCGTAGTAATTGTCACACAATCGCGATCTCCTCACTAGTTAAAATTTAAATCTGTTCTCGAGTATAATTTATCATCAATATTTTAAAGCAATTAAAAAGGGAATGCAAGGAACTATTTCTTTTTCTATAAATGCGACACTAAAACGGAAGACGAATTTTTCTTAAATTGGAAAAGAGAGGTATTTCGGATCATGACCACAATGTAATAACTCTGTTTCCCCTGTTTTTTTTTTTTGTTTTTTTTTTTTTTTTATCATATTTTAATCAGATTGTAGTCATATTGTCCGGTAGTCTATTTGTCCATCCTTTTGTCCAACAAGTATTGTTGTCATTATTTTCACATGTAATACTGACCAGAATGATTTATTTAAGGGAAGCAACTAAACAGTGATAAGATTACACGTAAAATGTGCATGAGTGTATGAGCACTTTATAAAACAGATAATTCGTATCAAAATTTTTCGATATGTTAAATAAATTTAAATATTTTTAGCACATATTTCTTAAACACTAGTTAGCAAAATTGCTTCATGTTTGATCAGCTGTTCAGAAATGCTTCCTGATCTTTTTCATCTATACTTTGAATAATACAAGTGGTGTATGCCAGTATGACGACGCATGTATTCTTGTTTTTTTATTACGATGTTTTGAATTACACATTTTACTATATTCATGATGTCCTGAAAAAAAGTATCATATAACGTCATTGCTTTCATTGTCATGCTTTTAACGACTGTTTTCAGCATTTATAATTATATTTAAATTAACAGGTATCACAGGTTGAAATGTATCCCCTGTTTTACAAAAAATTGTAACTTGAGAAACAACTGAGGAATGTATCCTACCTACTTCCGTGATTACTTAAATTTTAGTTCAACTGATTCCAATATCTTCGTTTCGTAAATCTAAAAGAAATCAAAAGTATAAAATAAATAACTATTTGTTGACACGATTAATCATAAATAAACTGTTTGTTCTAATAATGGTCACATCATGAAAAAACACATTCTAATTTACAAACAATGTATTTTTCAAGGATGTGATACAACTTGGAATATAGACTTCATAATGTTTTTTTAATGTATCAAAATCTGTTGTCAGTACTCAAACAAAAGACTTTTCTCGGTGCCACTCTTCATTCCAATGATGACTGCTACATACCATTTTAAGACAGAAACTATATAATACTATTTAAATAACCAGACACAAGTTGTTTCCTTTTCCTTTTTCCTTTTTCGATATTCAAATTTTGAAAAATATTACAAGTTCTGGTATTTAAATAACGAATATAACTTGGTGGTCCTTAAATACAGTTGTTGAGTATGTCATCAGCTAGTACTTCATGTGTAGGTTATAAATTTAGAACGAATATATCAACAGTTCATACTTCAGTGAGTTAAAGAAGAAATGTTTAAAGTATAAAGATCATTATGATATGATGTCATTTCTTTTGCATTAGGATATACAGATGTTTAATATCTACCCCTCCCCGAAATGGCTTGTTGTTCTAAGTGGATTTTGTTGCTGTTTTCTTGGAGCATCGATTCCTTACATATCAGGGATTATACATTTAGAAATATTAGAAAACTTTGACATAACAGACGTACAGGCATCTTGGGCAGGATCAATATTCAACAGTATAGCAATGTTCAGTTGTAAGTTAAAGTATGAGCGATTTGTTTTAGTTTAAACTAATAATAAATTGCATGGAGGCTAGTTCAAGTTGAAAATTAATCACGAGAGATATGTATTATGAATAATGACTTTTTTTTTTTTTAGCAAGGGTATGGAAATATAGCTACTTTTAAGTAGTAAACAGTTTTCGAAAATGACTCCTTTTCTATCTAAAAGTCACATTGAATCATCCTTTTTTGGTCCCTCAAGAAAATGTGTACTAGTTCAATAAAAATGGACAACGCCACACCAAACTCCAAAACATATAAATGAGCTGAAATTGAAAAAAAAACACACAAGACTAACAAAGGCCAGCAGTTCCTAACTTATAACAGGTGAAAACATGCGGTTGTGTTTAAACATGCTTTGTGCTTTGTGAGATCTTACCCCCCCCCCCCCCCCCCCCCCCGTTTAGACCTCTGTCCAATACAGAATAAACAAACACATAGCAATACCCACAGTAAAACTCAGTTTGAAAGAAGTATGAGTCCGATGTCAGAATAGGTAACATAGAAACTAAGCACAATGACAATAATACATAAATTAATAAGGGACTTCTAGCATGCCAGCGTCAGACATCGATTAGAATGATTGACAGATTATGTCTTCGTCATATTCAAATCAAACACAGTACCTCCCGTTGGGATTTATAGTATCATACCATGTTGAAATATAGATGTGAAACATAATCCGTATCATGCCAACAACTGGTTTAAGAATAAATGTGTTAATTACCAATGCAAAGACCCTATGAATGAATCAACATTGATACGAAATATGTTGTTTTGTGGTCCTTAACTTTTGTTGTTGAGTATATCATAAAGTATTACTGCGTGTGTAGGTTGTTAATTTAAACCGAATGTTTTCTTAATGAAAACAGTTCATACTTCAGTGAGTTAAAGAAGACATGTTTAAAACATAAAGATCAATGTGATATAAGTTATTTCTTTTGCATTAAATTATGCAGAAGTTTAATATTTACCACTCTCTACAATGGTTGATTGTCCCATGTGGATTTTGTTGCTGTTTTCTTGGAGCATCGATTCCTTACATATCAGGGATTATACATTTAGAAATAATAGAAAATTTTGATATAACAGACGTACAGGCAGCATGGGCAGGATCATTATTCAACAGTATGTTAATGCTCAGCTGTAAGTTATAAATGAAGCATGTGTGATTTGTTATAGTAGAAAAAAATCACTGGAGTTTAGTACAATATGAAAATTAAGCATGAGAGGTAGGTAAGCATGAATCATGACCTCTTTGTCAGCATGGGCACAAAAATATTTCTACTTTTAAGTAAAAGAGTTTTATTTAAAGCCCACAAAACAGACAGATGTGGAGAAACTTCGTTGCTGCCCCACACGCCAATGGGCGTAATGGGCAGTAAGTAAGTAAGTAAGTCAAATTGAATCCCTTTTGGCAGTTAAACAGTTCCGATGGACTGTAAGGGATGTCATTCTTATCAGCATGCAGGAGATGTTTGTTACTGGACTGAAAATTAAAATTCGGAGTGTTTCTTTTTTCTTTAACGTTATCTCTATTTTTCTTTTTTCTCTCTTTCTTTCTATAATATGTTTCATTTTCCGCTTTTAAGTTTTTCTTGTCCATGTTTTTGTTCTATAGTTTTTTTATACTACTTTTTTTTTCTTGTACGTAAAATTGAGAATGGAAACTGAGACTTTGTCAAAGAGACAATAACCAAGGAGCAGATATCATATAAAGGCCACCAATGGGTCTTAAACGCAGCGAAAAGAAATCCCGCAACAGTAAGCGAGTTTCAGCTGGCCCCTTAACAAAAATTTGTACAAGTTAAGCAAAAATGGATGTCCCACTAATCTCCGAAACATATCAATGAACCAAAATAGAAATAATAAAACAAATATGACTTACACAGACCAGAGGGTTTCGACTTGGGGAGGCGTAAAAATGCTGCAATGTTAAACATGTTTTGTGAGATCTCAAGCCTCCCCATATACATCGAGCTAATGTAAAACTCATTTTAAAATGAGTCCACGTCCGATGTTATTATAGGTAACAGATGAAACTAAATGACAATAATACACATACATTAACAAAGGACTAATAGCAGAATTTATCCAAGGGCTTGTACAGAAAGGAGAAAATAAATTAGCCCAGTCTTTTAATTTCACCTTTCGGTATATTGATGATGTACTGTCTCTTAATAATAATAGATTCAGTGATCACATACATTTAATATATCCAAGTGAACTTGAAATTAAAGATACTACCGACACAGATAAATCTGCTTCATAGTTAGACCTTTTTCTCGAAATGACTACTGATGGTAGGTTGAATACCAAAATTTATGACAAACGTGATGATTTTAATTTTCCAATAGTCAACTTTCCATTTCTGTGTAGCAACATCCCAGCGGCACCAGTATATGGGTCTCAAGTGACACGTTACTCTAGAGCTAGCTCAAAGTACGTTGATTTTGTTGAACGAGGAATACTGCTTTCTCAAAAGTTGCTAAGACAGGGCTATGAACCAATCAAATTAAGGTCATCACTCAAGAAATTTTACGGTCACCATCATGAGCTGATTAGCCATTATGACAAAAATGTGTCAGAAATCATGTCTGATATTCTTCCTCAGTCATAAGAATCTTCCATCATTACCGAACTGAACAAAGAAATAACACGACTGGTGCCGTATACGGTGCAGGAAATGCTTACCCTTCCGGAGCACCTGATTTCACTCCCGGTTTTTAGTGGAGTTCGTGTTGTTTCTTAATTATCATTTATAACTGTTGATGTAAATTTCCTTTGGTTTTGGGAGTTTTTGTTTACTCCTTGGTTTTGATTGTTATTGTCTTACTGATCACGTGAGCTCAATACCTCAATTAAACTGACAGAAAGGTTATGTCTTCATCAAATGAAAATTAGGCAGTCCCTACCGTTAGAGCTTAAGTTTCATACCATCATAAATTATAAACCGTAGCATGCCAACAACTGGTTTTAGAATAAATGTGTTTATTTCAATGCAAAGATACTTGGGGTGAAACCATATGAATTCAAAACAAGGTTATTTGTAATGAGCTGACAACAGTATTGTAATAACTATATTCCTTCTGAACAAGTCTGCATACAGCTTTTGTTAGCTTTTGAGTTGAATGACGACATGCATTTAATTGCTTTGTATAAATATTACCATGAACGATTAAATGTGAAATTATGAAGATGTCTGCACGATGATTTATTTTGTAAATGTGTTGACAAGTTTGTGATATCGATAACCCTGGTGTTATAATTGTTCAGTACTGCAATTATGACAATGCTTTCTTTCATTGAAGTAAAATACGTTGCTATATAAACGAGCAAATCAAACAAGTTGAGATAGGATTGTGACAAGGAAACTTCACTATCGACATAAATGGAAAATTAACAATAGGAAATGAAAAATCATCTGTTTTATCGTAAATCTTGATATGAGGCGTTAAATATAATAAAGATATCAAGATTCATGAAAGAGCAGTGCGCATTGTTCGTATTAGATTCTGCTTCTGCCACTTCTTCTTTTCTACAACTTCTGCTTTTCTTTCGTTAAATACATGTAGATATAGGTTTTTTTAGTTTGTCAACCTCATTTAGATTTTGATACGTTTCATCTTTCATTCTTATTTATGTTCCCAGTTTTAACCTCTTTTTCTTTTAACCTGAGTTTCTTTGAAATATTTTTTGTAAAGTCCTTTATTTAAGTTTTTGTTAGGTCCAATAACTACTTTTTATCTTTAAATTTATTTATGTTATGCTTCTACGAATTCCAGAATGTTTAAATGTATTTATAAATAAGTCAGTTTTTATTACAATTGTTCATTTTCCGATAACCCGGATCTTTATTGGATAACATACGGTAAAACATTCAACTACATACAATTATCTTATTTAGCCATTGACAAGAAGGATAACATATACAGTATAATACAATTCATGCAATACTTTATACTTATAGTATAGTGTTACATATATTAGGACAGTATAAATCTACAATATTGATTTTGTTTTTCATATTATTTAACAAACAATTAATTACTAATATAAAAAAATCTTGGGATCAAAAGCCTTAAAGAACAGAAATAACATATGTTATAAAACATTTTTAGAATGTAGTAAAAGTATTAACAGATAATATGTTTAGACTAGATATGAATGTTTATCCGGCTTTGAAATCGAATTAAGTATGGAATAACTAATTCAGGAATTGAAATACTAGTATAGAAAAAAGTTCAACAGAAAAAGGACATTCATTCACGAATGTGTGTGATGCATTAGTTCATTTCCAGTGCTGTTTAGTCACGAGTTGACATTTTTCAATGTCTGAATTCCTGGATTAGCTATTCTTTTATTTGCATTGACCTTGGACGATTTTTAGGAAGTACATATAATATAAATCAAAGGTAAATGTTATTTGGTTGTTCTTAACTAGTGTGGTTGAGTTAGAGTATAATATAGAGTAGTACTTCGTGTGTAGGTTATTGATTTAAAACGAATGTGTCCTTGATAATAACTGCGAGTTAAAGAATTGTAAAGATTATTATCACGTAATATTATTTCTTTTGAATTAAGTTATGCAGAAGTTTGATATTTACCACCCTCAACAATGGTTGATTGTCCTATTTGGATTTGTTTGCTGTTTTCTTGGAACATCGATTACTTATAAATCAGGGATTATACATTTAGAAATAATAGAAAACTTTGATGTAACAGACGTACAGGCAACTTGGGTAGGATCAATATTCAACAGTATGCTTTTGCTCAGTTGTAAGTTAATAAATAAAGCATCCGGTGATTGGTTCTAGTTATAATAAATCATTGGAGGTTAGTAAAATTTGAAAATACACCCGAGAGGTAGAAAAACATGACCTCTATGTAAGAGTACAGAAATATAGCTACTTTTAAATTATAGACTATTTTTAATATTGAAGGCTTTTTTCTATTCTTGTCATCGCTTTCAGATTCTTGAGAAACATTTTGTTCTTCTGCTTAAATTAGAATAACGCTATATCAACCTTCATCAGGAACATATTGTTACGTATTTTTCTCTTTATGTCGGTTTAAAGTTTAATAAGGATTCAAATTGAATATAATTGAACATCAGGAGTCGAGTTTTTGTGTAAGTTGACCATGTTATCTTTTTTGTGTTTAAAATATCTGAATGTCATTTTAATCGGTCAAATATATACTTATATACCTATTATATGTATTGAAAAAATTGATACATTAAATACTTAGTGTATACAAATTATTACAATATCATTTATTTTATTTAAAAATGTTATGCATGAAAGAGATACTTATATCAGTAAAGAGCTTCCGAATTTAAAAATCATAATATTGTTAAATCGACATACCAACAATTAAATATCGGATTTAAATTACTTGTGGTTGTGATCGGTGCTTGAAATTTTAGAAATTATATCTATAGATAATTAACAATATTGGGTCAAATCACACTCATTTTGCCATTATCATCTAACCATCATTTTTATTATGTTTAGTACGTTCTATAAATGTAACATGTTCTGTTAATAACAAATGTGCAAAACAAATCTTTAGGTAAATGCGTCAAGGTTAAAGCTTACAGAAGTCAACAAAATAATTGACACAAGGTTAAATTCAATTTCCGTTAATATTTAAAATAAGGGACCAAATGCAATAAAAAAAAATGACGAATTTAAAATCATGTTTTTTTTATTTCTTATCAAAACTATGACGAAAGAAAAAGTTGCATATTTTCAATTTTATTAATTGCAAAATTAATTGAAAACCATATGCTTTTGTTATCATTTCATACAAAATAAAATTGACCCTTGTGTTCATTATCACGATATATTCTTCTCATTCTCAAACATGGAAAGATTTTCTGAATCAAATGTATTCGCTTTGTAAATAAATGTTTTTTCATTTGATAATTTAACAGTTTTTCCTATTTATAAAATGTAATCACAAAATGCAGTTCAATATTCTGTTTCGTTACTTTTGTTGATTAGTATATTTATAATGAGTACGTACATTGTTACTCGGGGACTCACAAACTAAAAACAATTAATAATGGACAAGTAGTGAATTTTACAAAAAAAAATCTTTTTATGAATTTTATTTATTTTTTAAATAGAAATGCTATGATACATTCACAGCAATAATCGTCTGCTAAATGGGAGTGTTTTTCTGAACGATCGCGAGTACCTTCAGTAACAAAAATGCAAAACAATTATGATAAAACATTGTGTTTCTAAAATTTAATTTAGATACATAAAATAACGAGCTCTTCAGAAAAAAGAAAAAGGAAAAACTGATTTGTATTTCCCTTCTCCTTACCTCTTTTTTTGGTACGTACTATAAATATAAAAACTGTTATGTTAATAATAAATGTAAAAAAGTATAAATGTAACTGAAGGTGAATGCGTGCAAGGTTACGCCATACACAAGCCAATAAAAGAAATGATTCAAGGCAATACACTTGACACTATTTCCGTAAATAATGAAATAAGTTACATTGTACTAATGTAATAATTGCAAATCTTATATTCATAGAGTGTTGTTAATATAACTAAAACGTTGATTTTAAGGATGTACTTAAGTGAAATTGAATACATCAAGGCTTTAAAATTGATACTATAAGTCAGAAAAGCATTAGTTAAGGAACAAAATAGGCTAAAATATTGATGGTTATGGTCGGAGCTCTATTTCCAGATATTTTAGTTTTAATAAATGGCGGGAAAAGGCCCACTCGGACTTTTACCTTATGTTTGCATTGGAATTATATATGGGTCTTAAATCGTTATAAAAAAATCAAGAATCTTCTTAAAATTTTGTAAATGACCTTTTATGAGCTTGAGTTATTGAAATCTTTTTATGAAAAAAAAAAAATAGGTGTTATGGGGCAAATAGTTTACCATGTATTAAGCATGTTAAAGGAAAAAACCAAGGAGTAAGACCATTTGACGTAAATTTCTAAACCTCACCTAAGAACATCTTTAAGGCATAACTGCAAAATTTGTTTATTCCAGATTTTATTGATTTCAAAATTATTTTGTTCATTCTCGAAATCAATCATGTCAATATTTTTTTTAAATCATTTTTTTCAAAATAGAATAATCCTTCTTTAATCAAAGGAGGTACACCTCTGAGGAGCCAAAAATTTGTAGAATTAAACTTTGTCTTAATCTGATTTTTGGGTTTATATTACGGTAAAAAATAAGCGAACAAGCTGAGATATATGAACAGTATAAGATGGTGACAAGGAAACGTCACCATCTTCAAACGAATTATTAAGAGGAAAATAAAAAAAATATTCTTTTAACGTAAATTGTGGTAGTAAGCTTCCCGTTAAGATACAGATATCAAGATCCAAGAAAGGGCATTTTTTATGGTTATTATCTTAATAAATGCACTAGTATCTGCTTGCCAATATGCGTTTAGCCGGTGATTGATTGATTGTCGTTTATCATGTTTGTATTTCCTTATTGTTCTTGGGCTATGCTGTTTTGGTATGGTTGGCATGTTTAGCACGTGCCTGTCCCAAGTAAAAATATTTTTTTCAGGGCCGTAGTACTGTCTGCGACACTCTAGTTTCGCCATAACATACCACTTGTGTGTTAGCTTCCAAACGTTATGATAATAAGCATGTTTACAATATTTCAATAGTTGCGTATACAAATGTTTTACATGGTGGTACGAAAAGTGAAAACAGCCACAATAGTTTAACATCATCATAACTTGAAACGTGAATTTCAGGTACTTTCCGTTTTTTAATTTTCCTCGGAGTTCGGTATTTGCGTTTTTAACTTTTTTCTCCTGTTTTATAGGTCCGATGGGAAGCCTTCTCGCGAACACCTTCTCCTGTCGGGTATGTATTATGACAGGATCTGTTGTTGGTCTAATTGGCTTTGTTCTAACCAGCCTGACAGAGAATATCTATATTATATATGTTACATATGGACTAATAGCAGGTATGATATAATATGTCTATCAATTTGCATATATTTTTGTCTAAAGAAATAACATGATATACAATCAAATTGGTCATCTTTTACACAGACAATAATGATATGCCATTTATTTTAGCCAAAACAACATTTAACATACCCATTGATAACATAATCAAACAATATCGTTTATGGAAAAGACTATATTAGTTGCAATAAACTAGTGTCTGGTACTTTTGTCATTGTTTTGGACAAAATAATATGTTTAAGTTACCGTCTATTATTTTCCATACAGGTACAAGTCAGTCGCTGATATACACAGGAGTATTAGTTTCAGTTGGATACTACTTTGACAAAGGGCGTAGCATAGCAACAGGAATAGTAGTTAATGGCTGTGGAGTGGCTATGCTTGCACTCCCGTCTATTATGCACCAATGTGTTTCATCATTCGGAATTCATGGAACATTTCGTCTTATTGGTGCGGCTTTTTTCCAGTGTGCAGTATTTGGCGCATTGATGAGACCTAATAATGTCGAAATGAACCGAAAAATGGAAAATAAAACTAAGAATACCAAAGAATTATATGATAACCAATGTGTAAGATTGGGAAAATCTGTTAGGAATAGTTTATCGACGTTGGGAAGTGTTGAATTTTTCCTATTTTGTTTAAGTACGTTTTGCTGGAATGTTAGTTTTAACATTTCTTATCTTTATTTTCCTAAATATTTTAAAACCAATGGCGTTTCAAAGTTAGATGTAAGCTATTTGATTTCAGCAACGGGTATAGGTAATATCTGTGGTCGATACCTCATTGGACTAGCTGCAAGTGACCGTGAAATTGATAGCCGTCTCTTATTTTTTGGACAGTTCAGCTTGATTGGAATTTTCACTCTTTTCTTACCATTTTTGAAAAGTTTTACTATCCAGTTTGTATACATGACGGCCTTTGGATTATATACAGGGGGTGTATGGATTTTACAGACTGTTATACTTGTTGAACTGGTTTCCCTATCCAATTTAGCTTCCGGGTTTGGTATCGCAATGTTATGTGGTGGATTTGGTCAGCTGGCTGTGCCTCTTCTCGCAGGTAATTTTTATTTAATAAAAGATCATCTCAAAAACAGACTCCTTATATGAAAGATTTAGATAAAGAAAATTGCATTTCAATCGAAAGTCAACACAAAAAGCGCTGACTGCTTATTGTATATATTATAAGGAAGAGGTTGGGAGTCAACAACCTAACGATATAAAATGATATTTTGAAGACAAAATACACTGACAAGCAGTAGATGAGTGTCTATATTTGTCTTGTTAAATCGCACCATCTGGAGAAAATTTGAATAAATTTATCGTTGACATAAATTAAAGATCTGCTATCAGCACCCAATTCCTAAATGACTATATCAAGGCCACCAATTGGTTTTCAACACAGCGAGAAAGTCCTGCACGTGGAGGCGGGCATCAGCTGCTCGCTTACCATAATGTATACTAGTCAAGCGAAAATGGACGTCACACTCGGCTACGAAACATATAAATGAACCAAAATTTAAAAATAAATGACTTTACTAACAAAAGCTGAAATAAAAACACCGACGAGGTTTTTGAGCTTGGGTAGGCACACAAACATGTGGCTGGCAGGTTTCGGACCTTGGGCAGGCACTTTTCGTAATTCTGTCTTGGAACATTCACCTTGCAAATGAAAGTGTTGTTGCCTGAACCAGATGTATGGCATAACTAACCCTCACTCTAAAGCACTCATTTATAATTCCAAGTCTGATTTATGTTATTTGTGCAACTTAGACACTCATAAAACCTAAGACCTTACAAAACACTGTTTCATAAATTATCAACCATCAATACATCATAATGAAAGTACAAGTATTATAAAATTTATTCGCATGAGAGTTGAACAGTGTCCAGATGAAAACTCAACACTAGGTCTATTGCCGCCTTACAATTTTCGAAATGGAAAATATGTTGCTCTGGCTCTTTTTGGTTCAGAGTTTGGCATTCTCCAAAAAAACAAGGCCGTAACTAGGCATCTTATTTTAGTGAGGCAAAGTAATTGAGCCGAGCGAAGCGAGGCGAAAAAAATTTTTTGAGGGTACGAAATGAATGGTGCAAAATCCTGCATTCTAGGCATTTTTAGAGAGTTTGATAATGTTTTGAATTTGGACACTTTTTATATAAATTTTTCATATTTTAAGACTTTTACTAACACCAAATTTTCAACAACTTTATTAAAATTTATATGTAAGATAATCATTCAAATATCACTGATTTGAGTCTGCTGCCAGAACATAGAACAAACATCGATTCAGTAGAGTTTGCCAAATTTTTCTATGGCCGGTTCAGTCAAATCGTTTCAGAATCATAATTTGGTCTGCTGATATCCTTATCGGAATGAACATGGAGCATGGCAAGACCGCACAATCTCTCGCCACTCATGCATACTCTTTTCCAAGTTTTCAGTCGTTTTAGGGCAGTCTGTGTTTCTAAAGGTAGCACATTATCATCAACACAATGATCAATGTCTTCTTCCAATTCCTTCTCCATCAGCAATTCGGTAGCAGCATCGGTAGTAACAGTTTTGTTTGCAAGAGGAAATCAAGCTTTCCTGTAAGCACCATCATACAGTCGCAGTTACAAAATATTAAACTCGCTTTTATGCTGACAAAGAGTAGACAAACTAGGGATAGAATGAGATAAGATACATGTATATGATTCTATCTATAGAGTAAGTATGTATGATATGGGTACAGGGGAATTGGAATGGAGTTTTTGACGTTTACATGTAGTTCCGTAATTTCAAATTATTTCTGGAAATAGTTGGTGGTATTTTAGTTCCAGAATCTATAAATTTAGGGGTTAGGGGTTGGGGGTGTCCGATTCCGAAACCCCTAATATAAAGAAACAAAATTCCGTTGTCCCGAATAAGTAAAGACAAAATCCTGTGTAAAAGGTTCTACCATTCCTCAATAATTAATATCAAATTGGAATATGGGATATTCTTTCAATTTTTAAGGTTAAAGAAACATGGATAAAAACTAATCCATGCATTCATGTTTCATATTATTTATATTTTAAATTTATATTCTGTAAAGAGAAAGATTAAAGTTCGTGAAATGAATATGCAGACAGGACTGCCCCCTTGCGATGCCCAGTACTTGATTTGTCAAAAGTGGGTGAAACTGAGAATTGAATACGCAGACAGGACTGCCCCCTTCCGAAGACCAGTACTTGATTTGTCAGTCTACTTATCGTTTTTGGATTGTTCTAATGAAGTTATATGCAATACTCAGACTCTGTTCACAAAAAAACTAGTTTACTAGAACTATTCCTTCTTTACCTTCAGTGTCGCTTTTCCTTTTCTGCAAGAGCCTGTTTTTAACTAAAGATCCATAATGATTATCGTTACTAGGTTAATGTAATCGAGAAACATCACTCGTTGAGATGCTGAGTTATATCCAGGAAGAATAGTTTAAAAGGAATTATGACAAGTTATAGAAATTAAGGTTGAGACAGAACAACAATCAAATGACTATTATATTTATATATATGTATTAAAAAAAAATCAGTGTCGAAATTTTAGTGAGGCAATTGCCTCACTTGCCTCAAGGGTAGTTACGGCCTTGAAAAATGTCTTGGATTTACAGGTAACGTCCTCTATCAAACGGAGAGTTACTGATTTATATAAAAATCTTCAATGCTTTGTCTTGGAAAAAGCCGTAATATCCAGAAAGAGGTAAACACGTGAGTATCAAATTGTTGTAGTCATTTCTTGATAGACATGCAGGTTTTATGAGCCGGAACTTGGAATGTCGCAAAGTTTTTTTTTTTGTAATACCGGTAATAAGTACTTCCTGTACCAGTATTAATATTTTAGAATCATTTCTTTTTTGTATTTTATATTTTTTGCCATAATTCATTTCACTTTGAGTTTTTTTATAATATTACCGGGATCCTGTTCCAGTCTCTGCTGCTTGTCAGTGTGTTCCTTCGTATCAAAACAACAACGCACCAAAACGTTCTTTAATGGAAATAAAAAAATACCCGACACTATAATATCAAAAAATGAAATGAAAAACGGAATAAGGTTTATGTTCTTGACGTTAAAAATCGCTTACTAGTTGAAACATTAGTTATAATTACGTGTTCTTGATTAGTTGATACAGTATTTATTGAAAATAATCATGATATTCCAATTCAAGTGACCGCAAGTGGGTTTCTTTTGTAATCCAATACAAATGACTAAGATTTGTTATCTGGCAAACAATGACTTGATGAACATGCTCACATCCTTAAATCGCATGAGATTATATATAACAAAAAGTAAAATCACAAAAATACTGAACTCAAAGTAAATCCAAAACGGCAAATTCCTAATCAAATAGCAAATCAAAATCTCAAACACATCAAACGAATGGATAACAACTGTCATATTCCATACTTAGTACAAGCATTTTCTTATTTCTTATGTAAAAAATGGTGGCTTAAACCTGGTTTTGTAGCTAGCTTAACCTCTCATTTGTATGATAGTCGCATCAAAGTCCATTATACTAACAACGATGTGTGCACAAAACAAACAGACGTAATCGGTAAAAATGTCAAAAATAGGTTTACAGCAATCAACATTGTGTTATAATAATCTTAATTACTATTAAAAATATATGGAAAAAAGCACAAAAAAAGGCATTATAGACAAACGACATTAGCAAAAATTAAAGACAAGAATACAAAAAGTTAACATAGCCCAATAATATAATGTATACAACATCGTATGCACCAAAGAAACACAAAAGGCATAGAGACAAACCTCAATGTATTAGTTCCAAATATGTACCAGTCGACAGGTATGTACTCTATACTGTGTAGCAGTTGGCAGTTTTGTTGAAAATATGTGTAATCCGACTTATATAAGTAATTTCTCAGTAAGACGTTTGTCATGTGATAGTCACGACATGCTTAAAAATATAAATCAGCTGTAAAACATGTAATGACATAAATAAGATTAATCATATTTTCCAAGCACAGCAAAACAAAAACAATAACTTTGCGTAAAATACAATGTACAACTATGAATTATGAATTGCAGAAAGAAATGACTTCAAACTTTCTCAATTTTAACTATTTGCAGAAATATTGGAAAATGACAACCATGACAACGTACCAGATATAGATCTACCAAAAGTATTCGCTGTATCAGGTAAACATAAGTGTTTTGAATAATAATCAAATAGAGACAACAAATAAGGCTGTCCCGGGTTTAACAATAGCATGTTGTAGAGGAATATACTAATGTAATCACAAACATATTTGGTTGCTAGGTACCTTAAAAAAAGAAAAGATTACGAAGTGTCAAGTTTGGTTGAAAATTTTACATGTAAATTGTGATATCTCAGACCCTTCTGAATCCTAAAATATGTAGTTGTTAGGTAGTTTTATGAATTGGCAGTGATTTTTCAAAGCTACCTCTATAGTAGCAATTACTATAATGTGATAAGTCATGCATTTATGAATTGAAAAATATATGTTGTGAATATGCATTCATTGAAATAATCTACAGAATAATGTATTCCGGGATCTAACATGTAGTTTCTGAAGGTTAACGGGTGCGTTAGTATGCACATTAGACGTAATTGATATGTCGTGTGTTTTCATTGGTTTATAAATTTACTCGACACTACAATGATCAAAGAGTTTTGTACATTTTTATAATAAGTGTTAACTTTTTCCAGCGGTTGTGCATTCTAGACAATATGCTACAATACGTCGCAAACCTCAGTCGAAAACAAACAATCAATCAATCAAGACTTCATCTTGTTTCGGTTTGATTTGTTCATTTAACTATTTTCTATATGTTTAATTTGATTTGATAGGCTTGTGATCGACGCGGGGCGTTTGCGCTTTTGCATAGGATATTTACGCTTTGTATTCTTGACGCTTGCGCTTCAAATCATAGGACATTTGCGCTTTTTAAAAAAGTTGAATTTACTTACGTAATGATTTAAATTACAGGAAGACGAAAAGCGCAATTAATACAGGTTAATCAAAATTTAAAGCGCAAATGTCCATACTATTTGACGCGCAAATGTCCTATCGATTTACAGGTAAAAAAGCACAAACGTCCTGTGCCCCTTGTGATGATAGTAGCGTTCACATCCTGCACGAGTGGTCTGAAAGTTGCCTATTAAAAAAAAATGTCTCCTCTTATCCCCATACGCTATTTTTTATAACTGTTTCGCCCTTTATTCCTGTCGGTCAACTCGGATGCAAAACCTACCATTGGTATTATGTTTTTGTTAATATGTTCTTGGTTAAAAGAATATAAATAACATACCGGTATGCCGCTGAGCATTAAGAAAACCACAAAAAGTACATTCAAGTAAATGGTGATAATAGGATTTTTACATCGAATGACCGTGAGGGCATTTCAGTGTATTGTTGCCACAGACATTTCTACCCACGTGGCTATCGTTATTGACTGATAACTAAACAGAACACAACATTCCTTATCGCTTGTAATACATCAATTTCATCAATAAATATTCATGAAAATTATTTTTAAGAACATAGATAAATAGTTTGAAAATGTTTTGTCGTGGGAAATATATATATATCAATTATAACAAATCAAGAATACCGAAAATTTGTGTTTACGCATGATGAAGAATATTCCAAGAAAATTTTGGGGGAAATGTGAATGCCTACTTAAATCCAGTCTATTAGAAAACCCGAATTATGACAGAAGGGTGTCCACCATGCGCTTGCACTGCACTATTATTAGAATAGTAGAATAGAAAGATACAAAAAAATGTATACAAAAGATGAAACTATATAAAAGCCATACCTTGACCTATAATGGTTTATAAATTGTTACTTGGACGGAGAGTTGTCTTATAGGCACTCATACAACATCTTCCTATATCTATGTAAATGTAATTAACAAACATTTATATAATATATAACAACAAACCAGAGTATACTAAGTTGTATCACTATTATGTAATAGTTATTACGGTGAGGTTGAATTCCCACTCATTTATTCATCATTAGCGCACGAACTTGTCTCAGATTTTTTTTATGTCTATGTACCTTCACCTCACTTTCAGGTATAGAGATGTTATTTTTTTGTGACCACCCAAAAGAACTTGCGGTCATCCTATGTTCAGTATTTTAGTACTTTGATTCTGTTTTTGATCCCATAATAATCTTGTCTGTAGGGTTCGTATGATTGATTCCGACATCATTGGTCAAGGATTATATCAAAATGTGCGATTAGAGTTTTAACTTCGCATTCTTATTAATTTGAATGTAACTAGTCAGAAGAAAACCCCAAATAAATATTATTCAATCATTTTGAACTCGAGGAGTAAATAAAAAAAAAAAAAAAACTGTAAAACCTTCTGCATTGACAACTATAAATATTGTACGTTTCATTAATTCAAGCTTAATCTATATCTGGTATCAGCTATAAATCTTTGTATACATGTAAGAGAGAGGTATATTTCTGTAGTCGAACTTTTTTCTTCAACAATAACAAAAAAAAACCTTATATTTTCAAAAACATCCAGTCAAGATTATAAATATTTTAAAAAAAACAATGTCTTTTTTTTTTCTTCAAAATTAACTTTTAATTGTTCGCTCTCCTCCAAGAAATTAATTCAAAAGAATGAATGACGTCTTCAAAGATTTCACTCGTTTATAGGTTTTGGTAATGAGGCATTCTTTGCGATATAAATGATATAAATATTAGTTTTCACCTGTGCTAAATTATTTTATTTATAATTTTGTAACTATTTTCCTTCATTTTTTGGGCAAATTATTTATTTTCATTTATCTAATTGTTAAGCAATATCCCTTCCCCAAAAATTGAATGGACGTTCTCGTCAGTGTGATATGAACTTATAATTATGATTTGGGACAAATATCAAAAATCAAATGCCTACGACACATTTTACAGGTACTGCAGGAGTCTATTCATAAACTACAATGAAGTCGAATGCACAAGGGCCATCAAAAATGTTATACGGATGTTGAAGGGCATGTATTCAAACTTATCCACTTGGACCAGGAGTGTCCAGGTGTATTCAAATAATCCCAGTGTCTCTGTGCTGGGTATGACCTCCCTTACATATGATACAAAACAATGTATATAGGTCATCCGTTTGGCTTAGTTTGATGTATATATTCGGTCACACAAAATATCATGTCATTTGGACAGTAAACCTGATGCTTCGTGTATGGAAAGTGTTATGCTCTATGCAAGTTAGATATATAGATACTTTATTCTCTGAAAACTAAGTACAAGTTTACATAGAAACATACAATATATAAATACAAATACAATAAATTTTTTGCCCTTCATCCTTGTCAAAGTACAACTTTGTCTGCGTTTTTATTAGATAAATTTGTACTCATTCATTGGATATTTATTAAATATTTGCCACTGGACGTGAAGCAAACAACAAGCTCCTTACTACATCGATGAAGATAATAAAAAGTGTCAGTTTCCTAATGTCAAAATAAGATAATTATGCCTTGTAATCTTTGTGAAATGAAAGTTTAGAAAATCCAATTATTCAAATTCTCTTTGAATTATATAGTTGTATGCGAAATGATAATAATCAAGGTGTTCTAATGCCCTATTTTCGTTCGTCCGTTTTAAATTTAATGCCAAATTAGATTTTTATCCCAATTTCACGGTACATTTATCATAGAAAATGACAGTGCGAGTGGGGCATCCGTGTACTGTTGACACATTCTTGTTTTTTTAATATTTATTCCTTTTCATGGCTTTTTTCTGGAACTAAATTTAATTAGAATATAAAATAAGAAGATGCGGTATAATTGCAAATGAAACAACTCTCCAACAGAGATCAAGTAAGGAGCATATTTTACCTAAACAATAAAAATAAATCATTTTATATGAGTGCAACATGTCTTCAAAATTGATAGCTGAATACACTTGAATATATTGGACCATAATAGGTAAATGTCCAAAGGACCGGGTAATAAAAAGCCTAAAACTGAACATACATAATAGATAAACGAATTTAAGGGGACTCGCGAGTATAAATCTTTTTTTTTTTCTTAGATAGGATTTCGCTATTATTTTTTTTTTTATAAATAAACTTTAGCCTATTCCTAATAGAAAAATAAAATAAAAATATGGGGTCACCGTTTATTTAAGCTCACACTCTGCCTTCAAAAGAAGCATGCATTTATGTTAAGGTAATTTTTTTCTGTTGAACTTATAGGAGAAAAAAAGGTAATATCGAAATAAAAAAAAAAAAACTAAATTACAGAAATCGCTTAAATTTAGACCATGTATATTGAGTACTAAAATAGGAAGAAGACTAAAACATTTAGCCGAAAAATATAGAGATTGTGTTGCCTGCACAACTCCAGCTCATTTAAAAATACGAGTTAATGCAGAAAGTTGCCTGCTTTTCTCATACAATACACTATGATATGAATAAACTGTGGGCATTCAGTGAATACACCTTTGTCTATAAGGTTGAAATGATGATCTGCTACACCACAGTGTATACTTAAATTGATATGATAACTACGAAAGCCGAGAAGGATCATTCAGAATTCAGAATTCAAAACTCGCAAATCAAGAAAGATAATCCTGTTTTATTGCAGTTGCAATCCAAACACAACAAATATTGTCTTAATCTGATCAATTGATCTGATAAAATATACCGTAGATTAATAATATAATTGTGCACAGACAAACATTATAACACTTATCAAAGGATATGTGCCGACATTATGTCAGACAAGTGAAAAATTTCTTGTTATCACTTACTCCGGCAGAGAGAGATATCGAGTGTCACTTCAATCCTTGTTCGATTGTTTTTTTTTCTTCTTCTTTTCATGACTTGAGAATCTTTCATAATATTAAAATAAGAAGATTTGGTATGATTGCCAATGAGACAAATCTCCACAAGAGACTAAAATGACTCAGAAATTAAAACAACTATAGGTCACCGTACGGCCTTCATCAATGAGTAAAACCCATATCACATACTCAGCTATAAAAGGTCCCGAAATTATGACAAATGTAAAACAATTCAGACGAAAAAACAAATTTGATATACAGCAAAAAACGACAACCAGCGAATTACAGGCTCCTGACTTGGGACAGGCACATACAGAATGTGCAGCATCCTCATTTATACAACACAAAAAATATGTCGTCCACTTTTCGGTGTAGTGAATGAGAATTATTGTCAGGTGTAAAATTAGAGAATAGGCAGGCTATGAATGGAGATCGTAGCGGTTTTTTTTTATCCACACAGGGAACATATTGAGAGTTTTATGCTGTAAGAAATTAAGCATTTCGCATTGTGTCCGAAAAGACAAATTTTCTTTCATTGTAGAGGATGCTTACATAGTTTTGACATACTATATTTGACTGTAATATACAATTTCAACTGTTTTTTTTAAATGATTATTTATTAATTTATTTCTGTTATTTCTTTAACCCGAAACCGCCTTTGAAACTGGTGAAAATGTTTTGCAATGTTCCTGGATATCAATTTTACCCAGGGTTTTCGGATTTTTTCATTGCTGTCATTGGGAAATCTAGTGTCAAAATATTACCTTCTAAGTAAACACTGAAAACTTGATCTTTCAATGTTGGTTCTGTTTTAGCAAAGACACTATAAGTTAAAAATTCACAAGAAAACTTTCTGATAGTAACAATAAAAAAGATTTGCACTAAAAAACAACATTTCCAAATAAAGTTATCATTTCCCTCCTAAAATAGCAATTAAACGACGAGTACAACAGGTTACAGAAATTTTGTGTATAATAAAGATAAAAAACAGAAGCTTTGTGTCAAATTAGGTGAAAATAAATTCCTGGAGTACCAGCTTTAATTTATGTTTTTACCAGCTGTATATACCTCTCTGGAACATGCTAATTATCCACATATGTATCATTTGAAGCAGTCCTCTTTTTCATATAATGACATCGGGGTTTTATATGATTTTCTATGTGGTATGGGGTTTGCTCATTGTTGAAGTGGTAATAAGCATTGTATGTAACTTTCATAACATTTTGTTGAGGCAAATAAAGGTAGAGCGCGTAGACGACACATTTAACATTTTTCCGTTAAATGGGCTTGAACGGTGAAAGTGATGCCAGCCAAATTTAAACTTGATCTCAGTTTGTTGGTAATTAGCATTGTATATAAGTTTCATAGCATTTGTTTGAGGCAAAATAAATTTAAATTGCGGAAACTTCCAAGTTGTAAATTTTCCCACGAATACGTACGGACGTACAGACGGACAAGCGTTAAAATCAATGCCCCTTCCGCTGTAGCTGAGATTATTCCGGCGGTACGTCTGTCTGTATATACCTTCGTATAGAAATAGGCCATTTACAAGAATGGATAAGTTTGAAAAAAAGTTTGTGTGTGGAAAAGGGGGGAGGCAAACTTCTGAAAGTGAAAAGAAAAAAAAACTATTTTCTATGTAGTGTAATGATCTAAAATTTATTGATTGTTCTCTTTCATTTTCATTTTTTAGTTTCAATTTTTGTCTTCAAATGGGAGGGGGCATAGTTTTGTCCCCTGGCTCCTATACGTACACTGTTATTATGACATATTTGTTGTCATAGCAATGAAACGAGTCATTTCGAATACCGGTATGAAAATGAGACTGTTCTATGACGACTTTTATTTATTGAATTAAGGCACCAAATTGTAAAATACAAAATTATTGTATTTATTGGCTCTTAGTTATGTTCAATAGCGTATTTGAATAAAATTTTAAAGAATTAAATTTACTACAATACAAACAATTCTTAGCCTTATTTTAGAACATATAATTTAAACTTGTTGAAACGAAGTTAGTTTAAAATTTGTCAAAGTAAGCTTTAAGAATTCCTTTTTTTAAATTTGTCTTTCAATTTAGATTTATCATGCATGTCTCTAAACAAAGTATGCGACGCGTAACAGTTTATAAGTCTTGGTGTTTTCATATATGCATTTGATACGGTGCACTTACTATGGATATAATTCAGACTCCATTTATGAAAGAAAATCTATAGAGCAGAGCATTTTTTTTTTTTTTTTTTGTAGCTCTATTTTAGAACATGTAATTTAAACTTGTTGAAATGAAGTTAGTTTAAAAGTTGTCAAAGTAAGCTTTAAGAATTACTTCTTTTAATTTAGATTTACTATGCATGTCTCTATACATAGTACACGGTAGGTATAGTGTCCAGCTAGGATCGTGGTTTTTCGAGTGATTTGGTCCATTTTTTTTCGAGTGTAGTTCGGGCTTTTTCGAGTGATAAAACATGCGATAAGTTCAAATAACGGATATTCCGTAATTATAACACTTTTTAACATTACTACCCATCTTATATTGAATACTTCGTTTTCTAAGCAGGCGGACATGGAATAATGACAAAACACGATCTGCTCACACCACGTACTCTCTCACCAATTATTACAACTGTCATCACTTTATCCAACTCATGAAATAAGTAGTATTAAAAACTCAAACTTGTATTTTTTCCTTTCTCAGTGCACCCGTGTTACACAGAAAGATCAGATCGTTCACAACCAGAAAAAAAAATACTATACAAACTCGCACAACTGAAGAAATGTTTTTGATCATCATAGAGTTCTAGATTATCTTTCCTAAGTTATTTTCTCCGTTCTTTGAGCACCCGTGTCACACAGACACAGAACTTGACTCGCATCACTCGAAAAAAAAAACTAAAAACGAGCACAACAATAGACCATGCTTAGCCTATGGTTCTTTCAGAAAGAATAAATGTACAAATTTGTAAAACTTAGGAGGAGACAATGTCTATGATTCCATTAAAAATTAACCATATCTGTAGTCAAATTACTACATTAGTTACAAATTCCCTCGTAGTATGGCGGGATCTCGCAATTTTTAATAAAAGAAAATAGAATGTAACAATTGCTGTTTAGCTTCTACAATCAATTATAACTTTAATTTTTTATACAAATTCTGTATACCAGTACTACGAGGATCAATGGGGTCGGCAAATAGACGACCGTACTGATAGAAAGCTTTATAACTGTACTAGTAGTACTTTCAAGACAAAGGTTGTTCCTAAAAGAAAACGTTCCCCTGAGCGAAGAAGAAATTTCACTCGATAAGTATTTCGTCACATAGTCGATGTCGTTATCAGAAGGGGGGACTCATACACAATGTATGTCTCAGGTGCACCTGAAAATGATTTGATTTGATGAAAAACATTTTTTTATTTCCACAAATATACATTAATATCTATAATTCATTTTTTATTAACCCCTTTTAAAATGCTGTTAAGTGACAATTCTTGTATAAAATATTTAATTCTTGTATAAAATATTTAAAACATTATTACCAATAATATATTCTATTACTGTAAACAGAAATAGAAATTGTAGTTCACTTTATCAATGATAAGAACAAGGGGTTTGCGAAAAAAAAAAAGTAAACAGCTTTGACTAACGGGTAAACAATCATTGTTAGGGTCTTTACAAATTGCCATTCAGCTAATAGTTTTGCTTTATACATAACAACAGAAATTGCTAACCCTTGGGTTTTTTTCCCTAATCAATATTGAATTTGCTACACGTAGAATATTTTTACGGTGGCTCTTCGGATTTAATTGAAATAATCTTTGGGGCATTTTATAGCTGCCTATGGGGTTTCGGTCTTAATCATTGTTGAAGGTCGAACGGTGTATTCTATGTCCTTTGGTCTTTTGTGGAGAGTTTTCTTAGTCGCAATAATACATGTACAGTATCTTCATATTTTTATATGTTCCACCACTCTGCTTTCTAATAGTAGCAATAATTCGAAATTAGTGGAGGAACACATTATGTACATTTCTTCATAATGGATGAATATGCGAGCGTATGCATGTATTTCTCGTATGATAGTTCCATTTATGTCATATCTTATTTCAGTTTGTTCACAAAAACTGCAAGTAAGTAAAGAATCATCCCAATATCATTAGTAAGGGATTTCATTTTGATATTCGACATTGTTAGAAGCTGTCTAATCATTCTAAGCGATGACAATACCTTGCATGACGCTTGTGGCTAGATGAGCTTCTAGGTGCAGAAAGTACACTTCTGTTGTGTGATTGTTTTCTTTTTCCTTTGAAAATGTCTTATTTTGTATGTTGATGTTCGAAACGAGGATATATCAACCTGAAAGAAGAATTTCGACAGAGATGGAAGTCCCAGTACCTCTTAAAGTTGTTTTATCCTCGTACCGACCACATACAAATGCTAGCTTACTATTGTTATGTTATTATTGTAATCACGCCAGGTAAATTATCTAGATGTTACAACTGTGTCAGAAAGTATTAATTTTTAGATATTCTAAAACTACTTTCGGTCAAACTTTAAAAATACAGTGGCGCATTTGACTATTTTTGGACGAATCTAATTAGTTGGAATATACAAATAATTATCAGGTACCAGGATTATATTTTAGTACGCCCGACACGCGTTTCGTCAAAAATTAATGATATATGTAAATGTTAATAAAAGGATATTTGGTAAAAATACACGACCCAGCAACCAACTGACAATTAAAAAAGAACAACGGTAGCATATTTTTGAAGAACAGACAAACGCACGGACGGATAAGGAGAAGGCATTATACTTCCATTCTACAGTATAATAAAAACACATTTACACAATGATTTACATTTCAATCTATGTTTTATGGTCTTTTCGATTATTTATAAACTAAGGCATTTAAAAAAAAGCAAGTAAACTGTAACGTTATGCTTGTATACACAGAAATATAGCTGTCTGGTTTAGTGATTTAACACTGTTCTGCTTGGTTTACCCTTTGGATCTCATTGAGGTTAGATTAAGTGTGTCATGCCGTTAATAGTTGTTTTTCTGAAATAACATGCATGAAGTAATGAAGTAATTAATGTACACATGAACAGCTAATTCAACTGGCTTTACCCGACCAACGCTTATATGTATATATCCACAATTAATAAATTATAATTTGTGTTTATAGTTTATAGTTTTACCAAACAAGCAGAGGGAAATTGTCTGAATTAATTGAACTTTGCAATTATTTTGTATCGACAAGCCTTCAGATGTTAGGATACTTTAAAATGTATTTCATAAATCTTGCACTTTTAATTCAATTGAAAGAATTAGTATAGTCGCCGTCACATAAAATTAGCACCATGTTTTTGGTTGAAAATTTTTACTCTACCAACCGCATTCATTCCAGATAACGTTTTTCGAGTAGCGGAAGTTTGAGTTTCTTTATGGTACTGCCAGGATAAATTGGTCTTTATATTGGGAAAACTAAACAGATTGGCTACTGATTCTTATGCAATAATTTTGTTTGAAAGTTTTCCCCGAATAAAAAATTATTGACACTACGACATCTTCTAACTTTTTGGAATTTTGGATCCTCAATGCTCTACAACTTTGTACCTAATTATAAATATTTTGATATGAGCGTCACTGATGAGTCTTATGTAGACGAAACGCGCGTCTGGCGTACTAAATTATAATCCTGGTACCTTTGATAACTATTTACACCACTGGGACGATGCCACTGCTGGTGGACGTTTCGTCCCAAAGGTTATCACCAGCCCAGTAGTCAACACCTCGGTGTTGACATGAATATCAATAATGTGGTCATTTTTATAAATGATCTGTTTGCAAAACTTAGAATTTTTCGAAAAATAAGGATTATCTTATCCCAGGCATAGATTACCTTAGCCGTATTTGGCACAACTTTTTGGAATTTCGGATCCTCAATGCTTTTCAACTTTGTACTTGTTTGGCTTTATAAACATTTTGATATGAGCGTCACTGTTAAGTCTTATGTAGACGAAACGCTCGTCTGGTGTACTAAATTATAATCCTGGTACCTTTGATAACTATTTACATACCTTAAAATTTGTTTTACATGCACACGTATAAACATTGGCATCTTTACGCAATCATAGTTTTGAACGTTGTTTTCAATTCAGACTTTTTTTATATATTATACATTCAGTTTAAGAAATTTTTGTACTTATTTTAAAATTGTGAAGAATTACAGGTCCCTTATTTATGAAAGGTAGAACAAATTGAGCACAACAAAAAAAAAGACATTATATACTAATACCTTTACATTTGTACATTTGTTTTAAAGAAATTCTTCAAACACATATTAATTTAGTTGATGTAATAGACATACTAACTTATGCCGTCTGATAACCTTCATTAATGTGTAACGTAGGGGAAAATAATGATGTTACACAAATTATGAGTGTGAATAGTGTTTAGATTTAAATTTAAATTACTCAATAAATAAAACCTTGACGGTTGATAAGTGATCCGTTTAAACCATGTCAATGTCACAAAACATGAACTAGATCTTTAAATCTTTTTACATATGTTGAAAACTATTTTTTTGTTGGATAAACGTAATAACCAAATAACCGTCACAATCATTGCATGCCTCCTTAACGGCGTGGTCAGGTTTACATCACTTATTTGTATACCCCATTTATGGTGATTATATTTTCTGGTATGTGCGTCCGTTCGTCTATTCGTTCGTCTTTTTGTTCGTCCGTTCATTCGTCCGCCTGTTCGTTCGTCATTTCGTTCGTCCGTTCGTTCGTTCGTCTGTTCGTTCGTCTCTTCGCTCATGCGTTCGTTCGTTCGTCTGTCCCGCTTCAGGTTAAAGTTTTTGGTCGAGGTAGTTATTGAGGAATTTGCAGTCCTCTCAACTTAAAAATTAGTACACATGTTCCATATGATATGATCTTTCTAATTTTAATGTCAAATTAGATTTTTTTACCCCATAGGGACACATTCTTGTTGATAGTTTGTTAATCAAAACTTTTAATTTTTGAAATTCTAGGGCTTTTCTACCTCAGGAATAGATTACCTAATTTGTATTTTGCAAAACTTTTAGGAATTTTTGGTCCTCAATGCTCTTCAAAATCGTACTTTATTTGGCCTTTTTAACATTTTTTATTCGAGCGTCACTGATGATTATAAAAAAGAAGATGTGGTATGATTGTCAATGAGACAACTATCCACAAGAGACCAAAAATAACACAGACAATAACAATAATAGGTCACCGTACGGCCTTCAACAATGAGCAAAGCCCATACCGCATAGCCAGCTATAAAAGGCCCCGATATGACAATGTAAAACAATTCAAACGAGAAAACTAACGGCCTTATTTGTATAAAAAAGAGACTTTGTAGACGAAACGAGCGCCTAACGTAAATATAAAATTTCAATCCTGGTATCTATGAGGGGTTTATTTACTTCAGAAAATGTCCACTAACCATACGTGTCAATTTATTAATGCAATACACACAACTTCATTCATATAACCGAACAAATACAACAGCTTTTTGCGTTCAAATAATGTTACTATAACTTTTTCATCTTAATTCATACTCTCAACAAACAAAAAACCAAACATACAGTTAAGATAAATTGCCGATGAAAAGAATACAGTCATTTTATTTTTTGACTCAAATGTCCGCTCGCCCTTGCTGATTAAGTCGGTATCAAAAAACAAAAATGTAATCTATATTATATGTATGGACACACACAGTTCTATTGGTTTATTAGAAAACCATGGAAAGGAAATTGATTAAACATTTTGTGGATCAATTTTAATTTCCAAACTGTGGCGTGTTACGTTAACTGCGTAACAAATGAAAGTTCTGTCTGCCAGTGACGATTCCGAATAGTTTATGTCCGCCAGATACTCGGTACCTAAAATTAGGTGAGTCAGGAGATTTTAAAACAAACAATACAAAACTCTCAATTTTCTTAGTCAACCTTTTTCTGTTAGAGAATTTCGAACATTTTCGAAATTCTTTAAGCCAAACTTCATGTGACCACATGCATGACTTAATTTATATAACTATGTTTAGTTCGATAATTATACGTTTTATCTTTCAGGTTCTCTTTACATTTTATCAGCTATACTGTGTGCGTTAACAGCAAGGAAGTCGTCGTCTAAATATAGTTCTGTAACAAATTTAAGCCACGGTGACGAAAAGAAGAAAACTAATGACATTGAATTAAATGATGATTTAGAAATGGAATTATTTATAGAAAAACGTTGAATTTTTAATGAATGGTTTGTTATTTTATAGATTTATCTTTGAGCGGAGCAAAAGATAATGATAGATTATATTGAGATAAGAAATGATTGAAACACTATATATTTCATATTTCCGAAGCGCTTTTCTGGATTTGCTTTCACCAGGAACGCACAAATCCGAATATTTGAAAGTCCGAATGTATACGAAGCGAAACAGTTGAAGAGCTATATGACATAAAGAACATAACATGTTACCAATCATGATTGTAAATGCGTAGAGATATAACTGACGTATCACTTGAGTTTACTTGCAATAAGCAACACGATGGTAACGGGTGACATGAGTGGGGAAGGAACTGCTTACCAAATCAGGTCGTCTGAGACTATCCCCTATATTTGCGGGGGTTTATGAGTCGCACTCACAAGTCAACTATCTATTGTTTTGTGAACTGTTGTTTTGTTTTGAACATAAAGTGTTGTCTGTTTTACTTCGACTTTTTTATTTCATTGATCGTTGGTATATTCCCCTTGTTTTACAATACTTTTATTTGAAATATAGCCAAATGAATGTCCAGAAACAAGAGGTTACCAAGAGCCTGAATCGCTAACGTGGTTAAAGATGCCATTTTGATATTTTATTATTTTACTTACAGCAATTTGTTATGTTTGCTTATTTGTACATTTTATTTAGTGACATTTTCTAATTTCAATTTTCAATTTTTATATATTTATAATAAAAAGTGAATGAGGCAAAACCCATAACAATTGCTTGTTTTTAAAATGGTAGAACATACATTTAGTGTACCGATGCTGTAATTCAGCTAAAATATAACATGTATTCTTATTCAACTGACAATCAAGAGTTATCTCTCTTTATTACGACAATGCAATGCCCATCAGTTTATTTTTAAAGGTTCTATGACCTCTCAAAATAATATCTAAATGTGTGACTCATCATACTACAAAATGTTTTTTTTTCTATTTAACAAGTATTTTTTCAAAAAATGAAAATAAGAAAATATGGTATGTTTGTCAAAGAGACAACTCTCCACAAAAGACCAACTGACATTTTTTTTAAACAAATAGAGATCACTGTACGGCCTTCAATAAGGACTAAACCCATACCGCGTAGTCAGCTATAAATATTCAAACAAAAGAAATAACGGCCTGATTTATGTACAAAATAATGAACGAAAAACAAATATGATATACAGCAGCACACGACAAAAACTGAATAACCGGCTCCCGACTTGGGACAGGCACATACAGAATGTGGCGGGGTTAATCTAGTTTGTTGGGTCAAAACCGTAACATTGGAGAGCGGTGTAACTAAATTCTTCATTGAATGATGTATAAAGGTATATGTCGTGGTAAGCAATATTTGCAAAATATCATATTCATACGTACATATTCAAATTAATGACACAATACAACTATTGGTTGCAATATTCCTGTAAGTAGTATCAATCAGATATATCCCTATATGTAGTGTCGATCAGATATATCCCTGTAGGTAGTGTCAATCAGATATATCCCTTTAAGTAGTGTCAATCAGATATATTCCTATATGCGTCTTTTCAATCATTTATGGGACACTTTTTTGTACTTATTACCTCTCCTAATGATGCTTCGTCAATTACCTAGTCACGTGTTTAAACAATCTTATAAACTATTATTTTATTTATATGCATGTACAGATAAATTTTTGTCAATTGATTCTACCGCAGGGGTCGGTCTTTGGGCCGAAACTGTGTTGTATTTTCGGAGAAAAAAAACAGTATATGAAGTTTGCAGGCGCCAAGGAGTGTAACACCATTCGTACGCAGATGATACGCACAATAACAAGACCGCAATGAGACTGCTCCGATCTGTACAGACTAACGTAAAATAATGGTTGTCTGATATTGGCGATTGAATGAGTGCCAATATGTTGAAACTTTATGAAGACGAAACAGATTTTATTATCTTATAAGTAATTTTTAAGTAATTTTATCCATTTGCATCGCATTTGGAATTAAATTAGAAATGTCATTCATTCTTTTCTGATTTTTTCCCACATAAGGGAAAACATCTTTTTGGAAACATTTTAAAATTTGTCTCGAAACCTTGACAAAGAGAGATAATTCTAACTTTTAGTCATTGGAAAACAAGTGTGGACACAGACTTATGATGTCTGATGAGCGAATTTTTATACTGAATTGTTAAGGGTGAATTATGTTGTGTTGTCTTCTCAGCAATTGTTGATAACGTTTCACTTTGAAATAGTAATACCATTTCAGATTCATCAGGAAGTCACAAAACATTGACATCGAAGGACAACTCCCAGTGAAAACCTTTTAATATTACAATGATTGTTGTTGTTTTTTCACATATTGTGCCATTTTGATTTTGAAATATGAATTGAATGCAAGAAACAATTGACTATCATTTGAATTTTTAGTAAACGATTTAAATGGTACTGTAAACACAATGAAAAATATTTCCGTCTGATCAGCCTTTTGAGTTTCATCCAATTTACACTGTTTTAAGAAAATTATCACTTGCTATAGGACTCAATAGTAAGAATAACATTTATTATCGCTATTTTGTGCATTTTTTCTTTGATCTTATAATTTTTCACATCATGTACTCGCTTGAGATGGACAATTATCGCTAGAAACTAAGGAGGCACGTGGCGTTGCTAATGAAATTGACAACGTAGTCAAAGGTAAAAAAGCGATAAACAGATTATCATTGGTCATCTCAAATCGATTGCTTTTCTCCCTTTCGCCGTCCCGGCTCAAGCGAGAAAGTATCTCGTTGAGATGATCAACGATAATCTATAAGTATTGATGTCAATATGCCTAGACCACAAAGGGCAAACTTATATTTAAAAGTAAAAATAATAGTTAATGCAAGATACAAAATGATACCAAAAATACAAAACAAAACATTATAGGTTGCACTTTGTAAATACAGCTGTTTCTCAAACCACGCCTCTTTTGGGGAGATATATAATATTCATAGAAATAATAATTTTGTGAATGTACTAGTTTCCAGTTATGATCTCTGTGTTTCAGCTCATAGAGAAATATCTTGGAAATGTTACCAGTAAATATGCATATGCATATCAGTCATATTGAAGTCTGTAGAAATCCTTAAGTTAAGGCAGGGGTAGTACATAATTTTAGTGTAAGTTAAAACTCGGGGCATATAAACGTTGAAAATATGCCGCACAGCCCTTTGTTTTAACCTTTGGGGAAAAAATAGTAGTGCATATGACATTTCCATTCTAGGATATAATTTTTCTCAAAACTTGATAGTAAAAGTGGTACAGTTTTAGCCGTAAAAGGAGTTCCTATGGGAAATTGCATAGTAGATATTAACAGAAATGGAACCTATAAGCTTCTGTTTGCCCTTGTCAGTTTTGTCCTATTTAAACTGGTAAAAACGTGATTATATTATATATGAGTATGCATATTAGGTGACAGATGAAAAGACGTTTTGTATTGGAATAGAAAAGAGCAAATTATACTCTTATTGTAGAAGTATAACTCGAATTTGATATTAACGGTCATCTTAGTACCCGTATCTATAACAAACGATACGATTTTAGTTTTGAAATTATTAATTTTCTCCACCTCAGTAGCAATTTATTAGCTTCACCAGCATATGGGATATACATTTCCCAACTCATTTGGTAGTCAAGAGCTTGAAGCTGCTACTCCGAGTTTTCAAAACGCCACAATTGTCTGACCAGAAAGTTGATGAACCAGCGTTATGTAAAACAACGTCTCGTCCTTTTTCTAAAAAAACGTTTATTGGAAGATACCAATACCTTGTTGGTAAATATTCCGTATCAACTTCACAAATAATACACAATGGTCTTGAAGTATATATTCCATGTTCTGACTTTGTTTATCATCTTGATTACGTGTTACAGTTTTCTTTTATATGCCTTTGAAAATAATCACTTTGAATGTATAGTTAAATTTTGGTAATATCCTTTTTTGACGTGGGTTGGTAATTATACTTTCCGTCATTGTGTTATTGAACCATGGTAATGTTTTGTATTCCTGTCTTTTTTTTCCTAATTTGCTTCGTCTATATGCCATTTTTTTTCTTTTGTGACATATATGTTTGTTTTTATAGTGATTAGATTTATAATACAATTTTTTCTGCTGTTTCCCTTTTTTTTTTTAAACATTTTTACCTATCATATCTTTTTGTTTTGTTTACAAATTGTTGTCGATATAATGGAATTGTATGCGACACTCATACACATGAGAGATATCTATAGCTAGCTATAAAACAGGTTTAATATATGTTAGTAAATGCATGTACAAAGCCTTCAGGAATATATCATTCATTCGTTTAATGTGTTTGAGCTTTTGGATTTGCCATTTGATTAGTGAATTTCCCTCGGAGTTCGATATTTTTGTTAAATGTACATTTATCCATAAAGTAATATCATTAGAGAATATGAAAAAAACAGAAATACACATGTATACACTTCAAAACTCAAGTACGTATAAAACATCTTTACCTGTTTTTCCCATAGAGCATTAAAGCACCACAATGACATATGTTCTGTCCTCAGAATAGATTTTATGAAATGTATGATCATTGTGGGGATTCAAATTTGTTGGTGCGGCGCATTTTTTGAAATCACACGGTGCTAAATGTATATGATAAGTTCTACAAGCTCACCTGCAGGTACATATCAAACACTCTTTACCTATAATGTGAAACATGAACCCCACCAAATACAGGGGATTGGCTTAGGAGCCTCTATTTGGTAAGCAATTCCTTCTGCACGTCGTGATGCTCATTGCATGTAAAACTCTAGTGATAAGTCGGTAATCTCAGGTCGTATTTAGTATAAATAGTTATCAAAGGTACATGGATAATAATTCAATACGCCAGACGCGCATTTCGTCTACATAACACTCATCAGCGACGCTCAGATCAAAACAGTTGTAAAACCAAACAAGTACAAAGTTGAAGAGCATTTAGGACTCAAAATTCCAAAAAAAGTTGTGCCAAATACGGCTAAGGTAATCTATTCCTGGGATAAGAAAATCCTTAGTTTTTCGAAAAATTCATAGTTTTGTAACAGGAAATTTATAAGAAATACCATATAATTTATATTCATGTCAACACCGAAGTGCTGACTACAAGTATAAAACATTTGCTCCTCTTACAGATAAAACTAGTAAATAATGAATTGTTTAAAGTTTTTCTATAAATAGTTCCATTTCTAATTCATAGTTTAAATCATTGGCATTGCTTGTAATCTTTTTGTCAACATGCCTTGTGGTAGTTAAAGCATTAGATTTAGATGACGGTTTCCTTGCTGTTAATGCAAACAACATAGCTGATAGAATGTAAAGAGAACCTGAAAGATAAATACGTATTATTAACGCACTTGAAATATAGTAGTTGTTAGAATCAAATCAGTCATAAGGGCTACAGTAGGTTCATCTAAAATGAAAACAAGGATGTGTGGTATGGATGCCAATAAAGGAACATTCCTTCATGTTAGAAACTCACAGTTCGGCCTTCAACAAAGAGCAAAACCCATACCGCATTAGGTCATTTAAGGAACCAGTGCCGTATGCCCTGTACGTAGCAATTATTGAGGTCCTTATTTTTGTATTATTCTTTTTATGTCACTTTGTTTCGATTCATCGTTTTTGCCTATTATTATCAACGATTCTCTGTTATCTATTTCATTTTAAATGAGTAAAACACTCATGTCTTAATTAACCACAAAGTCCAGAATAATAAAATATAAAATATGAAGCGACAAAATAGGCTTGAAATTGGTAAATATTAAAAAGAAGATGTGGTATGATTGCTAATGAGACAATTCTCCACCCAAAGTATTGCCATAATAGGTTTATAATTAAAGGTGTTAAATTTCTGAGCAACGCTTCTTTTTTAACTGTTTTAAAATGTTGGTGTTTTTTTCCTAATATATCAAGCAAATATATTAAAACAGAAAAGAGTCTAAAATACGGAGTCATTATTGACATGAAAGTTATTGATTCGAAGGGTTTTAAGAAATGAAGTGTAAAGGATGAGAGCAAAACAAAGTTGTTGTTGTGTTTCTTTTTTGTGAACTAGATCAATTTCAATGTCATGTTGAAAGGGTCTGTTAAATTCTTTTGATATAGCATCCTATAACAAACCTACGTTCATATGCGTGGGTTATTTTAAAATTATATACCTATATGGAGTTATTTTCTTTCAGAACGACAGGTCATTCTTTTTCAGAATCAACCCGGACGATACCATGTTTCAATGAAATATGCTCAAAGGCATAAAATTATGACCTGTTTGAGGTCATTATTTTCCTTGATAAAAATGCAATCTATAATTTACTTCAAAATTTCATTCGTCTGATAGTTTTTTGTTGCCGATTTGGAAATTTATTTTTTTAATGTTCAATCGATGATAGATGTAAAAGAAACCTTCATTGCCCGCATTTTAATTTTAGAAATAAATACCGTGAAGTTTTGTTAATTTATCGTTACAATAAACAAAACATGATCATATATGTGAGATGAATTTTAATATAGACTTTCATAAAAAAAAAAGCCAGATTTCATTTGATCAATCCTGACACCCCTCGGTGTGTTCTACGACAAGAAAAACCTTAAAATATGCATTATCTATAACGTAAAGATATTTCTGGCTTAAAGTACAACTATTAATTTTTCTATATTGTTACATTGACTTTGATTCTGTTATGATGCACTTATAAAAAAAATATATATATAGCCCATGTATTTGATACGGTTAATTAATTTTAAATGGTACTACAACGTTAAGAGCAAATAATAGGAATAATATTTCATTTTAATATATCATCTAATGCACACCTTCCTAGGCATTCATATTCAGATATTTGGCCGTACCAAAAAAAGATATCTTCTTACCAGTCCAGTTGTGGTCAATTGTACCGATTATTACCGGTTGTCTGCATGTTGATATTGTAAAATATTAGTTGCGAGTCATAATGTGAAACTTTTTGTCGAGCAGCTGATATTTCACAATATCAAAATGCCGATAATCTGATAATCGATTTATCGGGCTGTATTTACATCTTTTGGAGGCGTTTTCTTAGTTTTACATTTTACAATATCAACATGCCGACAACCTGATAATCGGTAAAAGCTGAGCAGAGTGATATAGGCAGTGGGACGACCGATAAGTATTTTTATCGGAATACTCTGCTTTATAAGGTCCTGTCAAATTCATATATTGAAACAAAAATCAATGTTATATAAGATGGGATGGCAGTGAATTTATGACAAAAGTTTCCAAAATGTTGTATACACCAGTGTTTTCGATACCTCTGTTCTAGATTCTTAACTATGATAGATGCATTAACTTTAAATACATTTGTTAAAAACATTAAGAATTTTCTTTATGAACAGATGCTGCTTACAAAGAATGTATAAAACCAAGAGTTCCCAGTGATGCAGTTGAAATCATATCTTCAATTTATTTTATCAGAAATGGTTGAGTGTTGGTTATTCAACATCTGTCCAAAATTAACGGATACGTTGCACCCGGTTTGTGGAGCAGTATCTGCTTACCCTTCTGCAAAACCTGAATCATCCCCGGATTTTGTTGAGATCGTGATGCTCAGTTTTTAGAAACCATGTATGTTTGGTTTCAGCTGAGTCAGAATGTCAACATGTACCATTACCAACCAAACAAAACACTTCGTAACTTTCATAAGTACCAAGTTATAATAAAGTACTATTTTTTTTGTTTATACCACAATGAAATAATATGCTTCTACAAAATGCTATTCTGAACAAAGGTAAAACCGTTTTCCTCAAAACCTATTGTTTGTGTTATTCATAACACTCATGTTTACCTGATAATGTGAACGCCTTTGACAGGTCAATATCTTTTATGTTGTTATTCGTGCTATCATCCAACACTTCTACAAATAGTTGAAATTAAATAAGTTGGAGATTTTTTTGTATTATATGTTTATAATTTATATGTGTACGGTACATCAACATAGTTTACGCTCTCTCTCTCTCTCTCTCTCTCTCTCTCTCTCTCTCTCTCTCTCTCTCTCTTTAAATATATATAAATATATTTTTTCCATCTATTTATCGGTATTGTTACACAATCTTTCAGACTCATATATATATATATATATATATAACGCACACCTGAACACCTGTTGACTGTCACATATTTTTTAACCGACACATTTGTGATATGAGCCCCTGCAATTTAAGGCTATCAGCAAATTAATCAAACTGTGTATTGCAAGATAACAAAACTTAGTCACTTAATAAAATTGAATAAAAGAACGTTTATGATGCTTGATTAAAGTATAAAATTTGCTTTGTATGATTTTGATTTTTGCCTAATATGCACAAATGTTTTAAATATACTTGACAATGACTGGATTAAAACTAAAAAAAAAAAAGGTAAAACATTCTACACAAATAAACAACTGATAATAGACAGTATGTTGAACATTTTTATTGACAACATATTTGTTGAATTTTGAGGTAGACTTTTTTCAACATATTGTCTACATTCCTATGGGAACGAACTGTGCGCTTCTTCATGTCAACCACTTTCAAGTTTCATATGAGTCGGAGTTCCTTCTTACACTCGTCAAAAACAAGAAGATTAAAGAAGCCAGGTCATTTAATTTCACATTCATATATATTGATGATGTTCGTTCCATCAACAATCCAAACTTTTCTGATTGGGTTTTATTCATATATCCCACAAAACTAGATATTTTAGAAAAAACAGACATGGCTGCCTCCGCTTATTTTTTTACACTTATACCTTGAATTTGACATACACAGTCATCTCAGTACCAGAATCTTTGACAAACGAGACGATTTTAATTATGTAATTATCAATTTCCCGCAGATAGTAGCTATATACCAACTTCACCTGCATATACGATATACATTTCCAACTTCAAGAGTTTGCAGCTACTGATGATTTTTTTCCTATCTTAATAACGTGTTAAAGTATTTTTTATTTGTCTATTTGAATATTACATTTACTGTTTAGTGTATTTTTGTGATATCCATTTGACGTGGCTCTGTCCTTATACATCTAGTCGTAGTATTATTGTGCCTTTGTAAAAGTTTGTATTCTTGTTTTTTTCATTTTAGTTAATGTGCTTTATCTATATACCTTTCAGTTTCTTGGTTACATATGACATTACTCTGTACTTGTCCATCCCGTCCTTGTGTTATTGTAAATTTATGTATTATTGTCCTTCATTATTGCTAACGTGCTTTGTCTATATGCCTTTTTATGTTTCTTTGTTGCATATTTGTTTGTTTTTATAGTGATTAAGATTATGACACAATGCTGACTGCTGTATCCTTTTTTTGACATTTTTACCTATAATGTTTGTTTGTTTTGTTCACACATCGTTGTCAATATAATGGAATTGTATGCGTCTGCCTTGCAAGTGAGAGGTTTAGCTGGCTATAAAAGCAGGTACAATTTTCTACCTAAGAAAATATCTGGACCAAATCAGGAATATGACATTTGTTATCCACTTGTTTGATGTGTTTGAGCTTTTGATTTTGCCTTTAATTAGGGACTGGTGGCAAGGAACCGGTGGACTAACTCTCTCCAAGATGAAAAATCGCATTAGATTAATGCTGAGATTTGAAGATCCTCCCAGCTATATTATAGTGCACATTGGGGGAAATGATATAGGTAATATCAAACTAGGTTACTTACATTTCCAGCTTGTTAAATTTATGTCATGGTTATCAAATAAATTGCCTGAAACGACTTTAATTTGGTCGCAAGTATTACCAAGATTGCAGTGGAGGTATTCAACCAATGGGAACTGTATGGAGAAGTGCAGACGTCGGTTAAACAGTTCCATTGGTGTCCACATGATAAAGCATGGAGGCTGTTACATTCGGTATCCTGACATAAAAGCTACACATAAGTTCTTAGCAGAAGATGGGGTGCATTTAACTAAGATTGGAAATGAAATTTTTCTGAATATAATCCAGGGAGCACTAGAAACAATTACTTCTAGTAAGACGGGTGGCTTTACTTTTCCAGACGACTATTATACGCTTTGAATTTTGATAGTTGACTCGTTGAAAATATTATATCTGCTCATATTATGAACTTTGTAATTAGTTTAGATGAAACATCAGCGTTACTGATGCTCTTTTATGTATAATGTAAATAATTTCTTCCTTGTTACTCTGTTCATTTATTAGAAATTGTTTCATTCAAATTTGCTTGAAATGGCACAGCTACGCGCAGCTCCCCCCAATTTTATTGGCGGTTGACGGTTCTACGAAACTTTTATCTGAGGACTAAAACTGTCGCAGCACCGTCAATTTGGCAGATTTCGCTGCGCTTAAAGAACATATTTGCAGTTTACAGACTTATTTAAATCGTATGATAGCATTAGCCTCTGATTTCAAGGGTTAATAGCTTATCTTGAACTTGCCCCTTTTCATATATGGTCTGCCACCTCGAACATATTCGGCGATCATCATACAACATTTTCAAAGAAACATGCATTTCTATCACTGAATTTTAGTTCATATCATATCAAAAATTGCATTTCATATAATAGTACATATATCATATTTGTTAATAAATGCTGTGGCCATTTCCTGCCAACTCTAATTTGTTATTTTTTAAATGAGCATCTAAGATAATAAGATTTAAAATCTAAATTTTAAATCAGTTATCGGTTGTGCTCAGGCACCATGTCCGTTATACTACTTCGTCAATTTTATTATTATTTGGTTTTTAATTGGATTATCGATCTTCCCAAGTGATTGATTTACCCATAATCCTCCTTTTACCGTCGACATTTGGCAAAAGAAGACGCTTTTTTTAGCAAACCCGCCCACCCTCCCCTTAATTTGTTAGAATTCAATTCCTGCGGAAGATACTGCTGTTTGGTTTTTGTTTGTTTATTTCAGATTTGTATTGTCCACATAGATTATATCGTCATACCATGTTGAACGCTGTTCAGATTCTAATATAGAGACTGTCAAGCAACGAAAAATAGATGATTATAGAGGTATACTGGCCGTAAAAGAGTGGACATACACAGAAATTGAAAGGATAACTTGGAAGTGATTAATTATGGATTTTATTACATTCTACAATGTTCTAACATGTGAAATAGTTGCAGATTTGAATTAATCAATGATAGCGATAACTTCTGATTTCCAGAGTTAGTCGTTTGATTTATGGCAGATTTCGCTGCGCTTAAAGAACATATTTGCAGTTTACAGACTTATTTAAATCGTATGATAGCATTAGCCTCTGATTTCCAGGGTTAATAGCTTATCTTGAACTTGCCCCTTTTCATATATGGTCTGCCACCTCGAACATATTCGGCGATCATCATACAACATTTTCAAAGAAACATGCATTTCTATCACTGAATTTTAGTTCATATCATATCAAAAATTGCATTTCATATAATAGTACATATATCATATTTGTTAATAAATGCTGTGGCCATTTCCTGCCAACTCTAATTTGTTATTTTTTAAATGAGCATCTAAGATAATTATACATTACTATTGAATGTGACGCATAAAAATTACCTGCAAGAAGGGGCACAACCAGTTGACCTAGTCCACCACATAGCATCATAATTCCATAACCGGAAGCTAAGTTTGACAGGGAAACCAGTTCAACAACTATAACAGCCTGTAAAATCCACGCACCCCCTGTATATAATCCAAAGGCCGCCATGTATAAAAACTGACTTGTAAAATTCTTGTAAAAAGGTAAAAATAGAGTGAAAATTCCAATCAAGCTGAACTGTCCAAAATGTAAGAGACGGCTCCCAATTTTACGATCACTTGCAGCTAGTCCAACGAGGAATCGACCGCAGAGATTACCTATACCCGTTGCTGAAAGCAAATAGCTCACATCTAGTTTCGAAACGCCATTAATTTTGAAATATTTAGGAAAATAAAGATTAGAAATGTTATAACTGACATTCCAGCAAAACGTACATATACAAAATAGGACAAACTCGACACTTCTCAATGCCGATAAACAATTCACAACGGATTTTCCCTTTCCCAATTGATTATCAAATGATTCTTCGGAAATAGAAGTTATATTTTCCTTTTTCCGGTTCATTTCGACACTATTAGGTCTCATCAATGCACCAAATACTGCACACTGGGAAAAAGCGGCACCGATCAGACGAAATGTTCCATGAATTCCGAATGATAAGACACATTGGTCCATTATAGGCGGGAGTGTAATCATAGCCACCGCGGAACCACAAGTAACCATTCCTATTGCTATGCTACGCCCCTTGTCAAAGTAGTATCCAACTGAAATAACGAAGCCTGTGTATATCAGCGACTGGCTTATGCCTGTATAGAAAATGATAATTGGTAGTTTAAACATATTCCATTGTTTTAGACAAGGATCAGACACACTTTTTTAAAAATCTAATATCTCGAAAAAAAATTCCATTACCTATCAAGTCTATTTGTTCCTAAACTGATTTATAATATCAATTCTAAATTCCACATGTTAAATTTCACCTATATAGATCTGTAAGTATGATAATTAGGACAAGAAGGGTCACCTTGGATGAAATATTTGATTTAGGGAAGATAACCAACACTGAAAAATCACCAAATATACTTTTGAAATAGGCGGGAGTGTAATTCAATTTAGGGAAAAAATAGGGAGCAGTAGCAATAGCCTATCATACTATATCCTTTCGTAAATTATTATTATCTGAATAAAATATAACAAATTCAAGGGAGGGCATTGTGTATTATGGGATTTCGTTTTAGAATATATGCAAATAGATTACACATTTTATCGTACCTGCTATAAGTCCATATGTAACATATATAATATAGATATTCTCTGTCAGGCTGGTTACAACAAAGCCAATTAGACCACCAAAAGATCCGGTGATAATACATACTCGACAGGAGAAGACGTTGGTTAGAAGGCTTCCAATCGGACCTTTAAAACAAGACATATCATCTTACAAGTAAACAATATGGTAAAACTATGATGGGTGTTTTCGCGTTTTGCGCCACAATATTAGATATTTGTATATACGAAAATATTAAAAATAAATGGTTATATACAAATATTTGTATGTATACAAGCGGCTCTCAAAGCCTGATTCGCTCACCTGTTATTTTGTTTGCTTAAATCTTTCATCGATTATTATTTTGCTTTTCAATATATATTAATAAGTGGCTTAGCAAAAGTGTCTCATGTTTCTTGACGAACAATGTTAAACTGACAGTAGCAATCGAAAGGAAGACAAAGCGAATGTGTATACTTTGTTCCTATATTGTTCTATGAACTTAAAATGCAGAGAACCATACGTTCCCGACAAAGGTAAAATGCAGAGAACCATACGTTCCCGACAAAGGTAAATAAAGTTTTCGGACACACGAAAAATATATTAAGTATCTTTCCGAGTTTCAAGAAGAGTAACAATGTGTTTATACAATCTGAAAGTGATTGGAAGAATTTTGACAATAACAGAACTTCTAAGCATTTTTATCATGAATTGTTGCTTGCTTAATCAATAAGTCCAGTGACAAATATCTTCTTTATGCTGATAAAGATAACAATTGAAAAATACTCAACCAGCTAAATCATGTATGTACCTCTCTCAAGTCATGAAACTGTGATGCAGTGGTTGTCGTTTGATGCTCACGGTATATCATAATTGTTTTTCGTTTAAGGTTTTGTTCAAAGATCAGTCCTTTAGTTTTCTAGTTTGAATTGATGTACACTTGGCATTTTTTGGGTCTTTTATAGCTTACTATGCGGTATGGGTTTTGTTCTATGTTTAGGTACCATACTGGTCCGAGACCACAATTGTCGTCCCTTGATTTTCGTTGTTTTCGTTTACGAATATAGTCCCTAGTGTTGACAGTGGGTTACTTGCCATGAATTTTTATACCCCTTCCAAATTTATTTCTCCATGTTTAATGCCTCAAATTGCAAGTAGGGGGGTGAAATTACACTGTAAAAAAAATTGGGTCCAGAATTTTAAAGGAAAGTAGTGATTTGGTCCAGCTGAAAAAGGTTGAAAATTAGCACTTCGGAAGCTGTCAAAAGATTTCAAGACGCCCTAAACATAAAATTGTCCATATTTTGAGTTAGAGCCGATGAAGTTTTCTATAATTTTGATATAATTTGTCCCAAAAGTAGTACAACACACTGTAAAAGTTTCTTTGAGAAAGCGCAGGTGGGATTTTTTTGATTTTCATTTATGTTCTAAAAGAAATGCACTACGAAATAATTGTGTTCTCGGACCTAACTGTCACCTACAAGTTATTTAATCTCATTGACATACAACATCTACATATATCATTTATATACTAGTATAGGTATAGCTGTATTACTTTAAGCTCGCTTACAAAGAGGCCATGATTTACATGTCTCTTGAGATTTATTTTCAACTTGTACTAACCCCCAGTATTTTATTTTAACTAAAACCAATCGCACGTGTTTTATTTCCAAAACTTACCACTGAGCATAAACATGCTGTTAAATATTGATCCTGCCCAAGTTGCCTGCACGTCTGTTATTTCAAAGTTTTCTAATATTTCTAAATGTATGATCCCTGATATATAAGGAATCGAGGTTCCAAGAAAGCAACACAAAAATCCACACAAGACAATCAACCATTGGGGAGAGGGATACACATACAACTTCTGCATATCTTAATGTAATCTTATTTGATAATAACGATCTTTAAACGTTACATTTACAATTCTTAACCTCATAAGTATGTACTGTTGCACAAATTTGTTTTTTAGTAACTCATACATGACGGACTTTACGATATACTCATGCTTTTCGGTCTCTCAGTTATTTTGAATTGCTGAATTGGTTATCTCATAATTAATCCGATTTAAACTCCGGGTAAAAATTCATTTCAAATCTATAAATATATATCAATTTTAAAGGCGGATTTAATTTTTGTACTTTTAAACCCTGACAAAACATCAACTATCATATATGGGCTGGCATTTTGAGGTCCTCATTCCTGTATTTTTTAAATGTTTATGCAATTTTGTTTTCTATTTTTATTTTTTGGGCCTATTTTTCTCTATGCTTTATATTTAAACACCCCATTATTCTCTATATTTATTTTGGCCTATTTGATTATGTATCAGCTGAATTCGATCTCTTGTACCATTTGAAATATCGGAAGATGACAGTCCATTTTTTTGTTTGTTTAGCATTTCAATGAAGTACCAAATATGTGTTAAACGGAAGTACAAAATAATGAAATAAATTCCGACGGACACATGAAATGTATCAAGCGTTGTTTTCAATTAATCGGAATACGCTTTACATCTTATTACAATCGATTGATTAATCATTTTATGGTTTGATTTGCTTTAGTATTCAGTGGGAAATATTTCATTCATTTCAATGATATCCTGACCCCGCACAAATCTCCACTTAGACATCTTTGTGCCAAAGGAGTACTAGGTCCGGTAAGGGCCTATTTTGGCCCCAAATTTCAGTTTCATCTAACGAGATATTTAGGACACTTTTTAAACACTTAAGTGTCTATTTCAATTGATTCGATTAGTTTATGTAAAAGATTTTAACTGATTCAGTCATTAAAAACGCTCCGATTGAAGCTTAAATATGAAAAATCTATCAAATATGCCAAAAAACGTCACTTTTCAGATGGTTTTCGTCAAAAATGAAAGTGGCCGCATCCGTGTTCATCCTCAACCTTTATATATGTTATGTATTATCATCAAATACAACTTACATTTCAATATTATGAATGAACACGAATGCGGCCACTTTCATTTAAGACGGAAACTGTCTAAAATTTAACTAAAATGCTATAATTGTGAAGATTTCAGTAATTTAGCATGACTTTATGATGCTAGTACACGATATATGTGCATTGTATTGTCAAAAACAGCACATATTTATGTAGCAGAAGCATTCTACTTTCCAAAAAATAGCTAAAAGATTACATTTTCACAATTTTGCAAAACTGTTTAATTTTGGGGCCAAAAAGGGGTCTTACTAAATCTACTCTTTTCTCCTCATATTGACGTCCTCATCTGGTGCAATTCGAATGGCCCTGGTACAGCTTTCAGATTCTCAGATGCTAACAGAAAGGTTTTTCTACAATATCTTCTTTCAACACTTCATCATCAAGGATTCTCGCTCTTGAATAGTAGTCTTCACAAACGATTTAGCGTTTGTGATGTCCTTTTTCGTTGTCCAAACTAAATCGTTTGCCGTCTTTTTAATTGTCCTACCAACACCATGGGGCGCCCCTTTACCCTGCCAACTTTCATGAAAATTCAAGATAGCATTTAATCTTCGTCTCGACAATATAGACAACATACAATAATGATCCGGGATTTAAGGGGACACAAACCGTTAGATTTAAGGTATTTTTGAATATGCCATGCACTGACTGTAGTATGCTACAATCTTAATATTATTGGTGCAGCTGTTTGTTGATTTCCTAATTTAAGACTCGCTTTCATGTTTGAAATTCATTACATGTATATACATGTAGTTCCCTGTAATGTGATTAGTCTGTCATGATTCGAAAAAAATGAATGTATTTCAAGTAAACTCTCATCACCGTGCATGTACATTGTATATTACTTTTGTAAACGCTAAAATGCATTTCTTAAGGTACATATAAGTAGCATTCAAATTGTATATCAAAGCAGGATTTTGTTATCGCTGGATTAGAAACAAGTTAACATGATGTGAATTTGGGAATAAGTGACTCCTGTTTTCACAAGTTCGCAGTCTATTTCAGCTAGTGCCGATGCTAATACTACATGTATGTATTCAATTTAAAACAACAAAAACAAGATACGATTTGTTTTCCATATTTTTTGTAGATTTTGTTAATGGTTCTCGTCTTAAATTATATTTATACAACTTCTTGAAACGACGCAAAACACAACTTTAAGGATTTCCACCGAACACTTAGGCAACAAAACATTTACAGTTGGATTTTGTGTGCTGCCAGTTTATGTTTTTGTTAAGTTACCTAGAAGATAGTTAAGAAGCGAATATAATTGTCATAGAGTTTTAGTTTTAGTGTACGTACTGGTTCCCAGATATGATCCCTATGTTTCATCTCATAGTGACATAACTTGGGAATGTTACCAGTATAAATGCATATGGTAGGCGGTGGAAATGCATTCCGAGTAAGACATAAAGTAAAGGGAGTGGTAGTGCAGAATTTAGTATAGTAAGTTTAAACTATTAGAAGTTCAGTGCATATAAATTTTGAAAATATGCCAGTGATGTGGCGGGGTTAAACATGTTAGCGGGATCCCAACCAAGGTACAACTTCAAATTGCAGATAATAGACCACGAACTTTACCAACAGACTTAATAAGCAAATTATTTCTATAAAACAATAAAAGAAAATGCAATTCATATTACTACTGGTAGATAAAGACCTGTACAAGAAATTTCCAAGTTGCAGTATGTAAATACATGTATGTATATCCATCACTCCTTTCCGAAAATAAGAAGACCATTTACCAGAGTATGATTATCCATTTTGAAAGTCAGCGCCAATGAATATTTACTTTCTTCAAATGCTTGAGTTCTCTTTTATTCATTTGGTGTCAAAGAAATGTTCTATTCTAAATTTTAAACATTTATCAATGTTTTGTTAACGATTGTCCATGAGATGTTTTGGCGAGTTGTTCTTTGCTATTTATTGAATCTTGTATACACACTTAAGTATTCGGAAAGTTTAAGACTATAAAAACCCTTTTTATTTAATACATTTTAATTTTTCAGTTTCTTTCGACAGTATATTCAGACAAACAATTACTAAAACTGTAAAATGCGTTTTAGAAAGTATCCGTAAACAACAAAAGCAAATATTTGCTATATCAAACAATATATGCTGCAAAAGAGCAAACACTCTGCTAACAGAATTTCAATAGGAAGTCAGAAATATTATATTTAGTAATGCAAGGTATTTTGTATTCCCTAAAGTAATTATTTAAGGCTTTGTGCTGTTTTGTACAGTATATTGATGACTTTCTGTGTTGCTTGTTTGGAATAACCATAGATATAATAGCCTATTATATCTAAGGGATAACTGAGTGACGGCATAAATAAACGTCCCTTTGAATGTTACAAGCAAAATTTTAATACTTTTTCCTTTTCGTAGATATATTAATACGTGATATATTAAATGGGGATATCACATTCCAATGGAAATTGGAAATTAAATAAGAAAACATACAAATGGGTTGTAATGAATTATTTTCACAAATTAAACATTTCACGAATAAAAGAGGAAATCATGTGTCTCCTGTGGACTCCAAATAAAATAAGCTAGCAGAAATGGCAGACTTTGGTAAAGAAAACTCTATGTTTTTGGTATTGGAAATCCCAAAAATTATATTAAAAAGCTGTTGGACAACGTCAATCATGCATGCATGCAGGTTGGGGTTAAATCTGCAGTTTCTATGGAGTTGTGAATTACAAAATGTTCCTTTAAATGAGACGCAGGCGACGACGGAAAAAGTGATCCATATGTGTTGCTAGCAACAAATGAGGTCGTAGGCAAATTAATCATAAGCACTACATTTTGCCTGTAGATCTAGTTCTACAAAAAATATCCTATTTTCTCATTTTATGTAGATTTGCACGTAAGTAATATAAACCTTTTACAGGTCGTCCTGAATTTGCATGAAAAACTTGTCACTGGTATTCATCAGTGCATTAATAAATTAATTATACACCACTTGCATTTTGAGAATCCAGTATATCTTTGTTAAATCTCACCAAATACTTGTATAAAAATAATGCATTAGGTATGCATGATTGCCGATGACACACCTATCCATCAAAGTTTAAATAAGGTACATGTAAACAATTGTAGAAAACTGCCCGGCCTTCAAACAATGAGAACAATCTTGAGAAAGTGCTGTAGGTGGCACAGTAGTATTTGCATTCCAGAATTTAGGTTGCTCTTTTGTGTACCCTACGTAGGTTAATGTATCTAAACAGTGTGAATGGACAAAAAATACAGTATCAACTGAACATACTTTCCCAACTGAGGGATGAATCAGGTGTAGAAAAATATGAATTAATTTTACATACAGATGAAAATGATTTTTTTAAATTTTTTTTAAATTTTTTATTCACTGCACCATAAAAGCCCTAAAAGTACTAGTGGCCTTAGGTTTTTAAAAATAGCAAAAAAAAGTAAACGGTCATGATACATATTCAAATTCATTTCTGAATAGTAAAATGAAAGTACTTCAGTTAACTGTGAATGTAGAATTTTTTGCAGTTTTAGAAAGTGGTGAAAATTCTAAAAAGGCTATCATTATCCCTTATGGGCCAGGAAATACTACCGTGCCACCTGTAACAGTACAACATAAACCCAGCCAATATCCTTTGTTTTTCTATATAATTAAAATCAGTTGTAAATGGCTCAACTCATCAGATCGATACAATCAGAAAAACAACAACACAGACCAAAAGGTGGACATTTTGCTCTGTGTAAACATGTAGTGTCAATGAACATTACTTTATATCAGTGGAAAGCCGATTTTTGAAAAATGTAAATATAGTAAGAACAAAAGGATGGCGGTGTTCAGAAAATTATCAATTGCTTAAAATATCGTTTCATTCGATTTTTCTTTCTATTTCTATTACTTTTCTAAAATAAAGTCATTGATATAAAAGTTAATAACAATCTTTGATTTGTCATATAAATATTGACTATATGAATAACCATGCTTTAACGATGTTATTTTGAATCAAATTGCTTTTATGTTCTTTGTAATATCTTGGATCTTTGTAAGAAGAAATGTTTAACATCATTGATATTTCAATTAAGATTGTTACAGTTTTATGGTTAGAACAATAGTAAATATTTATTTAATCTTGTACCCTTTTGTTCTCGGAACATATTTGCAAAATTACATTGATGGATAATCAATTATTTTTTCTATGAACATTCTTTTTCCCACTTTAGTTCTTCGTGCATTAAAAGAATGCTTTTAATATCTTTACTTAAAAAAAAATATAGACCCCTTTATGTGAGGAATAACAGGGTGCTTAATGTCCTATCATATTAACCCCTTATTTAATGACTGCATATGAATAATAGGCTGCGTAAATGCTTAATGTCCCTATCTGAAAAACGGACTATGGGCCCTTTTATGTGATGAATGTATAAGGGACGACATCAAAAGATCGATGTAGGATAAAAAAAAAAAAAACTTAAATCAAATAGTTTGAAACATTGCTGCAAGTTTGGTTAATCAAAAATCGATTTTATAATATTCCCAAATTAAGTTAAGAAAGGGGGGGTCAGTGAAGAAACTATGTGAATTAAGTTTTCTATCCTACATTGAACTTTTGATGTCGTCCCTAAACAAAATTATCTTTCAATACTAGAAAGTACAGTGCATCTAAAAAAAACAAACATTTCTGATGGTATAGAAAAGAGAATCCTAATTTCTGAATTCTAAAATATCACATCGAATAGCAAGTTATAAAAGGGCCACAAAAATGGTTACTAGTAGTATAAAACCATTCAGACAGGAAAACTAACGGTCTAATTTATATATAAAAAAAACGAAGAACCATCTGAACCATAGTAACAAACAACAACCACTGCACATAAAAAAGTGCAGCGGGTTTAAACATTTTAAAAGGTACCAACCTAAACCTTAACCTGAAACAATAGTGTAATATCACAACATAGAAAGACACACTATGAAATATAAATTTGATCTATGACACAATGTAAATACAAAAAGAAAGAGTTAGAAAGAATAGAAATTTAGTATATTTTAATATCCACAATACCTTTATTGTGTGCTGTGTGTCAGGCAACTTGAAATGCTGATGTCATGGCATTTTTGTAAAACTTCACGGAAAAATTTGTGTACAATTAACCTGTAATTAATAAAAACGTACAACAATTTGATGATATTAATGGAACAGGTTATAACCACATTTTCATCTTTTTTTTTATTATATGATGCTGTTATTTATGTCGTCCAATGAGAAAACTTACAATTTCTTAAAGTTGTTGTCGGTCATGGACGTTTGTATCTAAAAGTCTCTTTGGTTCGGTTTCAATATTAGAATAGAATATTGAGATTAATTCTTTAATCGGGAATTTTGAATTATTTCAATAAAATGTAAATCAGTTTCAAAGTAGAGTAGAAAAAGGAACATTTTAGTTATTTATATAAAAAAAAACCTATTATAACATTGTTATGCATGACCATTGTTATCTACCGCTAATCTTAGACCTACATGTAACAATGTCACCAGCTGCAGATAAATTCCATATACACTGGGGTAAATGTGATCTCCGTAACTGCAGTTACGCATATCCCAAGATGGCGGACGATGATATACTTGTACATAAAAACTGAAGAGACATCTAGGAGGAACAAAAACATGCAGACCAAAAGTTCCCGTTTGAATGGTTTTACACTTCTCATTTTGTGGGCCCTTTATAGCTTGCTGTTCGGTGTGAGCCAAGGCTCCATGTTGAAGACATCACTGCCTCCTATAATGGTTTACTTTTACAAAAAGTAAAATCACAAAAATACTGAACTTAGAGGAAGATCAATTGGGAAAGTCCATAATCACATGGCAAAATCAAATAACAAAACTCATCAAAAACGAATGGACAAAAACTGTCATATTCCTGACTTGGTACAGGCATTTTCAAATGTAGAAAATGGTGGATTAAACCTGGTTCTATAGCGCTAACCCTCTCACTTTAATGACAGTCTCATCAATTTCCGATATTTTTACATTGATGCGTTAAATAAACAGACACAATAAATATAATAGTCAAATTATTTATTACAAATTATTACTTGGATGAAGAGTTGTCTCATTGGCACTCATACCACATCTTCTTATATTTATCTACGAACAGCATTTCCAGTTGAACAAGTTTGTCTGTAATCATTTGAAAATTGTGTCAAATGTCATGCTGATAAACTTCGCACGGAAACTCTACTAATTTTGACACCTTCAAATGATTGCCCGATTAATTTGATTTCCTTTTCCCAGTAATTGCTTCTTCACCATTTCTTAACCAAAACACAGAATTATTAAAAAAGCTATTGTGGTATTCTAAGAATACAATAAATCCATGTCACAGTAAAAGAGCAATGTTATAAATCGAAGTTATTTCATCAAGTACCAATTTTCTTATTGTTACCTCAATATTATTAGAAATCCGTATAATTAGTACTTGTTTACCCATAAATTGATTTCAAAATTAATGTTACATTATCTTGATGTAACCAGTATGATGTTGTCAATATTTAATATATTTGCAATAGTGAACAGAGAAGTTATAGACAGTGCTGTGCGTAGGTTTTGGGTGTTGTGTTTTATCAAAGTATTTATGTAACATCGTGGCATGCAGTGAAATGACCATGGACTTCGTCCTTGCATTGTTTCTTAATGTAGTACTTTTTATGTTTTCTGCTCGAAGAACATGTGCTGGGGCACCATACGGAAGTGCAATATATATTCAATTACAAAGAGACGGTAATTTTGAACATAAAATTTCAAATACATTACCATTAAAATCTACAAAACCTGTGAGTTTAATAAAATGTGCAAGAGATTGTTTGCAAACAGAAAATTGTGAATCCGTATTTTTTCACAACGCTGATAAAGTTTGTAATATGTATTTATCAAGGATGGCAGCAGTTTATAGTGTTTCGAGTGAAAATGGATGGAGATTTTACCATAAAGGCCAAAGTAAGTTTTCTGTTAAAATGAACATTTTTAAATTTATGTTTTCAACATTTCTCTGACAGACGGGTGGCATACATGTGAAGCAGGATCTGTTACCTCCAAGAGCATCTGAGAGCACACATCTATTTTGTGGGTTTCATGGTACTCAACATCAGCCTTTAGTTTTCTATGTAGTAGACTAGTTTGTTTTTTCGTCGTTATTCGTTTCTATAAAGAAATTGTCATTTCTTCTACGAGTCTTGCATGTTCCCTTTTTATCTTCCTCCTCTTTTAACACACAAAAGCAAAGGCTTCAGACAATTACAAGGGGAACAATTGATCGAAAATAGACACACCTTTGAATATTATGATTGTTTAGATCTATTTTGAATATGTTTCATTGACTACGATTGTCATTTTTTCTAGCGAAGGTCAGTGGTTTCTCCGTGCACTCTGACTTCCTCCACCAATAAAAACCGCCTAGAACTTAAGCCTATAGTGCTGAAAGTGGCATTAAACACCATCAATCAATCTGACAGAAAAGTATACTGGTTTTGCAATTGTGAAGCGGGTTATCGATTAATTCGCCACCAGGCTAATTAGCTTAAGGGCTTTAGGTTCGTACGTGAAAGTTGGAACGCGGAAAATGTATATAAATGAAGTTGAATATCATTTAATAAAACGTTATACGCCTTAGATTGGTTGCATCGATCTCATTTCTATCAAACAACAACTGCATAAAACTCAAGTCACGATTAAAAGTAAAAACCAACGCGTTGAAAGTAAAAACCAACGCGTTGAAAGTAAAAACCAACGCCAACGCGTTGAAAGTATAAAACCAACGCGTTGAAAGTATAAAACCAAAGCGTTGAAAGTATAAAACCAACGCGTTGAAAAATGCATACGGTATTTTCATACCACCAATGACACGAACAGCCACTCAGAAAGGAGTCCGTAAATTTTGAAATCATTCAACACGAATTAATCGTCTATATGAAAAGTAAAGATGTTGAATATACATGTATGTCAATGAAATAGAAATCTAAATTGACACAACTATTGATAATAAGCTTTATGAATATTTGGATCTGAGTGTTCCTGTTCAATGAAAATACAGAACAACGATTTGGACGTACGAAATAAATAAAATGACTCTCATTTTGGTTAATTTGGCAAAAAGTGTAAAGACATGATAAATAAAAAGAAGAGGCATCATCTATCATAATTTTAAGGATTTTGTATGTGTATTGTATTCTTGGTCCTTCGAGTAGTGTTTGAAATAACCCTTGATACTGATAATTTAAATATTCTAAGCTCTGTTACATTTGGCAAAAATGTGTTGTCATCTATTGCAAATGTTTTATGTTCATGACTTAAAGTTTGTACATATGTGAACTCGTTCTTGATTCTAGTATGTTGTTTCAAAAGTAATTGTATGTTTATGTATTTTTTTCCTAATTCCAAAGCTCATTGAAACATCATAACAATATGTCAGATTTATATTTATTATATCGAAGCCAGCACATACCCTACAGTGACAGTAGGGCGTATTGCATTTCCGCTAATTTTTCAAAGTCCCAATGCTACGTTTCCGCAAATTTAAAGTATACGTTTCCGCAATTTGCATTTATTACTTTTCCGGAAATATACCTGGTAAATTATAAATAATTGAATATATATTGACTTGAAAAATGTTGCTATGTCCTTATACAGAGACAGGCGAAAGCAGTTTCCAAAATTACCTAAATGTAGATTAGAAATTCACGAGACATTAAGACAAATAGATTTGAACACTAACAGAATTGAAACTTATTTTAACTTTTAAATAGTCAATGATTTTGATTCGGGAATCGTTATACTTTCATGTTTCACCAACTTGGTATGTCTATGTAATGAAATGACTGATATTTTCATAGATGGCACATTTAAATCCTGTCCGAAATTCTTCTACCAACTCAGTTTATTCGATACATGGATGTAAAAATGGTAACTACATTCGTCTTGTATTTGCGTTACTTCCACTTAAATCCGAGGAATGTTACACGAATATGTTGGATCGGCTTATTGATGTGCGCACTACCCGAAGAATAACTTCCCGAGGTAGTTCATAATGACTTTGAATGTGTAATGCATACTGCTGTTACGAAAACACGAATAGTGCCGAGTCTTTTCATGCCCACTTGAACGAGCAGTTTTACGCTAGCCATCCTAACATTTCTGTTTGTTTTTATCGATGTGTTATTGAAACTGCAAACAACATCTTACATAAAGATGAGAACTCTAACTGTAAAAGCACCCGTTTGGAAATATGAAAAGGAGAAGATGAACTTCCTTAAGTTGTTGAACAAAATACAAAACTTGTAAACGGTGAATGTACTACTGTGGACTTTGTGCGGCGTGTTGGCTATAAATATTCTGCCAGAACTGACTTATGAACTCATATCAAGATATTTCTGATTAGTGCTGACTTTTGAACATACGTTTTCATAGATTTAAATGATGAAGTTTACTTGCATGTTATGATGACCTTTGACTTACTTAATATTTATTTTATATTATGGCTTTGCTTTCGATCAACAGGTATTCCTCAATTATTTGCGGAAATGCAATAATTTATTTTTTCGGAATAGTTACTTTTTTTCCGGAAAAGTAAGATATTTATTTGCGGAAACGTAAACTTTTTTTTGCGGAAACGTCATCTTTTTTTTCCGGAAAAGTAATGCCAATTTGCGGAAACGTAAAACGCCGGACAATATATGCCTGTCCGGATAATAACCTTTTACTACAATTTTGAAATTTAACACACTGTATGACATCGGGAAAACAATATAGGTCAACTTATTATTATTCGGGTTTCGAAGATAACGATAATACCACGTGCCTAAATCTTTGTAAACGTGAACACTTTGTCATTGCCAATAAAGTACTGGTCAGTTCGATTTGGATGGTTTTGACATTAGCTCTTTTTAGCTTAAGAGTTTTTTGTTAAAGAGGTATGCCCCGTACTCTAAAATGTATTTTGATATTTCCTGTTGATAGATTAAATATCACTTAACTAAATCTTTTGAGTACAGACAAAAATATGAAGAACAACAAAAAGACAAACAAAATATCACAAAACTTTACAGAGGAACCTTTTGATGACTATGAGATACATGTAACATCAGAAGCAAAATTAGCATGGTTTTCAGTGTTTGACCGATAGATGGGCTTAAGTTGAATACAGTCATGTCGATGTAGTAAGACATTAAACATTTTTAAATCTTCGTGGAATTTAAAAAACACTAACATCAGCTTCTTCGTGATAAAAGAAGGATTTGATTTTTAGTAGCCGATCTTTCAATGAAAATATCAAAATGGACAATTCGTGTATTTTTTTTTAACCACACAGGTGGAGTATCAAATCAAAATCAATTTTACAATCATTAAAAAAAATTTAAACCTTGAAAATATTCAAATACATTTTAATGTGTTTACATACATGGATGTGCCTGATATTTTTTAGGGTAAACAATATAAATCTTTCAATACGCAAAATACATTCTAAACTTGAAAAAAAAATCAAGTGTTTACACATACCTAGAACTATAGCCGAATATGACGCTTCAATATTATTTAGTGTCTACATTTAACTTAATCTGTTCATCCTTTTGAAAAAAAAAGTTATTGAAACAGAAAGCTTTTACACAAAAGTAATATTTGAATGGAATTAAATTTTGCGAAAATGTACAAATACTTAACTTTTAGTTTACCTTAAACTGATTTTGTTTAATTTGATTTTGTTTTTATCGACATTGTATCACTGAATTGCTGGGTCTGATTTAAAATTCTATTGACATTAATGATTTTGAATAAATGTAGTCTCGATTATCCAGACTATTATATATATTATCATATATGTATATGGAGAGTATGACGTTATTGTTCGCAACAAGTAAAGCTTTTAAAAAAAGGCTAGCCGTCTCTTAGCTGATGGAAATGGAAAGTGTTCTCGCTTTGTAGGTTAATTCATTCGGAATCAGTCAGGATTCTACTTCGTCAAAATTATCTTCCCACTACGCCAGTTAATTTTCACAATCGTAGAAATGGAAGCCATTGTAGGGATGACGCGCTGCCAATTTTGCTCTTGAAAACCGATAAATTATCCGCATAGCACCATTACGATCCTTATATGTTAGTTGTATTTTAAAAGACAAATGTATCTACTAGCTAATGAGCATCAGTTAATGATCTTGTCTGCATTGATTCAACTTAGAATTATTGTCTAATACTTTGCCAGGTGGAATTTTTGAAAATTCATAAATATTTAAATAAATTCTAATTTTAAATATTTCGTCGAAGGGCAGACAAAAATTTTTAGTTGTCTTCCCACACAAAAAAATTATAAGTTTTCGAAGATATGCATTTTCATCATCCAACTTGAAAGACTGTCGTCAAGTACTTTTGGTAAAAAAAAAACAGCTATTCGAACACACCTACTCTGTTTTTATGATTCATCAGATAGGTATTTCACTTGACCCATATATTTCATCTTTTAGTACCGTGATTTTTTTAGGTTATAAAGTCAACCTGTAGCTTTGATATTTAAAAATGATAGAATCTGAAGCGAGATGATGTACAGCCCGTAACAGAGAACAAACTTAATTGAGTAGTGACCGAACTATTGGTACTTTAACGTTAAAGAGATTGACAATGCTGACAAACTTTCATGTGTCGATAATCAAGTTTAATACCAATAATATTGAAAATAATTGTAATAATATGAAACAAAATATGTCCATGCACCATTTCGATTGGGCGACAAGTAGTCATTTCTTCAAAGTCAGAACAGAAAAAAAAGATTTATGGAAGGACGTCTTGATATAGTATTATTTCCTTTACAATTTTACCCAAAACTAAAAGAAATATACTGGTAAACAATTAAAAAGGTGTTTGATAGGAATGAAGTCCTTTATTTTTTCGGACTACAATGTGTACCGTATGTTCGATGTACACTTTTTAGTAGTACATAGATGTGCAATAATTCAGCTTCCTGTACCTGTTCATGAAGTTCTAAATTTTGAATGTTGATTTCTTTAAAAAAAAAAAATACCATTTTTTACAATAAAAATCTCAAAATGTCCGTTAACAATGAAAAAGTTTGACCATGAGAAATCACATATCTAAGAAAAGCAGTCGTTTAATTGATTATAAGAAAGTTTCAGTATATCATGTCAAATTTCTTTAATTTGAGAGTTTTCCTTTAGTTACAAATGTAGCTCCATGTCTGATGGTTAAATAAAAATGAATGTCACAGAAAGTGGTGAATTTTTTTCTTGAGTCACATAACAGAAGGGCAGAGACGAATAGACAGAGAACTTATAGATTGATATGTTCTCCGTCCGTGGTATTTTTTTCCAAAAAATCGGAGGTTATGCATTTTTTATATCCAACTTGATAGATACCCATGTCGTCGACTTGATATCTAATTATTGTTCTGCTTACCTATGTAATAGATAACTTGAAACCTTATGCAAATGCGCGTTTATAAAATAGAACACTTCGTAATTGAGAAGAAAATTGTCATTTTATTTGTTTCTATTAACTTTATTTTTTTGTTACTATAGTAAACATTACAGTAAGCATTTATCGCCTTCTCTAACAAAGAGCTTCGATTCGTTTGTTCTATTTCAACCGGGTTTCCGCCTGGAATAGCCTTGCATATCAATCAACAAATTTTACCACACACGTGAGGTCACACTTTATGAAGTAGTATATCGTTTACAAAACTCGAGGAGATTCGGCTATTTATAGATAAAAATGACCTGTTTACCAATATGCACGATTAATGACCAGGCAAAATATAATTTCTAAAATAGAGAGGATAAATCCGATACTCTACGGGATTGAAAGACATTTACTAGGTTTTGATTGTCCCAACCAATCAACGAACTTAAATTATTCACGTCTGGAGTAATATCTTCCTATCAGGTAGTAAGAAGCATTCAGCACGCAGACTGTCCATCGTTCAATTCTTAATAACGAGGAGACGTTGATGAGGAGACGTTGATAAGAACGATAACTCTGGTGCAACAAGACAAGAATAAAATGTTGCTTTTTAAAACCACCATAGCCATCGTTGCGGGTGAATATAAGGCAAATTCAGAGTAAAAATAGGCACATAAGAGATAATAACATGAACATAAACATTCGTTCAATCTTTAAATGTTGGGAACCCGGCATTGACTTGTTCATTTAAATACGGTAACTATTTCTTCAACATGTCTTGGAAAAATTAATAATGACTTTACAAAATCAACATAAATAATAGAAATTATAGTTTAATATTAACTCCTATCATATAGCTAAACAAATCAACAGTTATAATGGTAACGACATCAATAAGCGCGGAAACTTCACAACAAACACAAAACAGAAGCATCAACAACAAAACCACCCCTGGCAGCAGCAACAACAGCGACAGAAAAAAAAAAAACAACAGCAAAACATCATTAGTAGATATTTAATATATATAAGTATATGTTTTTCTAATATTTTCATTTCTGTTTTAGATTTGTGCTCCTTGACAAATGGCTACAAGTATGATGCTAATTTGGATCGGTGTATCAAGGCATACAAGACAGTAAAAACTCACTTGGCATCTTCTAATGCTTGTCAAGCTGATAATGCTGCTTTGGTTAGAATTGATAGTAATGACATGTGGACATTTGTTAAAAATGAATTAGGTTTGTAAATTTTGTAAGATTTTTTTTTTAAAGTTAACAAATGGAGAAACATGTGTTTGCATGTTTAGATTGATTGATCCGGCATTGATTGCTGTTTTTTACTTTATTTCCCCACCAAGTCTGTACATTTTTTATAACCAGCTATTGCGTGGCACCTTTTGGTCATAGCTTGGGGACAACTGTGGTTCCAGTAGGAACCTTAATAATCCAGACTTTGTAAAGAGACTACATTTTATTGATGTTCACTATTCAAGTCAAATATCAAAACTGAGCTGCATTATACATGACAACACGTGCAAGATTACAACTACGGGAAAATCCTGACATATTCATATTGCACATGGTTAAAATAAACAAGATACCGGATACAGAAATACTTGCGGTCAAGCCGCTGACAAGCTTTAATTATAGATCCAAATTTATGAATTAGTAAACGTATTCTTTATCTTTAATCTATCAACATGTGATATTTATTTTACATGAAATAGATGATCGTAACACCAGCAAACTTAAATCTCAAATACCAACGAGAATCTCCTGTTGTTGGTTCCTGAAATTTATCCGTGACTGGGTTTTTGGCAGCTATTAAAGTGTATTTTTTTATGAATCAGGGAACACATATATATCAGATATTCTGAATTGTCTGTTAACTGCAGAAGCGTATTTATACTGCACTCATTCTATTTGAGCAGTCAACATGCGTTGACTGTATATTTCTATGTCATATACAGTCACTGACCTGATATCCCTTTTCCTCATGAATATTTAAAAAGTAGAGCCAGAACCATATAGACAATAACTATTTAGTGTCTTTAAATATCAGCTGTATTTGTACGAGGCTAGGAAACAGGTGTAATGCGAGCTTTAGCGAGCTATTACTCCTATTTTGAGCCGAGTACAGCAGTTATTTAAAGACACTAAACAGTTATTGTCTTTATCCTGCAATTAATTCTTTATTTTGTTTGTGTTTTTTGAAAAACATTTTTAGCATTCATTTTCGATTTGAAATCCATTGAGGCTCGCGTAGTAATAATATAATCACAGATTCAGCTGAAGACGGTTTCGCAAAACAAAAATCTCGAATCGTCAACAATAATACATCGCTCAAGGTGAATAATTATCTATTTTAACATAACAACTAATTTCAACAGTAAAAACAAATAATAAAACATTGTCCAATTTGAAATAGAAGTGTACGAGTTGTCCTACGCTTCATACTTGACATTTTACTAAACACGCATATGCTGAAACTGACATGGTTGATTTTGATACACTCATACATTCAAGTTTTGAAATCGATAATTGTCATCGTAGAAAAGACTGCTGTTCATGTGTGTATGTTATCAGAAAATTTGTGTCATTCTTATTCATGTTATAACTTTAAAGAAATATTTGAAAAAAAAACAGAGCGTATAAATGTTATCGTTAATTCGCATAAGGTCAAACAATACGTCATTGGAACGCGATTGCAATACACATTCTGATGTCACGCAGGTTCATACAATACTAAATCCGGCAGTGGGCGGAGCTTTAACGCGATATATGTATAGTAAACAGATGCAGCATATCGATATAGTAGGATAAATTTAAATATTCATAATGATCTCTTCAACCTCTCCTTGTTTCTAATGTATACAACGAAGCGTAGAATGACTCAAGCTGATTTCTTTTAGAATGGTTTGAAAAACATATTTCACTTGTTAATATTTTTTGTTTAAAACCTATGAATCATTATGTTTTGTGTTTATTGGTGATGTTTTTTTTTAGTCCATACTCAAACGCATTCGTTCACCATGCATCGACTGGTTTCCACAGGGAATGTACATTTCATTATGTTCATTGTGATTTATACTGCACTCGTTCTATTTGAGCAGTCAAAATGCGTTGACCGTATATTTCTATGTCATATACAGTCACTGACCTGATATCACTTTTCCTCATGAATATTTAATTAGAAATTTCCGAAATTTTAATTAATTATTCATACGACCTATTCAACCTGTTCTTGTTTCCAATGTATACAACGACTCAAACTTATTTCTTTTGCATATTTCACTTGTTAATATTTTTGGTTTGCAAACTATAAATTATTATGTTTTATGGTTATTGCTGATATTTTAGTTCATCCTCAAACAAATTCGGTCACCATGTACATTTCATCGTGTTGTATATTTCACCGCCTGCATGATAAGAGGCCTTTTTATAAAAGGGAGAAGTTTCCAATATTTAAGCAAATAATAACATTAACACATGAAACAACAATTGAAAATGTTTTTTTTAAATTGCAGTATTAAGACAATAATAGTGTATTTACTTGACATATCAACGATATAAGAATTCGGCACGAAATGGGGAAAAAGCTCGGCAGATCCTCGTATTTCCCCGTTTCTAAGCCTCAGCCTTATATCGTTGACATGTCAAGTCAATGCACTATTATTGTCTATAGTTATCAAAAGTACCAGGATTATAATTTTATACGCCAGACGCGCGTTTCGTCTACACAAGACTCATCAGTGACGCTCATATCAAAATAGTTTAAAAAAAGCCAAATAAATACAAAGTTGAAGAGCATTGAGGACCCAAAATTCCAAAAAGTTGTGCCAAATATGGCTAAGGTAATCTACTCCTGGGGTAAGAAAATCCTTAGTTTTTCGAAAAATTCAAAGTTTTGTAAACAGAAAATTTATAGAAAAAAAAGACCATATAATTGATATTCATGTCAACACCGAAGTGCTGACTACAGGGCTGGTGATACCCTCGGGGACGAAACGTCCACCAGCAGTCTATGTCTGATTACTGTAGTAAGGTCTGTCTGTTTTCAGTAGTAAGGTCGAGATAATTTTTGTGTTGATTTTGTTTCCTTATGAGGTTTTGAATTATTTTAAAAGTTTCTATTATAAGCTTCAAAGTTACTTCAGTCGGAAATAGTAAATATGTACCGTGTCAAAATAGTTGCTAGCCAAATCTTAATTTATAAAAAAACCCAGATATATCGTAACTCGCTATCTGTTATGAGCATAGACATATTTTAGACCAATAGTGTCACTGTTCTGAGCATATAGATATTTTTCTTAATTCATATTATCCTTTTCATTGACTATTTGATTCTGGATTTTGTATTGCCAAACCATTATGTCACCGTCATTCCCTTTTCGTATAAGATTGTCTGTATACCTGTCTTTGTGGCTATTCATTTACATCGTCTGTAGCCATGGCTTAACCTGCATATTCGAATATGATTTAGTTGAATTTCGTGGAAATCAATTTCTCTAATTTTTTGTACTATTTGTTCTATTTTTTGTGCTATTTTCACATTTTCTGATATTTCTCATCAATAGTAGAAATCTGTTCTAAGCAAATGATTGCTTAAAATTATTACGTTAGATTTTCTTGATTTCTCTTGAATTTCCTCCTGTGGCGTTCTGACAAAAGGCAACCTGATGACGTCCCACTATAACTCGTGTACTTTAGTATTTCTCCACTAGCTCTCAACAGTTATGTTTTTGCAGTAATGGATTATATTATGCAAGACATTCATTCGTCACTATTAAGAAGATTCTAATATTCAGAAAGCATATATTAAATAAAGGAAACAGTAGTATACCGCTGTTCCAAATTCATAAATCGATAGACAAAATCCAATCCGAGTAACAAACTAAAGCTGAAGGAAACGCATCAAATATAAGAAAACTACGATACAACAGAAACACAACATTAAAATGTAACACACACAGAAACGAACTATGATATAACAATGGCCATTTCCCTGACTTGGTACAGGGCATTTTAAGATAAAAATGGTGGGTTGAACCTGGTTTTGTGGCATGCCAAACCTCCCGCATTAATGACAATGTTAATTATAACATTACAAAGACAACATTGCATGACAGGACTACAATAAAAATAAATGAGAGAAAATACAGGATAGAGAAACAAACGATTAATAGCCAACAAAAGGTACTTTGTTAAAAATTTAATACACCATTTAGATATTCTGTAGCATTACCTGATAACAATCTAATAATGAATACTTCTAGAATTGCAAAGATTTCGAAGCCAATTCAATAGTTTATTCTAATAAGCTGAAAATTTCAGTTCAATGATATAGATTGTATTCAGAAACGTTGTCGTTTTTGTTACTTATAGCTGATTAAATTACTCAATATGTGTATGCACTTAAAACTCATTAATGATACATGGACTCTAATTTCGTTCTTCAGACTTGTGTTTTGTCCACAAAAAAAACAGACTGATACTTTTGTTTTATCCTGTACGTTAAGTTAATTTGAAACAAAGATTGATTTTTTGATACCACAAAACAATATAAATTAAAATGTCCATTAGCGATATAATAATTAAATTCAGCGATGTAATTTTGCTCATATGATAATTTTGATGAATTTAAGATGCATTGCTATGCTGTATATGTGTATCTTAATTTATGTGTCTTCTGAAACGCTCATGAATCCTTAGTGACACATCAGTGCCTTGTCGCCTGTATCACACTGATAATCTGCAACTCCTGAAACGGTAACCCATTATTCATCAATCATACAAGGTCATGATTTTTAGACTATTTGTGACGTTTTGAAACTAAATCTGTTGGATATGTGTACTCATAGATACTTTAGCCTGGTAGATATGTTTAATGCAATAGTACTCTTAGGTCGATACTTCGTGTGTTTTTATGTTGGTGTGTTGGTTTGTTGGTTTAGTGGTTCGTAGTTTGTTCTATTGTTGTTGCGTTACACCTGTTGGAGAATAGAGCGCTCACAAAAATGTATAACCCCGCCAAATTCTTTATCTGCCTGTCCAAAACAGGAGCCTGTAATTAAGTTGTTGTCGTTAGTAAATGACTGTCATACTTTAGGTTTATGTCCTCACCGTAGCGTTACCCATGTTCGTCCCGTCTGTCCGTACGTCCAAAAAAAACTTGGTTTCCATTCTTTTCCTTGAGTTTGCCTCAAACAAATGTTGTGAAACTTAAACACAAATCCACAAAAAAAAACCCCAGATCAGGTTCGACATCCCGATCGATTATTGAAAAGATATCTTTGTATTCAAGAAAATATATACTATTCTCCAGAAGTCTTTTGGTGTTTTTTGTCGTTCGATAGCTTTCTAATTGACGTTTTACCCGCATCCTTAAAGCTTAAAGTAAAAAAAATAAAAAAGATAACACTTGGACAAAAACAGAAACGATGTAAAGATAAATAATAGTCAACCAAACAAAACACAGAAAACTAAAGTTTGAGAAACATCCACCCTGCCAAAAAACTTGGTTAATAATGAAGGGTGATCAGTTCGCGCTCCACGAGTCACACTCTCCGTGTCACTACTGATAAAATGTTAAGCTGATAAATGATTTATAGTGATAAGGAATCTAACAATTGCAGACTGTCCAATGCACAGTCTAACCCTAAAACTTCACCAAACGAATGCTTATGAAAACATATTTAATCAAATGTCCAAATACTACACGTGGTAACTTAAATTGTTGTATAGAATAAGAGAAAACATTCAGGTTTTTTTTTTTGCATTTTTGCGCCTGTCCCAAGTCAGGAGCCTCTGGCCTTTGTTTGTCTTGTATTATTTTTATTTTTAGTTTCTTGTGTATAATTTGGAGTTTAGTATGGCGTTCATTATCACTGAACTAGTATATATATTTGTTTAGGGATCAGCTGAAGGACGCTTCCGGGTGCGGGAATTTCTCGCTGCATTGAAGACCTATTGGTGACCTTCTGCTGTTGTCTGTTCTATGGTCGGGTTGTTGTCTCTTTGACACATTCCCCATGCATTTCCATTCACAATTTTAGTTTCAATCATGTTTCTGTCATATTAAGGCCGAATCGTCGCATACAAGATTTGAGTGGCATTTACCAAAAGAATGAATGATTCTACCCATTCCAAAAGGAAAGACTGTATATAATTCGCTAGTCCAAATAATCATGACGTCTTGCAAGTCTTTTTTTTTCTGGATCGCATTTGTATAAGCGTAGGAAGGCGATCTAGAAAATTTTTTAAAAAGCCTTGCAAGACGTCATAATTATTTGGTCTTTTAAGTCGCAAGACACTTGTTATTTTGTAGGGAAAAAATCATGTGTTATATTAGGGTTTATATGATTTTTGTTTCGCAGACAAACATGCCTCTGATCTCATGTCTGTAACTTTTATTATTTTGAATAGATTCAAACCCGGCTTACTATACACAGTATCTTGCTATGTCATACATACATATTCAAGTCTCGAACAAGTCCTAAATATTAAACAACTATTATAATAATATGATTTTGTAATGATGTTGCATCTTTGGAACGTCAATGCGTTTGAAGCTCTGGTTGCTCAAGACGCATTTTACCTAAGAATGGATGTCATAATTTGCGAGATCAAAAGATTTATTTCTGAAAAGGTTTAATTTTCCAAAATATAAAATTTAATGGTTCATAGTAACATCGTACAATATCAATGACTACTAGAAAGAAGATGTTAATCGGATATATAATAATTTTTTTAAATCATACATATTATAATTCCTAGGATAACTTTCATTGACTGATATTATCAATTTATCGAATCACATATTATGAAAGTATAAAAACTGTATAATCAATACTGAATTAGTATGGTTCATGTTATCTTTTTTTAATCTCGGGATACTTGTTCTCGATTATTTCCTTCTTTGCCAATATTTAGTCTTTTTTCTCTTCCTGTTATTTTTATTTGTAGAATTAATACTTCTTTTATATACTTATAATCTGACTTTCTGCTGTCACTTATTTTTAATCTGATCGATGATCGTGTTCATACTGCTCTTGTTGTTGATAGAGACATATTGGATCTTTAATAGCACATGTGTTAAGGGGGATGGATCCTTTGTTTTGTTGCGGTTAAATTTGTGTGGAAAATATTCTTTAAAATATCCCCTCATTTTCATCTGTTTGCTGTATCCTTTAATTTATCGATATTACAATAGAAATAATATGCGCATGTGTGCACAGCAATTACCTAGATACACTCGAAACCAAAAAATAAAAAAATATAAAACGTTCAAGAGCAAAAAGTAAAATCACAAAGATACTAAACTCCGAGGAAAATGTAAGACGGAAAGTCCCTAATCAAATGGCAATATAATCCTGACTTGGTGCATGCATTTTTTTTTATGTAGAAATGGTGGATTAAACCTGGTTTTATATCTAGCTAAACTTCTCACGTGTTTGACAGTCGCATTAAATTCCATTATATTGACAACGATGGGTGAACAAAACAAACAGAAATAATAGGTAAAAAATTTAAAAAAAGAAAAGACCTTCACAATTGATACCGTTTAGGTTCTACTTTTCATGCATGATATGCTATCTTGGGTTTTACTCTATTACATATTAATTTACAAACAAGATGTACTACGTTGTATCTAAAGTGTGGAAATAATAAGCACTGGCTATATAAGCACTGATATTCCTCACTGCAAATGTACCAATGAATCTATTTGTAGTTAAAAATCACCTTTTTTCAAAAAAACTTTCAGATAGTAGATTCGGGATCAAAAACCAAAATTTTAAATCGACAAAGAACATAAACACCCAAATGGCCTAAACCGTTTAAAGGGGGAAATTATGTGTAGTCTGATAACGTAGTTTCATAAACTGGTAATTTACGGGGGGGGGGGGGATACATCATTTACATCATTCATATACAAAAGCAGTGGCTACTGAGTGGACTATTCAATAAGAACTGAACATTCAACACCAGCGACACAGACACAGTGGTACAATGTAGTTTTCTGTGTTTCTGAAATAAACATCTCCACTTAGATTTTGTAAGTCGAAATTTATTTTGATACGCTACTTCCAGAAGAATAGGGGCTGGCTTGCTGAAATATTTGGCTACTAATTGCATAACTATTTAGTTTATTAAAATGTAGTTTTACTAATCTTACCAAATTAGAGATCCTATCTAAGTTTCAAAGCTGGAAATCATTGCATATTGTGGTACATGTATTTTGATTTTCATTTTTCATGAGCATCAAGACATGAGTTTTCGACGAAGCCAGACGTTTTTAACCCTCAAGAGTACACGAGTACACCCCGCATTTTGTCGTGGTTCGTGTTGCAGTGTAGTGCTTTAAGGTGTGCAATTTGTCATTAAGCCTTTTTATACGGCTATCAATGACGGCGTATCATGGGATACATATCGTCCGGCGTAAAAATGTAACACACTCACTTAAGTATGCATTTCTTCAAACCTTTGCATGTATTTAACATTGTGTTTTGGGAAATTTGGTCCGTTTCTGTATGTGTTACATTTTAGTGTTGTGTCGTCGTCCTCCTCTTACATTTAATGCGTTTCCCTCGGTTTTAGTTTGTTACCCCGATTTTGTTTTTTGTCCATGGATTTATGAGTTTTGAACAGCGGTATACTACTGTTGCCTTTATTTACTTTATTTATATTTCATTGTTTCCGTATCCATGTTATGTACTGATAACCAAATAAATGAATTCCTTTTGCATCAAACCTAGAAGAACTGTAAAATAACATCACATGACCCCTTTAAATAAAAGATGTGAAAAACTAGCACAATTTTGTTTTAAAGAATTCGAAAATGTTCTTTAATTAACAGTCTCTTTGCATGTGCATATTAAATTTAACATATCTAGAGAGAACAGAATATGAAAAAAAATTGTACATTGTGTGAGATGAACCTTTTTTTACATTTGCCATTTTATTTAAATATAGCTTGCGACATGTATATAAGCTGATCAAAGATGCGGTATGTTTACTAATTGCTACGTCATTTGGGCTCTGGTGGTGAGCTGTCTTATTGGCAATCGTACCACATCTTCTATTTTTTCAAAACTTGAAATAATACAATACTTTTTGTTTTTCAGCTGCTAAGAATATAGTAGACACTTATGTACAAGGCACAAAAGACGGGCAAGGCATATGGAGGTACGACGATGGTTCACAAATTACATTTATACAATGGGGAGCCAACCAACCTGGAAATGGCGCCTCTGATATACATTTAAATCTTTGGAAAAATCATGGATATCGCTTCCATGACGTAACAGGAAACAACCAATATTGCTTTGTTTGTGAAATAAACATGAAGTAGATTAGTTTATTATATGACTAAGTTTGTGAGTGTTTATTTACGTTCCTCATTCAAAATCTGTAAATGATGATTTCAGATGACCTTTGACATTTTGTTTGCTGCTCGGCTAAGCTAATATATTTGATTATATTTACAAGTGTGGACACAGATGAGTGTGGATAGTATGTTTGGATGTTTGACAGTGTTTTATGATAAATGTAGTTCTATGATTTTTCTATATGTGTTATTAACTGTGTTGCGCGATGACAACCAACCTGAGCATTAGGAGTGTTGTTTATTTTATATTTAGTTTAGTTTTTATGTTCAAGACGGGCATGGAAGAGACACTAATTGCATTAGTTACCAAATGATAATGATAGAATATGTTCCACATCTTTGATTTTGGATACATTTTATAGCTAGGAGAGCAACACATAATAGGTTCAATTTTTCGTGATTTTTTTAAATTGGGAGATGATATCTGAGAACATGATATAAGGAGCCTGTAATTCAGTGGTTGTCGTTTGTTTATGTGTTACATATTCGTTTTTTCTTTATTTTTTGTACATAAATAAGCCTGTTATTTTTCTCCTTTGAATTGTTTTACATTGTCATTTCGAGACCTTTTATAGCTGACTATGCTGTATTAGCTTTGCTCATTGTTGAAGGTTGTGCGGTGACCTGTAATTGTTAATTTCTATGTCATTTTGGTCTGTTGTGGAGAATTGTCTCATTGGCAATCATATCACATCTTTTTTAGCTCACCTGGCCCGAAGGGCCAAGTGAGCTTTTCCCATCACTTGGCGTCCGTCGTCCGTCGTCGTTAACTTTTACAAAAATCTTCTCCTCTGAAATTTTCGGCCAAATTAAACCAAACTTGGCCACAATCATCATTGGGGTATCTAGTTTAAAAAATGTGTGGCGTGACCCGGCCAACCAACCAAGATGGCCGCCATGGCTAAAAATAGAACATAGGGGTAAAATGCAGTTTTTGGCTTATAACTCCAAAACCAAAGCATTTAGAGCAAATCTGACGGGGTAAAATTGTTTATCAGGTCAAGATCTATCTGCCCTCAAATTTTCAGATGAATCGGACAACCCGTTATTGGGTTGCTGCCCCTGAACTGGTAATTTGAGGGAATTTTTGCTGTTTTTGGCTATTATCTTGAATATTATTATAGATAGAGATAAACTGTAAAAAGCAATAATGTTCAGCAAAGTAAGATTTACAAATAAGTCAACGTGACCAAAATGGTCAGTTGACCCCTTTAGGAGTTATTGACCTTTATAGTCCATTTTAAACCATTTTTCGTAAATCTTAGTAATCTTTTACAAAAATCTTCTCCTCTGAAACTACTGGGCTAAATTAATCCAAACTTGGCCACAATCATCTTTGGGATATCTAGTTTAAAAAATGTGTGGCGTGACCCGGCCAACCAACCAAGATGGCCGCCATGGTTAAAAATAGAACATCGGGGTAAAATGCAGTTTTTGGCTTACAACTCAAAAACCAAAGCATTTAGAGCAAATCTGACGCGGTAAAAGTGTTTATCAGGTGAAGATCTATCTGTCCTGAAATTTTCAGATGAATCAGACAACCTGTTGTTGGATTGCTGCCCCTGAATTGGTAATTTTAAGGAAATTTTGCCGTTTTTTGTTATTATCTTGAATATTATTATAGATAGAGATAAACTGTATACAGCAATAATGTTCAGCAAAATAAGATCTACAAATAAGTTTACATGACCAAAATAGTCAATTGACCCCTTAAGGAGTTATTGCCCTTTATAGTTAATTTTTAACATTTTTCATAAATTTTTGTAAATTTTTAGAAAATATTTTCCACTGTAATTACTGGGCCAAGTTCATTATAGATAGAGATAATTGTAGCAACAAGAATGTTCAGTAAAGTAAGATCTACAAACACATCACTATCACCAAAACACAATTATATCATGAATTTATCCGTGTCCATTGTTTAATATGCACAAGACCAAGGTGAGCGACACAGGCACTTTAGAGCCTCTAGTTTATATATCTTTGTGGTAGCTTGTCAGTATCATTAGTAAAACACTTTAAAATGTTGAATTGATCCTCAGATTAGAAGACATTTATTGGTTTATAGTAATGACAATGCCTAACATGATGCTTGGGCCTGATGAGCTAGAAAGTAAGCTTCTGTGCTGTTTTCTATCAATTCTTTGATAATATCTCCTTCAAAGCTGGTGAAAGCAAAACAAAATTTGACCAATATGAAAATGATATCACCGAAAGAACTTTCGTGAGCATGCTTCAAAGACTCATAACTGCTCCAAAAGTTATCTGAAAGAATTTCAAGCAATAATGCTTGTCAAGTGGATATTTTAAACATTTACTTAATATGTCCAAATATCTAAAACGTTATAGTATTCAATATGAAAATGGTATTGCAAAATTATTCTCTTTTCATTTTTTTTTGTTAATATGTGGATACAAATATAAATGATACCAATACAGTATTTGTTGTGGTATGAAAGTGTTACTGTTGTAATTAACATTTACTGTTACAATGTTAATTCACACAAAATAGGCCTTATAAATTTTGGTCTAATTTTTAATATAATTGAATGACCATTTACACTTTACAGGACCGAGTCATCAGTAGGCATTACAGATGTATTAATACAACCTAGCATCATTTTGCTAGTAGCGGGAGTAGCATTGTTGTGTAAATTTGTTCTTTTTTTTTTAAAGTTTGGTCAATGGACAAATAATGTTTGGTTCAAACAAAAAATAAAATGCTTTTATCTCCCTGTTGCTTACATTGTACATAGAAATATTAATAATTTGAGAAATCCTTGTACATGAGAGTTGTCTGTCAAATCTTTATTTCACAAAGAATGAATTGCATAACAATGAACCGAGCTCAAAGCAAAGCACTTTAATAATACACTTAGACAGAGAGCTCAATCCAGGTCCTTCATGAACATCCATCAACCAGAACTATATCTTAATAACATGCCATACTACATGGTTGGATCAGAAGTCCTGAAAAAGACATGATTTTTTTTATCATATTTAAAGTATATATGCATAGGTTAAAACTTTCACAAATTTGTGGTATAATCATTCAGTGTCTGGCAACTATCAATCACTTCATGCACAAATTGATATAGGTTGAGCGTGATTTTTGTCAACTGATGAAGAAACATTCAAAACTATAAAATGTTATCTAAGACTTGTCAGTGTCTATATATAGCTATTCACCATCGCCACTGAATCAGTGATAAATGTACACATATATACATGTAAGACTAAAATTAAAGTACATATATAAGACTAAAACTGACATTCAGCTTTACCTTCATTCCCCAAGTCGTGTTCAAATCTGATTCATGATAAAATAAAATTCCAAAATTACAACCATTGCAATCAAAGGCGATTTACGACCCCCCCCCCCTTGTCTGAAAAAAATGGTTGATTATTTAGAGAACCACTGGAGCATGACCGGAGCGGGCCCTCTCTTAGGCAGTCAGTGGGCCCCCACTTATGAAAATTTCTGGATTCGCCACTGGAAATATCCCTCTAATAGACTAGCGTTAAAATCCCAGTTTTCTAATATGGTAGCTAGGTGGAACCTAAAACTAAAAACTTTGAAAAAAATATTTTAAATATTTCAAATGCATGTACATGTGATAATATAAATTCTCCAAATTTCACTGTATTTTCCCTTTTGATGTTTTTCAACTACAGCCAGTTTGGTGTGGGTTGATGTTTGATGTTTGATTGTTGTACATGTTATATATCGACATAAGATTTGTTTATATAAATAATACTTATTTCCCTAAATTCAAATAAAATAGATGTGAGAAATTAAAGGAAACCATATGCAAATATTAACCAGATGCTATGCAGGGCGCAGCTTTATACGACCGCAGAGGTTGAACCCTGAATGGTTGGGGCAAGTATGGACACAACATTCAAGCTGGATTCAGCTCTAAATTTGGATTGTGATTAAATAGTTGACACAGCATAGGTTTCTGACACAGAATGAATGTGGTCTAATGAACTTAAAATATTTTTTTTGCCTTTGAGCAATTCACTATGCTGTTGAAAATTAATCCCCTCAAAAAAATGTTTGAAGAAATTTTCTTTTTATTTATGAAATCTGAAATGAGAAAAATTTACCCCCCCCCTTTTTTTCACATGCCTCTTTCCCTTTTTCCAAAACTGATCTCAATTCAAATTTCTAATGGAGTTTGCAACAATAACTACTCATTTAAATACATCAAAAAATATTAAAATGTAAATAAAGTGCTTGTTATCACTGAATGGTAAAGATTGTTTTAATTTATCAGTTGGTAGTAAAAGTGAATATACATTGTATATTGTATAAAACAATGATTTAAGTTGATTCAACTACTATTCTGGACAAAGAAAGATAACTCCAATTGAAAATTTCTTGCTATTGCACAATATTGTGCAATTAGATATTTCTTGCTATTGCGCAATTGAAAATATTTGCTATTGCACAATATTGTGCAATTGAAGATTTCTTGCTATTGCGCAATACTGTGCGACTGAAAATTTCTTGCTATTGCACAATACTGTGCAATTGAAGATTTCTTGCTATTGCTGAATACTGTGCAATTGAAAATTTCTTGCTATTGCACAATACTTAATACAATAATTTTGGATCCTGATTTTATTTGATTATATTTAATATATAAGACTAAATTGTCAACTTTTATTTGGAGTCTATTTGATGAAATAACAAGGGAATGTAAGAGGTAGCTTACCTCCGATACATTTCTAGGAATATGATTCTTTAAAAGCAACCGCGTGGAGACCATGTATATTTCATATAGGGTTTGTAGGCGGGTCTTATTTCAATACACAGTTAGTAGTGGTTTCATGTCCCTTTATAAAAACAACACGGTGAGATTTCAACAGAAGAAGAAATTGAGGATGAACAAGTGAAATAATGCTTTACATAGTGTGCTAGTGACCTAATGCAATATATAATTCACCATAATGAAAAAAAACATCACTGAAATCCTGTACTAATCATGTGAAATTCTGAAATTTTGTGTAATGCAATTTTTGCAATTAAAATGAATATTCACCTTAAGTGAAGAATGTTGTTACTATAAACGAATCGGCAGTAATCGTTATTGAAAATACTCAGAACAGTCTGTTTCTCCACAAGAACTATAAGACAATATGCTTATTTCATGGAATTTGAAGAACAATTGGACCTGCCCGAGTGACGCTCAATTGAATAATATCATACAGTGAAGTGAACACTTAATTAATTTATTGATACTGTTCGGGAAAAGTTGTCAATTCCGCTGCGTGTAAAACTTGACACATTGATTTTCGTTTTAACAGAAAATTAAATTATGTACTAAAATGCGGATGTTGTCTAATATAAAATCAGATGTGGTATGATTGCCACTGAGACAAGTCTCCACAACAGACCAAATGACACAGAAATTAACAACAGTTACTATAGATCACCGTACGGCCTTCAACAATGAGCAAAGCCAATACGGCATAGTTAGCTATAAAAGTCCCTGAAATGACAAATGTTAAATAATTCAAACGCAAAAACCAACGGCCTAATTTGTGTACAAAATAATGAACGAAAAACAAATATGTAATACAACAAAAAACGACAACCAAGGAATTACAGGTTCCTGACTTTGGATGCGCAGAAAAAGAATATGGCGGGGGTTAAACTATAATAATAAAATTGCTATTATAAATGAGGGAATATGTCAAAGAGATAACTAACCGACCAAAGAACAGAAAACAACAGAAGGCCAACATTGGATCGCCAACACAGCGAAAAAAAATCCCGCAACCGGAGGCGAGCTAAATCAGTTGACCCCCTAACTGAAAATGTGTACTAGTTCAATGAAAATGGACGCCATACTAAACTCGAAAACATATAAATATCAAATATAGTTTGAAGGTGCTAACCTTCTCCTAACCTGTGACAGTTATAACGGTACAATATAAGAGCTTATTGCATCAAAAAGAAATAAAATTTCCCTGAATGAAAACTACTTCACAAATCATCAATTGTTATGAGCTAAGATAGTACTCAATAATAATTAGATAGACTGGAGGAAAGATGTAAAAAAAAAAAAGTGAACAAATCTTCATATCAAACCTAAATGAATAATGTTATAATCTAATCGATTTACGGGAAATGTAGAGAATACGGTTAGAGTGACATCATCCAAACACACGAACACGTCAAAATACATTAAGACGACAACATGCAGTCTTCAATTAGACAAATGTGTATACAATTTTTAAAACTTGTCCCTTGTCTGAAAAATGTATTAAAAAAAACAATATAAAAATTATGTCATTCCCACCAAATAAAGATATAAAGAAAAATTGGACAATCACTTACAAAGTTCCTGGCTTGAAAAAAAGCTGGTTGATATACATGCAAGTAGTCTATAGAGTAAGCTCTCCCGTTTTAACTTTGATCAAAACCCGATACAAAAAGAGGGTCTAATAATCAGCTAAAAATCATGTGCATGCATTATTGGTAAAATATAATTGCTTGCTGTGCGTCCAGTGGCAAGTATTTAATGTATTTTCAATTAATTCAATCAGTACGTTATGCAACATTAAAACGACCGGTCTGAGATACGGGCTATTCGGACTGTTGCTGGAAAATGAGAGCATGTTGGATTGGGTAGAACTTTTGCTTTGCAACAGTACACGTACAGAATAATAGTTGTCATTAAGCTCTTTAAGTGTAATTTAACAACAATACCTAACTCCGACAAATCAAAAGCTTAAACGTGCAGTAGAGAGATTGGTACTCTAACTTAACATATAAACTGAATTACGGTCACTTATTCATTGGGACGTGGCTATGTATAACATGCCGCAGATCGGTAAGCATACATCAATCAATCTTGTAAGTGGGAGTTTTCAAATTGTCAAAGCTTCAGTTTCAGCTAAAATAATAGTAAACTATTTCTTTTCTGTTTTTAGTGACTTTCGGTTTGTGTTAGGCTCTAGATCAATTGATGTTCTGTGTAAAATATTAGTGTAGAAATTATTCTATATGTTACTTGCATCATCTTAAGGTGGTACCTAACACTACAGGGAGATAACTCTGTAAAATCAGCTAAACGTTTTAATTACGTTACATGTTGTTAAGGGAATATTAAGTTTCTCAATGATCAAAATACGTGTTTGTCAAACTGCTATATAACCTATGCAATTTTTCTGATAAAACGGTTGGTTCAAATTTTTTTAAATTTTTACATTTTTGTCAAAGGGTCAAAGTAAATACTTTGTCAAAATTTCAAGAAAATTAAACGAGCCAAATTAATTTTAGTTAAAGTGTTGGGTACCACCTTAATAATTAATTTGCAGATTATATAATTGATTGAAAACTTGGAGATTGAATTATAGATATCTTGTCATTTGATCTATGGATAGGTAGCTAAGCAGCGGTTTGATATCTGAAGACTGATTGTTTGAATACATTTGAAAGCGCTTGAATTTGTTTCATTACTATTTTTGTTATGGAAACTCATTATTAATTATCGATTCGTTGTTGGATGGTAATGCAAAACATCCAAAGGCAACTTGTTTGTAATTATTAAAGATGAAAACAAATGAAACATTAATTTAAATAAGTTCTGCTAATTCTGACAAGAGGGAACTTCTGATTTGATATGACAGACAGACAATTCCCCTTAAAATTATTTACTTACGGACCCCTAATAATCGGTGTTGTACGTGCAGCGTGCACGACACGCTTTCAACATAAAAGCCGCCTATGTGTTGATGGTGATGTTACATTTTTCTTCTCTACCCATTTGTCCATACAATTCTTTTACCAAACAAAGTTC